>NC_061104.1:7702924-7880424 GCF_015104395.2 Macrobrachium nipponense
GATGAGCGAAGGAGGGGGATTCTTAAGGTAGGTGCCGGGACAGTCAATGTTGCCAGATACCCAAGGATTGTCTCACTCCAGGTACCGTTCGGCTTACCCAGCGTTTGTTCCTACTACTTCACATCAAGAATACGTATTCATATTTATGAGGCACGTCACAGTTACTCGATCTTTAATCAACAATAGCCTCGTAAACACTATGGAAAAGACACGGCCTAAGTCTGCATCAAACGAATGAATCTTCTGTAATGGTGCCAGGCGTATTATCAAAACAGACGATCTAATCCTTCAAAGATCAATATATACTAGTACTAGAATAACAGAAGAAACACTAACTTAGTACACATTTCATATATGAAAAAATAAATAAACTGCCAGTAACCGGTAAATCAATGTTGCGCTCCCTAACGCCATGCAGGTGAGCAAATCAATGAAGTTGGCAACACTGCGCCGAAGGAGACGCCGGGAGCCCTTTCCCCTCGGAGAGATGGATGGGAGCGTCGCATAAACCGGTCTTTTTTTTTTTACACTGAACTTCTGAAACTTCTCCCACCGATTTAGATCGGAGAAAATGATCAAATTCACAACCCTATAAAATAAAATGAAAAAAACTTAACCTCACGGATATTTGATAAGTAACCATTACCGAAACTTAGACCTATCTCGAGAGTCAGATGAATTTGGCAACATACTCAACAGGAAATATCCTTCGCAACGAGGCGAATCTCGTACAAAATACTTCGAGCGAGAATGAAAGATCGGTCCTTACATGCCATTTCTCATTGATCATAAACAGCGATTTCAAATAACGTACAACGAATCCCAGATCTATTGCATATTATCCTTCTCCCATGACCTATCATCCTTTCCTCTACGCACGCTCAACAAGAGGGCTGGCCATCCCAGGCAGCGTTACCAACTGACGGGGTTTATATGTAATGTTTAGTTTTCATATTAACAATCACGCCCTGGTCTATAACAGAGATGTCTTCACATTTCATATACATACACCATATGCTCTATTTAGATACAGCATAAAAAAACGGCTACTTTATACTGTTTTTCACTTTTTCCAAGACAAAAAATTACGAAACTCAAGAGGCATGATAACATGTGATTTGTAAATGGTGAGTTATGGTTTTAAGAAATGTGGTTTTTAGAGGAAACGTATTCTGCCGAGTCGTTACGGCAAATGAAAATTTTCCACTCTATGAAGTGAGAAAATAGCATCCTCGCAATTCTGCGTGGTGCTACCATCTACAAAAAGCCTCAGACACCAAGCTTCTTGTAAATAATCATAACAGAATTCGAAGTACCTATGTATATATAAATGAAAGCTACCAGTTACGCGTGTTTCACATGACCTTTCATTTTCCAGCAAGTACTTTAGGAAAGAGTTTACTGGTCCCACGCCCTGCTCCATTGATGTTCATGTGCTAACTGCGTCTCGCATTTTTCTGGTGGTCACCCATCCAACTACTGACCAGACACTTAAATGCACACACACACACATATATATATATATAATATTTATCTATATATATATAAGCAGAGCTTGGTACATGTGAGGTTTGGACATTTATTGATGGTTAATGATAAAAAATTTCGGTAGGTCGGGATCTATACAGATTCTGGGTAACTGATTACAGAACAAAATCTGTTGAATGCCTCAGATGAATTGTCCATTACTTTAAATTAGTATTCGTATTTTTATTTAATTTCTTATTCAATAATACGATTCCATAGAAAACCCGTAACACATGTTTTAAGATCCACAAGCTGTCGTATTTCTTACATAGCCTACATCGAATTGGTCGTTAAGCTCTGTGCTAAGACTATCTGGCTACAGCCAGTAGTCTAGATCCTAAAACCGTAATCTTATAAAAAAAAAAATATTTCAATATAACCTTGTACTGAATATAAAAAATATATTACGGATATTAGGCCATTAGACTATCAATAGATGAAAAAATTATCCAACGCAGCCAGTGATTAATTTCGGGTACCTTTAAGGCAGTCTCGGCAGTCAAGGTAGCCAACCTTCTCATTAAAGAACAATAGACCATTGTGATCTGGCAGACATAATCATTAGACAAGATTCTCCATGCGGCATCTCTATACAGTTCCTCGTTGGACGAGTGGTTTTTTCGCACTCTGCTACCAATCCGGTGGTCCGAAGTTCGATTCTCGGCTCGGCCAACTCGGAATCAAGAGGAATTTATTTCTGGTGACAGAAATTAATTTCTCGATATAATGTAGTTCGGATCCCACAATAAGCTGTAGGTCCCGTTGCTAGGTGACTAATTGGTTCCTAGCCACGTAAAAATATCTAATCCTTCGGGCCAGCCCTAGGAGAGCTGTTAATCAGCTCAGTGGTCTGGTAAAACTAAGATATACTTTTAACGGCATCTCTATAAGGTATCCAAGCTCATACAATATAAATATATATATATATATATATATATATATATATATATATATATATATGTGTGTGTGTGTGTGTGTGTGTGTTTTTGGGTACATCATCTGCCAAAATTATGCCATTTCCTATAACACAGGATGGCCTCCGTCAATTAAAAAAAAAAAAAAAAAAAAAAAAAAAGTCCCTGCCACTTTTAAACTGCCCGCCGAATCGAGAATGGTCCCTTTTCACAAACAACTTCAGTTTTGTTTCCTTCACCCACCTACAATGAAGAATTTTCACCACTGTCCAACACCCTTACAGACACTACAACATTCACAACTATTCTGTAAGCGCTCTCTCGCATGCTACTTATTTAGATCATTTGCTTCAAGTGTCTCTTAAGGCGAGTTTACACTAGGCTTCACCCCACGGTGCACACGTAAGACTCATCAACTCCTCCCAAATTCTTGTTAGCCCCGCCTAGTGGACTGCTCATCAAGGGTCACGCCACACCACTATAACCCTAATGAGCAGTCCAGTACACGGAGCTAACAAGAATTTGGGAGGAGCTGGTGATGAGTCTTACTTATTCACCGTGGGGTGAAGCCTAGTGTAAACTCACCTTTACATCCATTTTATCCACCAATTATTTTACTAGATCTGTCTCTTTCCCAGACTTTAGAAATATACTTACTTAGCTCCTGTTCTTCGATTTCTCCACACGACCAAACTATTTCAAGCACACTGACCTTATCTTTTCATTTAAGCATACCATTTTGCTGCTTCAATCTATATACACATTCTCAAAATTTCAAGTTATACTCATTCATATATATATATATGTGTGTGTGTGTGTGTGTGTGTGTGTGTGTGTGTGTGTGTGTGTGTGTGTGTGTGTGTGTGCAACAACCGCGTCACTTTCAGAAAAAAAAATATTACAGATTAGCCTAAAGATTTATCCATTCCTGTCACTTAGGTTTTACTGGTTTCATTCGTAATATTTCCTCAAGCAATAGCTGTACCTTTACAAATTTTCCCGTCACATTTTTCCAGTTTTATTTTTCAAATTTACCATCGTTCATGTCCATTAATAGATACTTTGTTATCCATGCCTAAGTGATCTATTTTTCATTGAAAATAACACTTACAATCTTTATTGTCCACTATGAGCAATGATGAACGGCAAGTCACAAACAGATCTAAAAATAACGACGATATTGTTCATCCTACTTTAATTTGAAAGAAATAGGCTACATGAGAATTAAATAAACCTGTTATCAAAGATTATATCTTGCCACCAGGCTAATCAGTCAAGAATTATGAAAGACGTTGCAACTGAAATTAATCTCCCTTGCATCGCTGCAAACGCATCTGCTGCCTTTTCCTCTCCCGCCCATGCAGCAGGGAAACAGCAGCCCCCCTCACCCCTTTCCTTGTTGCAGACTTGCAGACGCTGCTGCAGTAGTTAATGAGATTTCCATCAAGCAACACGCGCGTTTGAGGAATGAGGCGGCTGGCTGGGTTGCTCCGAAATGATGGAATAACTTAAAAAGGCACCAGACGTTTTACCGTTTAATAAATGTGCTTATATCGGTTCAGCATTAAAACACGTTATTAAAATTAATAATGGTCTTCACGAGTTCCCGTCGATTTAATCGGCAGAATTAAGAGGGTCTAGTACGTGCAATTAACTATGGGGATTTGAATTATGCAATCGATAAAACACACACACAAAATACGTTTATTAACTTATGGGTAAGAGTCAGCGACAAAATACATGACGAAAGCCGCCCTCCTTTTCATTCTATGAACTCAGTCATGGAACAGGATGAGCAGCGAAAAAACAAAATCAGCAGTCACAAAAAATAATATAACTTTACCGCCATCATATAGGCCTACACCAACTATGCCGTAAACCATACAAGAAACTCCATACTGAATAATGTATATATATTTAAAATCCCGTATTATGCCAAACCAAAAATGCCAAACAAGCAATCAATCACTCTCCCTCGAATCCCAAGTCAAATTATTTTACACTCATTACTCAAGAATAATATTCTTAGTATTTTTCGTAACCACCGGCTAATTAATTAAACCGATATTTTCTGATTTCAAGACACAAATCTGACTTTCTACACTTGATGAAGTTCTAAAATATAAAACCTTAAAGATGACAATTTTAATTGTTAATCAAGTGATGGTACATTAGGGTTTCGTGTTAATAAATGTATAAGTAGGAGCACGAGTTATTAGGTATTGGGTGTGCTCCGAATGTGTTTTTCTTGCTATTGTGTGATAAATTTGCCTTGCACTAGCCGGTAATACATGTTTATACAGAAGTTAATGTAGGCTACTGCTATGATTACCAAGATTCCTTAGTCGTTTAGGGGAAATTTGCGATTAAATCGCACTTCAAAGTGTGCATAACGTTACGAAGATAGCTACTTATGTTGCCAAACTTCCCGTGGCTATCGTCCCTATTCCAAAGGCTCGCCTATTCCTAAGTGGGCACATGCTCAAGTCACTTGATCTGTAACGAACGAAATAATGTAGTAAATAAATAAAAACTGACATGTAACACCTGTGAGGGTTGTTAGTGGTTGGCGCCTTTGAGTAAACCAGCCTAGTGCCAACACGGTTCCTTGCCCAAAAGTACGGTGATAAACACGCGGCCTGGTATGAATCTCTGGACTTCTCATTACCAATCAGTCGTTCTTGTATATATATATATATATATATATATATATATATATTAAAAAAAATAATCAATCCAGTGTCTGCGCTGCCTACATCTATCCGAAATGCGAAGCTCATTCAGAAAAACCTAACTCAAAAACTTAGGCCTACTCATAACCAACTGTATCATTTACTGTGCTACCAAAGTATTATTGTATACCAACGTGATAATAAATAAATATATATATATTATATATATATATATATATATATATATATATATATATATAGTAAGTGCTTACTTAATGAAGAAGATTCGTCCATCTCGCGTCACAGCAAAATTCCAAGGGTGCGGCAAACCCTCCAGGAGGAGCTCTGAGGCCATAGTCTTGAAAAGCCCCGCCCTTAAAGTCCACTTGCTTCTCTACCACTTGGCGCACATTATATTACGAACACTTCCAGCTTTTTCTCTAATCACAGTGTAGAAATCCGTATCTCACGAAACAGATTAAAGAAAGGTTGTCAACCCCAGGTTTTCTCTTTTTTTTTCTAAGGACTTACGAATAGGCCTAAAATAGCCTAAGTTTCTGCTAAGATTTTCTTAACACCAAAAGTATATATAAACTCGAAGTACAACCACTTTAATTCCCCATCTTTCCACTTCGGATCCCCTCCCAATAAAACACACACTAATGAAATATTTCTAGAAGAAAATAACGAAACTTATCACCATTCTGCCACTGGCATCTCAGAATCACTTCCTACTCACATCAAAAGCTTGTACGAGGTAAACACTGGAGCTTCACTTAAGGAAAAAAGACTCTTCACATGTATACCTTATTTACGAGTCCCTCACTAAGCATGTAACACCGAGTAAATCGGAGAGGCCATAGCAGTAGACGTCATAGTAGTAGTACTCCTCCTCCTCCACCTCTCTCAGCCTTGCCCAAACATGCCCTCTTCCTCCTCCTCCTCCTGAAGTCGCGCCTCCGCCTTGATCTTTACCTGAACATTACTGATCACTGAACCACTACTCCATGACGCTGACCACTTTCCATCTCCTCTAAGAACAAACACTTCGCCTCCCACGGGACACCATGATTTCACTTAACGCACAAGCACGTAAAAACACTTCATGTGCAACAGGTTATACGCACCAACCGAACCCCACGCTACTATGACGACCACGACCACGACCAGGTCTAGGTACACCAAAACGTGTGAGCTTCGAACCTAGTAGATGTTTGGGGCCAAAAAAGAAAGAAAAAAAAAGGTCCCGGGTGGGGTACGATAACTTCCAGTTTTTGAGAATTCAAATTCAATTAAAAACCCACCTACGTCTTGTACTGAAGTTTCTGTGTGATGTCTCTCTTTTGTTCATGAGTCTTTTGACTATCCTAATTCACTCAAAGCATTATCGAAATCTCTCTGAAAATTATATGATGAGGAATTTGTGAAATATGGTCTATGGGTGATGGGCAACCGTCAATAAGTTCGACCAGCTGCACTTTGCCAATTCAAATACACCCTATCCTCAGCACACAAATTATGACGTTTTCAAATGTAACAAATTATACCAACACGCAGTTGTCAGGATAAATGATCAAACTTATTAATAAAAGATCAACTGGCAACTAAATCTCGTGGGAGGGGCTGAGGTTGTGCCCCGGGCACAGCGCGGGTGAAACGGCGGTGGAGGGAAGGGATACCTGAGCATCCCCCGCAAATGACTTGAAATGATAATCTATCAAATGCAACAGAGGAAATAAGTCAATTTACGTGATTAAATAGGAAAACATTTCATAGAAAATTGGCGGGAAACTCCTCGTATTGAAAGCAAGTGGTCAGTGCCTAGAGAGAGAGAAATTCCAGGCAAAGACATCCTCCCACTGGGAGCTGCGCTTCCATCTCTCACGAATCCCCCCACCCCCATCCCCATGGCGATCCCACCCCCATATGATTCAACCGCTTTAGTGGGAAACAGCCGCTAGCTCGTTCACTGGGCAGGTGTTTATCAGCTTTTAACAGGTGTGGCGTTATTGATCAACTTCATTCAAATATCTAAATGAGTTCAGCTTGCAATAATCAACGGACGAATTCCTGTGTTGTGAACTGTCATCGACGAAAAACTCGTTTATCAGAAGTCTTGGTAAAACAAAGTTTCTCTTCCTATGAGCGTAACTTTTGTAACAATAAATATCCATATGAAAATATGAAAATATAATAAGCATAGCGTATCCTTATTACATTTCATCAGCACAGGACATACGAGATGAACATCCACCGAACAAAGAACTGAATTCCAAATCAAAGGAGACCTACCGTAATAGGGAGGAACAACCCTCTACCATCAAGGTCTCATGGGTCTGGGAAAGGGTATTGGTCATTAAAACTCCGTGGTATCGGGTACTCTTTTGGTAGACCCAAAGGACGTTGGCTGGAGAATACTACGATACTCATTAGAACAAGCGAATGATTTCATACATTACGTCATCGATGCCGAACACTTTAAATCGTTGGTAATATCTTACCTATACCCCGATACTTAATATCCACACCGCGACCTGGCCACACTCTCTCTCTCTCTCTCTCTCTCTCTCTCTCTCTACACACACAAAACTCAACCACTGAGATCTGAAAGTTGCGTAAAAAAAAAAAAAAAAATGCTCTTACGCGGTACATCGATAGGCCTAAGAAGCATTGCCTAGGATTTGTCCATCTTACCCGCAGGACACTGAAAACACAGTCACGCTTTATTTTACACATGGAATTAAAACGATCTTCTAGTAAGTTTTTTTTTTATAGTCTGCAGCCGTTTCGTTTCGTTTTTTTATTAATAATTAAAAATAAAAGGAAAACGTAGGCCTACGAATACCTTATTGACTCGCATATGCATTTACATAAATATAATTTTTTTTAATGCAGTGAAATAAACTTATTTTTGTTCTGACATCAAATCATAATTACAGTAATAACTTTCAGCACGCGTATGAACTCTTTATTTAAAAGTGTCACGTAGGCTGATGACCATGCTTTAAAACACATCGTCAGAAATTCACAAGATGACAAAGGCAACTACAACAGAAGTTATGATAATGAAACAAATCATCATGAACTAATGAGGTGAACGCTAACGATGAGGTGGTAGGTGCTGCAACAAGTAGCGCTGCTAATTGCAGGAAAACTTGCAACCGTTATCTTCGCAATTATCAACAGGTATTTTAAGTTCGCTTGATAGGTGTAAAACTTGAAAGCCTTCATTTTCGTGTAAGAGACTTAAAGCACTTTTTCTACTCCTTTCTTACGTTTGTAGTTTTCTGATTTGAAATAGCTAAATCAGTAAAAGATAAAACCTTTTGCGAGTTGAATGCACCATTCCAACAAATATCAGTCTTATCCATTTACACTATGTATATCTAATTTGTTTTTCTTTTGGAAAAAGTCATGTATGTTGAAAATTTCTTTGTTATTATATCGCTGAAACACATAAGCAAAACAAGGTTACTCGAGATAATAAAGATTAACCTAAAAGCATGTCAACAAGACCATGGGCGTCCACAGGGGGTGCCAGGCAAGGAGCCCATTTGCCCCCCAAAGGAATTTCTGGAAAATAAGAAAAATTGCACGGAAAGTACAAAATGAAAAAGAAAATTACAAGGAAATGCAAAATGAATAAAATACCTTGTCCACTGTTTTCTTTGAGATTTTCAGTACTGCCCAGTTTTCTCTGAAGTCATTCATATGCATATGCAAGATCAACAAACGCATAGCATAGGTGTTAAGCAGTTAGATGATAATATAAGCACTAGAATAATTAAATTCGTTGCAACAGTTATCACCGTTCACCGAAAAACCGACTAGGCTCTACTCAAACTCGTGAGAACAAAACAGACATATTTGGCTGCCATATTTTTGTCATATAACACATACATACCCAAATGCCGATCATCAAAATACCTGGTATATTTAGGGCAATATAGCTTACGATAATAACTATAATACACAGGAAATGCAAAAAAACAACAGAAAGTGACCTAGAACAAAATAACTTTCGCACCAAACTTCCCGAGCAGGTTGTAAACAAAACATCGCAATTTCTCGCGGTTTCTCGTGACTTTGGGTTCCATTTTCATACGTTTTCCAGGAAAACTAACGTGTGTTCTGTTTGTCCTGTAACTTGTGATTTGTGAAACATATAACTCGAAAAGAATTTTTTCGCCGTGATTCACGTTGTTAATAGTTACATATTTTTTTTACGAAAAGAAACATCATCAAAATTGTCCACAGATGTATACTCAGTTTTTTTCCATCTGTCCATCCGCCTGTGATGTTTTGCATGGTAACACTGCGTCCCAGGCTTTAAATAGTTACGCTATGTGCAAGTTTTAGGTAAATAAAAGGATATCTGGGCGTAGATTTGGAACTGAAAAATGTTTTAATAATTTACTGTATGCGAATTACACCGTTAATATTCGAAATAGGATATTATTATTGTTGAATGTAAGCTAAATGTAACTATCTAAAGCCCGGTACGCAGTGTTACCATACGCAAACACCACACGCAGGTGGACAGATGGAAAAAACAGAGTATAGTTGAGCTACTCTGCTAGATAAAAAAAAGTGCCACCATTTTGCATCTAAACACTTCGGGAAACAATCTTTTAGGTTTTTTTTCGAAAAAGCGAAGGGTGATAACGCCATTCCCCCTGTAATTTTTCTGCGGACGCCCATAAACAAGGCTTATTGGTAGATTTTGGTGTCAGCATTCCCTGCAAAGCTGCTGTGGCAAGACTGTGACGTCATGAGAAACACCTCACTACTTCTGCATTGCTTGACATGTATTATTAATTAAGTTTTTTTTTTAAATCAATCTCTTATCTTTCCTTTATTTCATCGGTAAGCAAGAATGACAATAAAGGAAACAAGCAACGGAGGGGTAGCGTCATTTCTGCAACTGATGGACTGTGGTTTTTTAACGGTTTCTGGCATTTGGATTTGGCGGGAACGTTCTTTATACAAACGGGCCGTACATTTCCCGTTGCTGAATAACCTCTGGTTCCATGCAAAGTAAAAACACCATATAAACCATACATTTAGTCCAACAAGCAATTGTTTAAAGTCACTGTCAAATTTAACATATGTAACCTTCGACTTGTTTCAAAAGAACGTAAATGTTTAATAATCATTATTGTTTTGTGAATTGAAGGGGATATTAGACCTTAACATCCTCGAAGCTCGAGTATGTGCTAAACAGAGGTGAATGGTTCACTGTGTGTAGGAGGTTTCAACTCAGTGCTGAGTTTGCAGTGAAGGTCTGTGAAACAATAATACTGAGGAGGTTTTCTGGCTCTGCACAGATAGTTCATTCGCAGTTCAACATTTAAAGTAAGAATGTGACGGTGACCCTTTTTTTTTCTTATATCCTGCACCTACTACATAAAACACAACGAAGCAATATATCAGTATACTGATAACAAATTATTATAACAGATTACAAGATCACAAAAGATAGATATGAATCATGAGACAATGAAGAGAAACTCTTGAAAGTTCATCTGAAAAGGCACCGATAAAACGATTGTTTGATTCTGAGGGAGCTGGCTTTGGCAGACACCCGATAACAGACTCTGTCTCCCTGATCTCGGTTGGTAGGACCGAGTCCAGAGCTCCATATAGGGACATTCATTCACTTAAAGATGTTATTGTCACTTAAGGGCTCGTATCTGTATCAACAATCTACTTTTCTTTCTTACTGGATTTTATTCCTTCATCAAAAGACTATTACTGTCAGTACCTGTTTGAATTCCGTCAAAGAGTATGAGACAGAAGCATCATGGGCAAAGTCTGGGAAAGTTTCAAGTTTATACCTTCGGCCAAAGTCAAAGAACTAAGTACTGCCCCGTAGGAGGGCAGTGCCGTAAGTGCAGTCAAGATGTGCAATGTAAGGCATTACTTAAGGTTCTTTGCAACATCCCTTCGTCCCCTCGCTGCAACCTTTTTCATTCTTTTGGCTGTACTTCAGTTCATAATCTCCCTTCCACCTTACTATTGTGTTCGAGAGTTTCCTTCTGTTACACCTATCAAACCTATTTACACTCAATAGGTCTCAGCGCTTCGCCTCGGCCCAAAATTTTATATTCCGTTCCAAAGAACATTAGTATCTAAACCCGTTGGCCACTGTTTGCTGTGGGAATGTTTGGATTGCAAGACACTGATTACAATTTAGTACCTTTATACTAAAACATCTGGCATAGTCTGTGATATTTAGATAGTAACATTTTGGATAAAATGTCTCTGAAAACACAAAGGATCACAGAACAAAACGTCTTGTGCACTCTCATGGAACGCTTAGATTGAAATTCTTTTGAAAATAATAGTTCATATTACATAATCGCCATCAAGATTATTGCCGACTAGTATTTAGTCTTTAAAGCCATCAGAGAAAAATCATGTAAAGCGTCAATATATACAAATTTATGTCCCAGTAAACAAGTTAGAAACGTGGAGCATTTTTAAGTCTCCCCTGCGACCTGCGATACATAGAAAATGGTTCTTCAACTTGCAGGGTAAGCTATAACATCAACAGTTGTTCGCTTAAAAACGTAACAACAAAATAAAAGAATAATGTTGAGAAAACTATGGCACCTGACCATTATACAAAATATCTAAGTCATCAATTTATTTTTTTTAATTCAGTGAGGGGAAAAAATACCGTTAATCACAGTTGGAAGCTGGCTAATAAGCCAGGATTTACACATATTTGAATATCAAATCTACTATTTTATCATCTCTCTTACGTTTTCAGTCAAAATCCTACCACGCAGCTTTCCTGGTACAAGTAATGATATGTCCGTACAATTTTTCCATTCATTCCTGTCGCCTCCACCCTTTTATAATGGAGCAATTACTCACCTCACCCGTTCTTCCAGAACCTTCCCTCATTAGAAATAGGACTAGATTCAAAATACTACCACCAAACCACAGCACCTCTGGTGTAATTCCATGAACGCCTGGTGTGATTCCATTCAGGCAACTCCTTAATTGACTCACGTTTGCCCCTATACGACCTGCTCTGTGAGCAAGAGCCCGTGCTGGTGTAAGGACGACATGGCATAAAGTCAGCTTAATTATAAACAACAACAAGTGCACACCGACGCTCACACATACACATACATGTACATATATGTATATGTGTATGTGTGCGCGCATACGAGTGACTCCGTCATTTTCCCTTTTATATCTCAGTAGTTTTACAGAACTGACATAAAAAAAAAAAACAAAAAAAAAACTTTACTGATTATGGAGGGAAACCTGAAAACCAGGCAATAACTAACGACGGTTACTAACTGAATGAATAATTTATTTAGAGATTACATCGTATAGCCTCTTTCCAAATCCAGTGACGTATTAGACTTTTCATTCGCACAATGGTTATTGGATTCAGTTACCTTCTCATGTCTTATCACAGAAAAACCTAGTGACGAACTGAACGTCGATGAGCAGTATAGGTCTATTTATTCCAAAAAGATTTCCGCTGAAACCCTTTGAATGACCGAGTAAGAAACAATATGAAAGTATTTTTCTTTCCCCCACAACGAGCCTTGAGTCCTTGTCGGGTGCAGAAATGATAATAATTTATCTCATAAGTACGTATACCTGTCGAAGTCCACACTATACAGTATAAGCCGAGGTAAGTTTTACACATTTCTGGACAGAGCTGGCAAGCAAATTCCACTTTTTCATGGCGGTGATCACGGACTTAATTCCCCGCCTTTCTTAGCAAAATCCACATTCATATTATTTCGTGTATGCAGCCCACATGTCCATGTTCCTTTCACAAGTAAACTAAATGTTCTTCAGCCTCTAGAAGGGGTGGGCCATTCGTTATCCTTTATGAATTCTTCGTCCGAGTTCGTAATCCGATCCTCTATTGCACATTCTGTTGAATCCAGTCCAGGAAGGAGGTCACACGGGTGTAGACACCTGGGTAGTCAGGCCGGGCGCACTCGACCCCGAAGGAGACGATGCCCACCAGGTAAAATCGGCCATTGGGTAAGTGGAGGTAGTTCAGAGGGCCGCCGCTGTCACCCTGCGAATATTTTGCAAATTATTTCAATGTGAACTAAAAATTTGCTCTAATGATAATAATAGCAAAGATAAGTGATATTTTTACCCGTATGCAAATAACATAACAGCGGCAGTTACGAAAATATTCGCCCAGTTTTTTAAAGCAGTCTTACTCCAAAATATAAAGCTGTAAAGTTTGATTATTCACTTGACAAAATTTAGTATCAAAACAAATGCAATGTAGAAGAATGAGATACTTTCGACTAAAACTTTTAGATATTAATGAATTAGTAACATTTAAATAAGGAGTAAGGTGAAAAAATCACACTGGGTGGAATTGTTTTATACCTAAAATACATAGACGAGCATAAATAGCTTCCAATACGAGAAGCAATTTTCCATTGATTAGGCCTTGTTACTGTTTTCTTTTTTATACCAAAAAACTTTCAATAAGAAAAGTAATTTTCCATTAACTAGGTCTTTTGTTACTGTTTTCTTTAGAGAGTTTAAAGGCCAACAATGAGCAGTATAGGCAAGGGACAGGTATAGGCAAAAGACCGAACTTACACAAGCGTATGAGTGGCGCCGAAGTCCTTTCGCCATTCAAGGGGGATCAGGAAAGCCAGGGCAATAATAGCTGCTGATGTCTCAGCAGGGGGACCTACCTACCCAGCCCCACCCTCATGATTCCCCACTTTAACAGAAAAGTTGCATGCCACTGCAAATCTATCAAATCCTGTGCGAGGCTTGAACTAAGAAGCTACAGAGAGCCGATGAAACCACTGAGCTATCAATTTTTACTGATTCTTGGTTTAAGGGGACTATCTATGAAATGTAAGGTTATATATTACCTAGGTCTGAGGGATGAGTCTCTAATTGTTCTTCAGACAAGTTTCTTCATCAACCCTTTGGTTCCTGGCATAAAAAATACATGAAACCCTTTTGTTTCCCGATCTTAAAATCTTGTAACCTTTTGCCTCCTTCCTCCAAAACATATGCAATTCTTTCCTTTCATTCACTGAAAATTCTATGTAACCTTTTAATGGCTTCAAAAATATATACAACCCCTTAGTTTCCTTTCATCAAAAACGCATATAACATTTTTTTTTGATTTAAATAAACTAAATTACTGTTGCGGATGGGAATATTAATCAAAGTTACAACATTTCACTGATGCAGAATATTGTGGCAGAATAAGTTAAATGGATACTTTTACAAACTCAGTTGAAGCAAATTTGTTTTAATAAGGAAGATATTGTGGAATCTGATTAGAGATTTCAACACCTTTAATAGATACAAACACACACATATATACACTACATTTATATATATATATATATATATATATATATATATATATTATATATATATATATATATATATATATATATATACATATATATATATATATATAGATAGATAGATAGATAGATAGATAGATAGATAGATAGATAGATAGACATAGTCACAGTATAAGTACTCACGTTACAAGAATCCTGGCCTCCAGTCCCGGCACATAAAACTTTATCGTTAACAACAGGTTTATTCCTCAGTCGCTGATAAGACCTGAAGCAATTACTCCTCGGAACGACTGGTACTTGAGCCTGCATCGGTACTTTGGAAGTGGCTCGGTTCTCTGCAACGTAAAATAAGGAATGAGACCGATGCTCTAAAAAATTGAGAGTTGTGACAGAGCCTTAACGAATATTATAGGTCAGAAGAACATGGCATCACGACTCAACACTGTCTCCGGGAATAACTATAGGTTTATCGATTACGTAATAAAAGAATGATGATAAATATAATCGTCTTACCAAATGCCGTTCTTCCCCACCCGACGACAGTAAGTGATGTTCCGACGAACTCTTCGTTTCTGAAGTTGAATGGGAGACAAATTGGTCGAATGAAGTCTGAAAAAGAAATATAGTCCTTCAGTTAATAAAACGTTCTAATACACACACACACACACACACACACACACACACACACCACACACACACATATATATATATATATATATATATATATATATATATAATATATATATATATGAATTTTTTATCACATCGCCATGAATCATATGCATGCATTAAGCTACAAATGTCCTTTAATATCCTATCCAATTCGCTCTATCTCGAAATTAATATATTTTCATATATGTTAACAGAAGGGAAATTTTTTAGTTGATAACAATTTTCCCTTCTCGTGGATCCACGAGAGGACGAAATTATTATCAACAAAAGAATTCCCCTTCGGTTAACATATATAAAAATATATTAATTCCGAAGTAGAACGAATTGGATAGGATATTAAAGGACATTTGTAGCTTAATGCACACACACACACACACACACACACACATATATATATATATATAATATATATATATATATATATATATATCACTTATATCTTGTATAATATAATTGCATTTTACATATTTGTATATGAAATATGAGGCGCAATTTCGCTCGCAGTCTTAATCAATAAACGCAAAAGTGTCCCTAACCAATGTAAATATCTATCTAAAGACTTATGGTATATAAGATATTTATCCAAACCCTTATTTGCCAGTGAGATGGCGATACAATTGCTTATTTTATTTTTCTTCCTGGGATGATAACATTACCGTTGAATTCTAGATCCCCAGAGCATAATAGTTATAGTAGTTATTGTGTTTTATAACATTTGCCTTGCTAGTTAAGCATTAGGCGATTGTCGTCCAAATATGATAAATGAATTAATAATAAATTATGTATTAACACTGGTGTTTCGTCAACAAATAGGCTTAGGATCTGAGGGAATCGCTTATTCCACTACAGTATCTGAATTTATTGGGTTTATTGGCCAGTAAAACTATCCCGACAAGCCGGGTGTATGGAGTCTGTAGTGGTAGGGGTGTTATTATTATTATTATTATTATTCTTAGTTGGACAAGCACAATGCTAAAAGCCTAATGTTTCTAGTGCAGAAAACAGACCACCATGGGAAAACAGATACAGAAATAAACTAGAAAACATAAATATATAAGAAAAATATATAAGCTACAAGAATGAAATTATGAAGGAGCATTTGCATCAAATTTGAACATTTTCATTCCACCGATTCAGCTATACTCTGTTTTTTTCCATCTGTCCATCCGCCTGTGGTGTTTTTGTATGGTAACACTGCGTCCAGGGCTTTAGATAGTTACGCTATGTATAAGTTTTAGGTAAATAAAAGGACATCTGGGTGTACATTTGCAACTTTAAAGTGTTTTAATAATTTACATTATGCGAATTACACCATTAATATTCGAAATTATTGTTGAATGTAAGCTAAATGTAACTATCTAAAGCCCGGGACGCAGTGTTACCATGCGAAAACACCACAGGCCGATGGACAGATGGAAAAAAACAGAGTATAGTGACTTAGGAAGATCTTTCCGTGCCTTGGCCGTAGCTGGGATAAAGAAAAAAAAACGGAAATGGCCATCTTAAAAGACAAGACATTTTGTTAGAAATAAATGAATATATTTAGTACTCTAATACATGAAAGATTGGGAGCCCTAAAACTTTAACTGAAAAGTTTAATTGTCAAAACTTTACGGGTTTGAATTTACATACCATTATAAAAAACTGAGCGGTCCAAGATGGCGATGGCAATATCATTTTCGTGAGTGTTAGACCTATACGAACTGGTTCTTCTCCCCGCGATGCGAAACTCCTGCGGCCTCTCACCAGCATTGTCGTGGTCGAGATGGTGCTCCCCTAACCTTACTAGGTTCCTGAAATAAAACTTGTAATGAGACCCTTGCCTTAGCTGTTCGTTATATATTGGAATGTAAAAACAAATAAACAACAAATCAGTACCCAAGTGCGTGTTTCTAATCCCTTGTCGCTGCACTTAAGAGTAAATTTTTCTTTACGGGGCAACTATTTACTATCTCAGCAAACAGATCCACTTTACCGGGTTTCTGACCATTTTTCATTTATTTGATTCGTTATTTCATCAATATATAGTGGTCTTGATGGCGCTTGGAGCATTCCTGCAAATATATGAAACTTTTTCCTCATATTTTCTGGCCGAATCATATTTTACTTTTCAATCATTGAACTTCTATGCTGGCGGAATGACATCTGATTCAGTAACTGAAATCTTGAGCTGGCGGAATAGTACGTTGCTTCAGTACCGGAAATCTTGAGCTGAACATCAAATTGACTTTTTCTATTAGCCTTATTTATTTCTTTGTGAAGCTCGGCTTTTATATTGACAATTAATTTATTCTTACTTTCTTCAGTGGTTCGTGTGGTTGGCAATCCTGCATCAGAGTTAACTTTAGAACCTCATTCTCTCTACTGCAAAGGTACTTCATTATCCACATTTTATAAACATCAGCTTGTTTAATGAGTCGATGTGATGGGAGACTGAGTAGGCGCTCCTCACAGGTAGTCTTTTAAATCTATTGATCGGTTCAAAAGGCGTTTTCTTCTGAGAACGCCAACCTCTGGAACTCATTCCTGGAATGGTGACCCTGCTTCCAGGAGGATAAGCCTTTTTCACCCGATCTCTCATGTACCCCTTCTTTCTCTTTCTGACTTGGACTGTGTTAAGGGCAATTCTCCTCTTTCACGTTACAACAACCAACCCTCCCTAACACTTCCCCCAGCAACCTTCCCGCCCCCCCAGCCCCCCAGCACCTTCTGCCCCCATGGAAAATCCCACCGGAGAAACGAGCCACTTGAACGCGAACCAAGGTGAACAGCTTCTTACCACTTCTAGAGTAATACGTTTTGGTGGACTGTCGTCATTACATTTTCAAATTCTAGACTTATAAGAGGACGGAAGATATGTACGATAGTTAAAGAAACAAAAAACAAAACAGGTTCTGTTTTTTTTATGAAGAAAACTGGTTATTTTCGGTTGTCGTACGTGGAACACAATGTCCTTCGCACACGCAACCAAACCTTTGTGAAGAGTTACTGATTAATTGTGCAAATATCACAACGTATAAATAAAAAGCCTCAAGAAATACTCAAGATGACTGACTCTTCTAAATGCTGAACACATTAGGAAAAAAAGTTTTCTCTTTAAGATATTCAGCGTGCATTTGTTCAAGGTTACATCATCTCCTCCATAGTACGCGCTATTTTTGTAAGATGATACGTCAGGAGAAGCATCCTCTCTTGTATGCAACAGCAAATTTAAAACTAAAATTCAAGTTTAAGTTTTACCTTATTTTCATTATGCATATTAACATCGTACGAAGTACTACAGGTATTCTGTCTACTTGCAGTTTCATTCCCTTATTACCCTACCTGTTGGTTATTATACGCAAATACGCGTAAAATCCCCATGGACCTAAACAATTATATTTGACAAGAAAAAGTTAGAAAGTTAGAAAATAATCTCGCAATTCATTTCAGATATTTTTATCTTAAAATTCAATGAATTATTTGAATTACATTTTCCCTGAATAATTACGAAAATAGAATTTGTAAACGAATTACAAAAATGCCATTTATTGCCTTATAAAATTTTCATGCCTCGAAAGTACCTGTCAAAATATTATAAAGTCAGTGGACTACTTTTCTCATTCACTTTAAGGAATCTGTAATTATTCACGTTATCTTAACACAATGGAGAAACTAAAAGCACGTAATTAAGAACAATGAATCTGCTAATGAATAAAGACTTACGGATCACTATCTCCACCGAAGCAGTGAGCAGCAGTGATAACATGTCTGGCAGTGATGAGAGTTCCTCCGCAGTTGACGAAGAACTGGTTTCCGGAAATTCTCTGACCCAGCGCTGCTAACCAGGGCCAGAAACCAGGCTGTGAAAGTGATTACCATGAAAGGATGTAAGTCACATACATTGACGAAATAGCTGGCAAAGCGTTTCCGACAGTTTGTCTTCATATATGCACAGAAAAATAATATACATTATATATATATATATATATATATATATATATATATATATATATATATATATATATATATATATATATATTATATTACAGGGAATATGTGAAATCCAGGGATTTCACGAAATCCCTGGGGCGTATGTGAAATAAGCAATTTGCTTAGGAATATTAGATCCCAGAGGACTAGTACTAGACACGGTGAAACAGTGATTCATCTACACTGATTCGCCTGGTTTGGTACTAGTCCCTCAAGGGTCAAATGTGTTTCGCCGTGTTTAGTACTAGCCCCTGGGGGATCAAATGCACTTAGGGACATTTGATCCCCCACGAGCTAGTACTAAATATACGAAATACATTTGACCTTCCCAGGGGATAGTAGAAGAATCACTGTTTCACCGTGTTTAGTACTAGATAGCCATCAGGGTTCAAATGTTCCTAAGCGAATGGGTCATTTCACATATTCCCCAAGGATTTCGTGAAATCCTTGATTTCACTTATTCCCTGTAAGACACACACACAATATACATACATACACACACACACACATACACACACACACATACACACACACACACACACACACACACACATATATATATATATATATATATATATATATATATATATATTATATATATATACAGCCAATTAAAACACTCGTCTTTTAAAGGTTTGGGCAACAGCAGAAGACGTAATCATTTCATCCCCATTTGCTACTGTCTTTTTTCATATGAATAAAAAAGATTTTTTTTGTTCCAAAAATCTTTTTCAGATTTCTGTAATAATCTTTATTTTTATGTACTAGATATTTTAACTAGTTTACAGCTTCATTAAAAATGATGTTATTATTGAGACACATGGGCTGTCTTTCTAATCTGTCTTTCTAATTTCATTTTAATAATTATTATTAATGTCGGGAGTTATTATGAAAAGGATAAATAAGCAGTGCCAAGTTCCAATTCACTGTAGATCAGTTGTCATTACAGCACTCTTACACACTTGATTAACACCAATATATTTCTGAATGCCACCATGGGAATGAATTGACACTTATATACTCACAGCTGCTCAGAGATTCATTATTTTTAAGCGTTTTTTTTATATATATTCTGTGTGTTTTCCATTTTCTTGTTGATCAATAGTTCCATTTTAGAGTTTTTTCACATTCTGGTGGTGAATTGAAAGCCATTAAATACTAACAGTCTGTTTGATTCCACTCACCAGTCAGGCCTATAAAACGCATCGTGTTGCAAACATAGTTTAAAGTAAGTTATCTTAGTTATGTGTAGAGTCCCAGTGGACAACTAAGGGAATGCAAATATGGAAAAACTTATGTTATTTTAACACTACTATCTATGGTTTGATTTACGAATACTCTAGCGAGAGAATTATTCATTTATGAAAAATACATTTGTATGTGAGTCTTTTATCTCCTCAGTTCTACTTCGTCACCTTGGGGCCAATATTAGTTCCACTGAAAAGTGCCGATTTAGAAGAATCTGGCCGTTGTGGCTTTTGTAAGACCAGAACTTACTAAGACTTAACGCCGCCATCAACGCTCAGTTATACCTGCGCAGTTATGCCTGTGCAGGCAAAACTGAACGTTAGTGGGTTCAGTTTTGCCTGCACAGGCATACTGTGCAGGCACAGGGTGTCCATAAAGCCCTAGTACCATAACAAGTATTCATTGCTTGTAATGGTACTAGGACTTTATGGACACCTAGTGTAACTGAGCGTTAGTGGCAGCCTTTAGTGGTCCCTGTGCAAGGCTTACCTGAGATTCCACTCCACCGGTCACTCGAGGTACTCCCGGGACTCCGCACTCATTCTCCGAGGGAATGACGGAGGTCTGAGGCAATCGTTGAGGGGGGGCGTTCACGGAGAAGGTAGGGAAATTGTTCGTCGGTAACACAGTTTGGCCGAGGGGGCAGCAGATGAAGACGCTTCGAGCAAACACCCTGTCGTTGAATAGAATGGTAAATTTAGACCAAAGGCCAAGTGCTTGGATCCATGAGCTCATTCGGCGCTGAAACAGGAATTGACTGCAAAAAGGCTTTAAATGTGTAACAGGAGGAAAACCTCGCAGGTGTACTCTGCATCAACCGTTAGGGGAGGGTGGAAAGCAAGACGGAAGAAAGAGAATGCGAACGTAAGGACACTAAAAGAAATGAAAGGGGTCGGGGCTAGGGGCCGAAGGGACGCTGCAAAGAACCTAGAGTAATGACTACAGTGCACCGTAGGAAGTGCACTGACGATACTAGCCCCCTACGGAGCCCTCTTATTGAAGAAATGGAAATGGACAGAGGCTTTCGTTGCGCGAAGTAAGGAAAATTTCGACACCGCCTTGCGTTTCGTAAACAGGTTTGGTTTCGATCTCGTGCACCGAAGCAATAAACAGTTCCATATAACTTTACAAACTAGGGGAAAGTCTGTCAAAGGAGAGCTATAAACTACAACCCGCAAAGTCAAATATGACGACGCGAGGAACTTCAGATTTAAACAAGAAGTTGGTTATCAGTAGAGCAGATAAAGGGCAACTTTCTAGTCACTATAGAATACGAACCGTTTGTTGCTTCGATTTGTAGGTCGAAACTTCGGATCAGTTTGGAAAGGGTGGGTGCGGGTTTAAGCAGCAGTATTTCGAGTATTTATTTATTCTATTTACATGTTTGACGATCTCAATATTCATTATGCAAGACTTCAAAATTGCTTTGTGATATTGTTGTGCAGCAAATGCTTGCCAAATGAATTATATGCATATGTGAAAAATATACCTGAATGTAATAGAAACGAATACAGTCAATACACTACTATGGTTATTAACTTTTATAACATTCATATATTAAATGTATTGGATTATACACATTACATTTGATCAAATACACTGCAAACCTAAATCTACACACGTTACATTCATAGGGCAAGCTACAACAACTTACTAGAAAGGAAACGGAAAAAATGAAATTTAGTAAAAGAAAAAAAAAAAAAAAATTCAAAGAATGACTTTGTCTCACATTTCTTTTTCATTTGAAGTGAAACTTTGGCTCACCTGCAGATGCGTTCCCTGAAGAACCTCTGTACCGCAAAATCGTTCAGCTGCTGCAGCAGGGGAATGAACTGACCACACTGACTGAGACGCCCACATACCCCTGAAACGTCATTAGGTCACGTGAGATTGGTGTCAGATTAAAAAAAAAAATAACGGAAATAACCTAAGATTAACTATCTGGATGTTGCAGCATTGACTGATTATATAGGTGAGGACATAAGTAATGCATACCACTCCTCCTTGCACTAGACCTAAACTTCAATTTGCAAAGGCTGTGAAGTAACTATGAGCATCCAGCTATCCAGAAATTCAATGGTACTTCTACCTTAGAAATTAGACAAAGACGGAAAGCACTCTGCTTGTCAGCTAAGAGGAAATACGCTATTTGTAAGTTTTTTTTTCTTTTTGCTACTTTGTTACTTCTAAGTTGCATTTTACAAACAAATTTCAGACCCACGTCGTGCCAGTGATAATGGCCCATGTGAAATGACAGAAATGAATCGTAGAATGATTTATGCCTTTTATCACTTCACCACGATTCTTTAATGATGTCGTTTCTGCTTTGTTTTTGAAGGCAAAGTCCCATTATTTCACTCGCTCGGGGCAAATTTAATTTTAATCTCTATGTGCCTCCATGCTCAGCCAGTGTCATCTGACGACAAAACAGATGAATATATGAGATTACTGGATTGCCAGCGTACAAGGCAACAAAAGTAAACATATCTATAATGCTGGTGAAGTAATGCTATATATTTGTTCTCCTTTTCGTGTATAAAATCCTAGATTTTATCATTATCAAAATATAGTTTCCGTGAAGGATAGATCAAAATTATCATTCGAATCCTCAATTAGCACTAAGGATGCAAATTTCAAAAGCATCATTTGGTTTCTCCATATCAAAGACGACTATAGACAACAAATCGTGTTAAAGTTCACAGACACGCACCTCTTTCTCCGATGGGCGTAAAGCACCCGCTTGAAGACGAGAATCCGGAAAAGAAGTTGAAGTTCTGTCGATTCGTGATGTTCAGCCCTTCACTGAGCTGTTGGTCTACCTCCTGGATTGGAGGTTCCTCTCCACCCACTTCGTCTGGGAATATGACATCTGGAAGAAAGAGAGAAGGATGTGAAAAATAAGGGCAATGTTCAAAACTCCAGTTTAAAAAAAGAGATATGGACTCTCGGCTCAATACGCAAATATTTCATTTACAATTAGATAGTAATCAAGAACAGATTACAAGACCCACTGAAATTAATATTAATTTATTAGTGTTATATCTATCAGAAATCCTGGAAAGTATGGTTGCTAAGACGTCAAATATATCCCGAGAATATGTTTCAGAATTTTGTGTTTTACACATTAAAACGTTTCTGAAACCTTACCTTGAGCGTAGGTTGTCGATAAGAATAACAAGGCTATCACAAAGACCCTCATGTTACCTGGAAAGGTTTAGAGCTATGATAGAGAAATATTGAATTCAGTAAACAGAGAATAAATTTAATTCTTTATGTAAAACTACGCACGAAAGAATTACAAACAAGGCTATACATTTCAATATAAACACTTAACCACAATTCACTTGTTTAATGGTTTTTCTCTTCTTTAGTAAAATTAAAGTAATAATAACTTAATAAAGAAAGTTCGCATATTCTACTGCTTGATTTGAGAATGATATGAATAGGACACAAACAAATCATAAGGAACTTCAATAATTTTGCAGTTGCAGGCTATTTTAAAAGCAACTAAAATCTAGGCCACTTAAGGCATCACTAATGTTGACTTGTGAGCAAGCTCCATTGTACTTTTGTAATTATCAGTTACTATAAAGAAGCCCAGCGCGAGTCTTCAGTTTTTATATAGCAAATAATTCTCAATAATCTGTGATGTTATACTTAGTTATCAGCAAACTTTCAAATAATTGTACTGATATTTCCTGTTTGTCAACAGATCTTTAGTAATTTCCCTAACCGGTTTTGACTAGAATGAAAAATTAACCTACCTTCAATTAACTAAAAAAGAAAAAGTGTTGTTTGTTTTTAAATCAAGGAAATAATATAATGTCAGTGGCCTGCAGACTAAGGTAGCCCCTTCTTCACACGAATTACTGGTTTCTTAAGCAAGTATTTTGACATGCCCGGAAATTCCATGAAATAAACAGTCCAAGACAACGAATCCCCCTCTCATACTTGGGAAAAGTCCCTGACACATCTACTTGGATCGCGGGAGATTTCCTCTTGAAGACAGGGAATTCCCTTAAAGTGGGCTGCTATTACCTCAGTCAAGGGATCTGTGTAGTTTTTGTTAAGCAGGTCTATCACCTTTTTGTGTGTATGCAAGAGTAGGCTGTTATTACCTCTCCAAGGGATCAGTGTAGTTTTTGGTTGCAGGTCCACAATGATATCGTATGTGCGTATACAGACTTTAATGTATAATAAAAGCTTTCGAACCTTGTACTAGGTTCATCTTCAGTCAAGTGCACTTGACTGAAGATGAACCTAGTACAAAGTTCGAAAGCTTTTATTATACATTAAAGACTTTATACGCACATGCGATATTATTGTGGACCTGCAACCATTGTCATAATTTCCGACACAGAAAATTGTGCCCACAGTGTAGAGTTTGTTACGGAGGATCTAGTTTTTTTCCCCTTCAATTCGTTATTAATCCCACTAACGTATATTAAAAGGTAATGGAATGAGAGTTATTGTGTTCATTACAATCTTGTATTTGTGAAAGGCAATGTAAACGATGCAGAATATTTGGATAACTATATCAATCGCATCAAGAGATGTTTACAACCTGACTATCTTTTCTACTTAAACCGCGCTGAGATTAACTTGGTCTTTCTAATCATTAGCGAAAGTACCATAAATACAGCATTGATTCCAATGGAGATGAACATTGGTTAATAGCCATTGTAAACTATAAACAGCCTTTAACAGTGATGCGCTATTTTTGTTTGGGCAACGGCAGGGAACGCAACTCGCTTCAGTAAATCTAGCACTCACTTCATGCTTCAAGCGCTTTCACAGATTCATGAGTCGAGTTACATGACGAAGCAAGTGCTCCGTCAAGAATCAAAACAAGAAATAAGAACGAAAGTATAGGTCTAATGACGTACAAAAGCAATGGGAGGATTAAGACACCAAGAAAGGAGGCGATATTTACATTATGACAGGCTGAAACGTGGAGATAAGAGGATGAAAAGTGAAGAAAAATGCAGCAATGAGAAGAACGGCCAAAGAAAAGAGTTGATAACTTAATGCTTAATTAGATAAATTCGACATATCTAGGAAGGCATGCTTCTACCAACAGTTACCACAATTAAATACTTCAGCAAAATATTTCTGCTGCTGTATTTGGAGTGATCGTTACCATTTCTAGGGAACGATTTACCAAATAACAAAAACAAAGTCATGTGAAAAGAACACACGCACATACAAAAAAAATAAGAAATGTAAATAATCAGTACTTTAAAATGGACATTTAAAACCTAAATAAACACTCATGAACACAGTACAATCTGTCCTTTACTTATTTTGTTTGATTTGGGTAAAAGTCCTTCAACTTTACTTTCAGTCAGTAATTTAACTTAAATATGCTGCATGACGCACGCTAGTTCATGCAGGCAGTGACAAACGAAGCTGTGGTGTTTAGATAGGGCAGCAATGATATTTGTTGTGTTTATCTTTTACGGCGTCGCTATAATGGCAAAAGTTACAGAGAGAATAAAGTGAAATTTTGAAGAAAAAAAATTTTTTTTGTTCACACTCTCATTAGTAAAACGTAATCTATGCCAGGGCACCGAATATCGTCATATATCATCCTCGCCAGCTGCTCAAAAGAAAAAAAGGAAAAAATCGACAAAAAAAATAAACAAATAAAAATCGAAAACACTCGCCGAGAAGACAGAAACATCGAATGGCAGCAAAGAAAAACGACAAAAAAAAAAAAAAGATAAATAAATATAAATCGACAACACTTGCCGAGTAGACCGGAACATCCAACGGCAGCAACGCATCATCGCTGAATCCCTCAAAAAAAAAAAAAAAAAAAAAAAAAAAAAAAAAAAAAAAAACTCCTGACTTTTAGGTCGGGACGAGGTTACCCAACGCCCTGTATATACAAATAAAAGTCGACTACGCACCATGAATTCTTACGGCTGGAATAACCCAGGAGCCCGGGACAGCTGGACAGGAATCCCAGGGAAGACCATTTTTTCTTTTATTTTTTTTCTTTTATTAACCAGCATCCCTAAAGGGAAGTCTGGGATTACCGATCGTACAATATGAATGCAGAGGACAGGTTAAATTGCTAGTCTTGTGAGGACAGAGAATGCACGCTTATTTACCAAGGAGTTAGCTATATATATATAATATATATATATATATATATATATATATATATATATATAATATATATATATATATATATATATTATAGTATATGTGTGTAATAAATGTGTGTGTGTGTGTATGTGTATAAATAATGTATGTATATGCATATAAATATATACATATATATACATATATACATATTTATTTACATATACATATATTTACAATACATTTACACACGCACACACACTTACTCACGCACACACACACACACGTGTACACACACACACACATATATATATATATACATTTATTGATTTTAAAAATCTTCTTAAACATGATTTACATCATATAATCTTTTCTATCACCACTCAAAAATATTTTCATCAGATTTTCTATAAATATTTCTCACTGTAATAATTCCAGGATATTAGAAGATATAAAACAAAAGCAATAAAACTGATGTTGAAAAAAGGCTTAACCAAACTATACCCCATGAAAACAAAGCAAAACGGATAAGAAACAGAGACGATGCTCGTGTTATAAAACAGTGCGCAGTTTTTGGCAACTATTACGATAATATACTATGTTTACATCTATATGGGCTTACGCTAATTCACAATGATTTAGCATCCACAGGTATGGACATCTCACAATATCGGCACACGGCATAAACGCTGAGAAATTTTAACTCACCTTAGGAAGTAATCCTGACAGCGATCTTAACACTAGTGAGTTTCAAGTAGACTGTTCAAGGTTTCTGTGGGTACCATCCACCAGACTTACTCTTATCCCCGTCTCGAAGTTGCCAGTTCGCTTTTAACAGGAGTACTTTGACACAGGGATTTACCCGTGACGGCAATTTGATTAATAATGATTCTAATTATGAAAAACAAGATCTCGTATGGAGAACGACGAATTAATGAACGAGTGACTGAATAAGATGAGAAATTAGGTTTCCCCCGTGCAAGATGATTGTGTATGGAAATGAGTAAGAAAGAACGTCACCTTACTTCAAACAAGACGCACGAGTTTCAACATTCGTTAACAGTGAAAATGTACTGTTCATTCATCCTTACGTTGACAGAGCTCTAATCCACGACGTCTTCCCTTTGGCATTAATGATAGTAGTGATCCTCAAAAAGAATCAATGAGTAATAATAATAATAATAATAATAATAATAATAATAATAATAATAATAATAATAATAATAATAATAATAAAAAATAGATAGAAAACTCATAATCACATGAGTCAATAAAATAGGAAAGTATATCCACAGTAATATGCCTGCTTGATTTTGTTCTTTAAAATATATACAAAATCCGTAGACATTCGCAAGTTCTGTCGTTACTAAAGTAGACAATAGTTGCTCTAGCAATAATATATACTATATATATATATATATATATATATATATATATATATATATATATATATATATATATATATATATATATATATATATATATATATATATATATATATATAGAGAGAGAGAGAGAGAGAGAGAGAGAGAGAGAGAGAGAGAGATATACGGACTCAATTTCCTGCACTATGATTGCGAACGAAGATAACGCTTGTTTTATTGCTAAAACTTAAAACCCACAGCATTCTCAAGTGGTGAACCATAAATTGCTTTGTAGAGACACTTTTCTGGGTCTGGGATTAAAATGTGTATGACATCCTTTGGCAGTACGAAACGAGAAAAGAGTTCTCGTCTTCATTCACATACTAGGAAAATATTCTTCGCTAAGATGAACGAGCGGAAAGACTGTGGGAAGATTTTGGCGCATAATAAAAAAAGAATAGCGATTGTCTACGTAGGACGTTACGATTCATTATAGTTATTGTGTTGAAAAAAAAGAAGGAAAATTTGCTGAATAAAGAGTGAGGTGAAAATGCATGATACGAAAGATACTAATGAATGAAATAAGCTAATGACTTATGTTGTAAATAGCTGATTAATTTAAGATATACTGCACCACAACTATGGCTGCCACATATACATATTTTCAAAGTTTTTATCTATAATATTTTGATCTTCGTTTTATGTAGTTTAATTTTCTTGGTCGACGACTATATATATATATAGTATATATATATATATATATATATTATATATATATATATATATATTAAATATATATATATAAATATCATATTCTAACCATCAGTATGATGATTAAAGATATAGATGAAACATACTGACAAAAAACAATGGAATCACTAAATACAAAATATACTATACAAAGAGAACTGAATGAACACGATCTTGACGTAGAATACCATCTTCATCGCATTCTTACAATCTCTTTCGTAGAGGAAACTAGAATGCTTTGCCTTTCGAATAAAGATTTCCACGCATTCAGTTCAGTCCTGCAAGCCACGAAAGTGTATAATTCCTTAAACAAGGGGGGAGGTTCTCATTTATTTAGAATTTCATGATCTGGGCATTACACCTTACTCAACCTTCGAGTGAAGCAATCTGGTATTGTATACTTACGAGTTTTTTCTTATCTTTATTTTTTTAATTTTTTAAGCTGTTTATAAGAGCAAGAGTGTCTACTGGTATGAAACCAACGTATTTTAACAACCAACAACAACCAGCCAGAAGTTCAGTGGCTAATAACCTGCTCTATTGTTCGCCTTCAAAGATATGAGTGATAATTGTACATACGAGTTAGTTGGTATTCAAACCTTATATTCCATAACGAAGCACATACAGCAGATGAGTTATTAGGCTCGTACCTTTGGGAAAGAATGTTACCACTGCATCAGAAATGCGAGCGGTTTTTGGATAATAAGACTTCTTCCAGTTATACACAGAGTCATGTGAGTGAGTATATATACAGATGAGAATGGCACCTGTCTTGTCAATTAAGTAGGGGAGCTCTGAATCTTTTTATCGTTCTATTCGTATGACAGGAATATCCCACATCAGCTGAGATATGATCCTGTCACATATTTGTCTAAACATTTTAGACAACTAAGGATGAACGGAGAGGAAACCTTCCGATCACCGTCAAACAAGTTCAGCCCGAAACCGATGCGCTAAAAACAAGCAAAAAAGTTCTTCGGCACAATCGAGTTTTCAGCACAGCCGGTACGCTGCATAATCAAGGCCACAGAGAATAGATCTATCTTTCGATGGTCTCGGTATAATGCTATATGAGCAGCGTCCCATGAAACTTTAACAACAGCCTGGTAGTGGGCTATCCTATATCGTTGCCAGAAGCACGATTATGGCTAATTTTAACCTTAAATAAAATACAAACTACTGAGGCTAGAGGGTTGCAATTTGGTATGCTTCATGATTGGAAGGTGAATGATTATCATACCAATTTGCAGCCCTCTAGACTCAGTAGCTTTTAAGATCTGAGGACGGACGGACAGACAAAGGCGGCGCAATAGTTTTCTTTTACAGAAAACTAAAACTCACACCTGCTTCGTTTTTGCCTTCAGCCTATAAGCATAAATTACGATGAGAAAAGGTTTTCGGAGAAACTGGACCATCACTCCCTTCGTCGTTCGGGCCTCGATCGCCGAAGGGAATCCAGGTTTGCGTAACAGGAGGTCGAGGTCAATGAACTTGGAGTTTTCTAAGTACAATTAGAATGTTCCGATTACGTAACAGGAAGGTCGCTTTATTCTTCAAGCGTAAGTCACGAAAGCAAAGCCATATTTTATGTGGTAACAAAGAAATTATGATATTTCAAGAGCAATGTTTGTTGTTTGAACTTACACCCAACTTCTCTAACTCTTTCCATCGCTTTTTCCTATTTCGTCTTTTTTTTTTTTTTTTTTTTTTACCAACGTGTATCTTCTGTGCATCGTTGCCAATCTAGTGGAGCTTCACTCATACGCCGATGCATTTATAAGCTGTTTCCATGAATTCTAGTCGTCATAGTAATGCAATAATGATAACATTGCTCTAATATGTATATATACTGCAAACAGATACGCTAATTTCACTTATTTCCCCGGTTTTGTGTAAGTCTTATACCCAGTTTGGAGGGTAAACTCATACCAATTGGCAACACTGGTTATTAGTCCTCATCCTTTGTTGACCATTTTCCAGCACTGAAACGTATTTAGCTCATATGTGTCCATAACTTGTTTATATCCTTTGTTGACTATTTTCCAGCACTGAAACGTGTCGAGCTGAAATGTCAAACCCAAGACGGTATGAACCATCAACTGGAATGTCTGGCTTTCTAATCTGCCATTCTGTTCGACCCTGTTGCAATGCTCGTATTTCTTTTCCTACTGCAGAAGGAAGGGTGTTCCCCTGATGCAATATTCTGTTAGGTGATCACGTGGGAATTCTAACTGGGAAAACTTTTATTTACTTCAGGTGTGTGGTATTACAAGAATACGTTTGTATCCTACTGTTTTAGCATGGCGATGGAAAATTTATTAAAGTCTTCTTATCCTCCACAAATGAAAGCTAAGTCAGTATGTAATAGATATATTGGACGCATGTACAGCTAGCAACAAAACCGGTGCCGCCCACCCAAGCCTGGCTCGGAGAGCTCATGCCCTTCTTGCCCTGAAAGGTGGCGTTCGTTCAAACAACCAGTACATACTTGGAATGGTTCGAAAGGGAGGAGGAAGGAAATTACAGTAATCAGGTAAAGAAATGCAATAATGAATGAAATATATATGGACAAAAGAGAGAGAGAGAGAGAGAGAGAGAGAGAGAGAGAGAGAGAGAGAGAGAGAGAGAGCACGAGGAACGGTAACGAAAGAAACGCATTCAGTTTATGGAGAGAGAGAGAGAGAGAGAGAGAGAGAGAGAGAAGAGAGCTTTTATTCCTGTTTAGTTATTAATCTGATAGATATATTCGAGCCCTTCTGCTTTAAGAAATATGTTATCGTATATATTTTGGAAAATAATTATGAAATCTTATCGCATCGTATTGTTTTAAATCGTTATATATTGTCTATATAAAAAAGCCTTAAATATTGTTGTAACTGACTATTCGTATTGATATTATTGAGACGGAAATATCCTTCTTTTTCATCATCATATAATTATGCAGCTGTATTCTCTCTCTCTCTCCATCTGTCGTTCTGTCCTCCGTCTTATATCACCTGGATCCACTATTTGAATAATGGTAAATGTTTGATATGTTATTTAGAAGTGGGCAAGGATCACAAAACCGTAAATGGCTACTCTACCAACTTTTGTTTGGCTGCATCTATTTTTGTCTAGATTGACTGGACTATAATTACCTGTATTACCAATAATATACAAATCTGGTCACAAAGATGCTACATACCAGGTTTTGTAACCGTGGGTTGTATGAGTCATGAAAGCATCAATTTTGCAAGGGTATTGTCTTATTAATTAATCTATGCTAAGAACACATTACTGGATATGATAATCTAGTACTACAGGATTTGTATTTATGGCATAACTTAGTTGAGTTACCAGTATTTGAGTGTGATGGGCCACTTGGCTCCGCCCCTCACAACCATCTAGGCTACTTACATAGAAAGTATTTTAATTTGCTATATTTCTCATATTATATTATATTTATTATATTGTTTCTGAAACTCTCAGTGAAAATAAATTACGTGAAATGAAATGCAGTGAATGTGTGAATCGGTGCATTAATATAATGATGGTAGGGTATAAAGGATGTAGGTGTTGCAAAACCGTATACTATTAACATATCATTTAGTGTCTCAAATTATTGGGCGACAGATTTTAGACCTGGGCAGATCGGTCACGTCTTAGCTATATGTAATATATGTTAACTGATGGGCAATTCTTAGTTGATAATAATTTCGTCGGCTCCCGGGCGCGAACCTTGGAACCCAGAAATCAGGACGTACAGTGAAGCGCCTTTAACCATACAGCTACCACGAGAGGATATGAGTTAACGCCGCCTCTCACCTACAAATCCCTTTCGCGCCCAGAGATTCGAATACCTGAGCGCGACAGGGATTTGTAGGTGAGAGGCGGCGTTAACTTATAGCCTCTCATGGTAGCTGTGTGGTTAAAGGCGCTTCACTGGACGCCCTGATTTCTGGGTTCCTAAGTAGATTCGCGCCCGGGAGCCGACGAAATAATTACCAACTAAAAATTCCCTTTCAGTTAACATATACGAAAATATATTAATTTTGAGGTAGAGCTAATTAGATATTAAAGGACATTTGTAGCTTAATGCGTACATATGAATCATAGTGTTGTGATCAGACTCATATATATATATATATATATATATATATATATATATATATATATATATATATGATATGTATATAATATATATATATATATATATATATAGTACATATATATATATATATATATATATATATATATATATATATATATTTATTCAGTATTCCACCTCGATCACTCCCAGGAAATACAATTATCACTGAAAATTAGGCCTTGACTGGAGGACGAGGGGTCTGAACAAAGAAAAAAAAAACAAACTACACAGGTATAAGGCCGATATTACTGAGGAGGGAGGAATTTACATAAACATGAATTTACAGAGGTCCAGGAACAAAGGGGGGACCACTTTTCGATCCACCAGAACACGTGGCTGGAGCAATTCAGTCATGGCGCTCAGAGATTTGCGCAATGGATTAAGATTGCAAGCTTCAAGGATTTCCAATTTCTACCACAGCCAGACACAGCGTTTTTGTCTGCAAATAGAGGACACAGGCATAAAGCAGGGGTCCACATGAGGGCGAACGTTACTCACTACTTTCTTTCAATCAAAAAGGCCACTCATAGGGGAAATGAAATGACTGGGAAATTTACACAAAGAAAACTATTTCATGGCTTAAATTCACTAGGGGGATGTTACTAGTATCACAAGGGAGTAATTACAGAATTGGGCCCAGTTGGAGGGAATGAGAGCTGCACAAGTCACCTTGGAAAAAGGAAATGAAATACAGACAAAGGTAAAAACAATTCCCTGGCTGAAATGGAACTTCCCTTACAGTATCTTATTAATGAGGACTGGTTGTCTTCTCCTTGATGTCTCCCAACACTATGGACTTTAAAAATATACTTGGGACTTCCCTGAGCTCATAGGAAAGCAGGTAAAGAGGGGAGAAGGCGGCGTCTGGTCGGATGCAGGAGATTTGGTCTCTCCGAGGTCTGTGTTCTTCTGAGGACGAGCCGCTGGCTTCCCAGGCCTTTTGAAGTGCTGGCTCTGCAGGGGGTAATTCCAAGAACCAATGGGAGAAGAGATAGCTTTTTCAAGAGAACGGAAAGAAAGGATTCTTCCAAAGTGGAAGGGGCAACTTGTATATAGGCATAGATGCATTAAACTTGGGTAAAAGACTTTATTTTTCCTTGGTTCTGGCTTAAAATCTTGAACAATATATATATATATTGTTACGAAGTGACAAGTATCTGGTTACCATTCATCTAATGTTACCTCACAAAAGCCAGACACCTAAACCCTCATAACACGTTTAAACGACTGAATACTCTAAAGGCAACAGTGATCCCTTAACACATGACAGGTGTAAGCGGCATATAGGAGTTACTTCCTCTCCTCCTATACCCTTCAAAATAACTGAATCTCCTGTGAGACTCTTCTCCAACTGAGGGTGAGAACCACGTACTACCACACTATGGTTACTCCCTGTATCACGTAATATCTTGACTGGTACCTGCATACTTCCTTCTTGAGTTGACAGCATACCCTCATAGATATATGGCTTAAAAGCCTCCACACTGCTAAGCCACTCACTGCTTGAGGGAACATTTCCACTGGTTGCTAAACATTCAGCTTGTTTAGTTTCATTCTTCTCTGGAGTCTGATTCTTTCCCACACTGCTCTTCGTAGTTTGTTTCACCTGGTCACCTTTTACAACTTGACCAACTGGCTTTGGCTGCTGTTGATTCCTACTCTTCCACACTTGAAACAGACAACATTAGGTTTCTGTAACTGTCTTGAAAAACTGGATGAGGATTTCACATTAGCTTGCTGAGTTGTATTACCTTGTGTACTCTTGGTAGTATCACTTGTAGGTTTCCCATTAAATTTGTTCCTGTTATTTGGATAAGACTTAAAACCTGAGCGTTGTTGACTCTGGTACTTGACATTGTAATTACGTTTACTACTGATTATATTGTAATCTTCACTAAGTGCAGCAGCTTTGTCAAGTTTCTTCACTTCTCTCTCTCTTAAATAGGCTCTTATATGTTCAGGAATTCCCTTAAGATACTGTTCAAGAACAAGTAAGTCTTCTAACTCATCAAAAGTTTTAACTTCAGCAGCTTCTAACCAACGTTTGAAACACCTCACTTTGTAAGCATAATCTAAGAATGTTCCCTTCTCATCTTTTCTTAAATTTCTGAGTCTCTCATTGTAGTACTCTGGGGTCATCTGGTAAACTTGTAGCACACTGTGTTTAAGTACCTTGTAGTCTTTACACTGATCAGCTGTTAAGGCTAGATAAGCACTTCTCCCTTTACCAATCAAGACACTTTGTAGCAAAACTGACCATTTATCCTCTGGCCATCCCATACCTGAAGCCACTTTCTCAAAGTGATCAAAAAACTCATCTGGAGCTTCTTCAGTAAACTTAGGGACTAACTTCTGTACTCTCACTACATCAAATATAGGGTCTTGATTACCTTGGTTAGGGTTAGACGGTGTTACAGGTAATGTGGATCTAGCTTTTATCAATTCCATTTCCCTTTCATGTCTTGCGATTTCTCTTTCCTCTTCTGCTGCTTTTTCTTCTTCTCTTTCTCTTCTTTCTTGTTTTTCCCTGTCTATTCTTTCTCTTTCAGCAAGCATTTTTAGCTTAATCAAATTCTCTTCTGCTTCAATGCGTCTAAGCTCTAACTCTGCATCACTTTTCTCTTTCTTTTCTGCTTGCTTATTTATGAGATCAGCACGTGCTACATTCAACAACTCTTGAGCCAATTCTAACTCATCTTCATCAGTTATTCTACCAGAGTTTATTAATGATTCCATAGCAATACATCTTATTTGTGCCTTTACCATACTAGAAGACACATAACCACCACATGCCTCTGCTAAAGCGCTCCACTGTGCTCTAGTCAGAGGGGTTTCAGACAAAACTTGGATGGAAGGGGCTGCTAAAAATTCCTGAACATTGAACTGAGCCCTTTTCCTCTAAGTTATCAACTTACAAATCAATACAATAAATGCAAAACAAAACTATATGGTCACTCTCCTAACAAAATATATCCATAACACCACCAGTATATTCTAGAGTGATAATGAAATCTGCTTTCCCGGGTATCTGGGCACCATTAAACAATAGGTACTAAGTGCCAAGTATCTGGTTACCATTCATCTAATGTTACCTCACAAAAGCCAGACACCTGAACCCTCATAACACGTTTAAACGACTGAATACTCTAATGGCAACAGTGATCCCTTAACACTTACCAGTATTGCAGAAAATCAGACTAAGTTCATCAAAGCAGGTGTGAGGTAATCTTGTAAGTAATTGAATTAATCAAAGGGCATCACTCCATCAACAACTTTAAAAGTCTAAGTATTTCCCTGATTTCAGAAGTCTAAGTACTTCCCTGGTTCTAAGTCACTTCAAGAAAATTGAAGGAAAGCAAATCAATTACCACTCTATGTTTCTACCTATCATCAATATAATCATAATCATATATACTGGTTAGAAAAATAAAAACACTTATAAAAATTTTAAATACAAAAATTTATTATTAAATTCAAAATTTATAAGTGAAATTCACAATATCAGGGAAAATTACTGTTACTTGAAAACAAAGTAAAGTTTAATTAATTCTTGAATCAAATTAAGTAAAATTAAATCAAAATTAATTTATCACAAAATTCAAGAAAATTAATTCAAATCAAAATTCAAAAGTGTTAGGCAATAATTGAAAATTTGAAATTAATTCACAAGTGCTAAACAACAATAAAACTTGAAAAGAATTCTAAGTAAATGCAAATTAATTCACAAATGTTAAATTTAATTAAATGTGCAATGATAAAGCAATGAAAATAACTAAGTCAATTAAATTGTGAATGCAAATGAAAATATAAAATAAAAAGACACTTCAATAAGAAAACGAAATAGTGCACAAACAATGGAACAAACACAAAACACAAAAAATACGCAATGTGTAAAAGTGTACATCTTTTTCACTCAAAACACTGTAACCAACAGTTTTTACCAAACCTTCACAACCATCTGTTATTAGTTAACCACAGTTCCTATCAATTATTAGTTATCAGTTATTACCTAACCATTATTAGTTGCAACTAATAAAAATATAACACTTTACCTTTTTGGTATACCAACTTCTTTTTCTCTTGCTGCAGCTTGAATCACACTTTCACAAAAACCAGGCGCCGTTACGAGATAATGTTTGTTCAGATTCCACAAAAAAAAAACTAAATAACACTAAATAAACTCTAAGAAATATCAAATATGAAGTTCTAAGTTACGAGTGACCAATTTACGTTACGTTAATATAATCTCAATGATGTCGAGTGAGAGAGAGAGAGAGAGAGAGAGAGAGAGAGAGAGAGAGAGAGATAGCGAGAGAGAGATGTTAATGCCTCGAGGTTCTATGATAGAATAAAATCTTCTTCCCTTGCGAAAACTGACAGGGCAGATATGATACAAAACGTTCTTGTCACGAATGCTTCCAGTAGCTTTGAAATCTGACGCAATCTTCATAAAGAAATGTGCAATATGCACGTGGTTTTGATCAAAGATATACGTGTACGAGTCCAGTCTGTTAAAAAAAAAAAAGACGTACTCTACTCGATCGAAACGGAGGCTGAGCGACAATTAAGATTGACATGTATTGATGACAACGCAAGACTCAATTCTCTCGCTATCACATGCGTTGACAGATTTAGGAAAGCAAACGGATCTCGCAGACCCTCTAATCTTACAGTGTTGACATAAAAGTTAAACATTCGTAGTTTCGAACAAAGAAGATCTCTCTCTTTTTACATTCTACGTTAATATACATTCTTTTACAACATGTAATGCGAAATCTGAACACACATTTTAAAACATCCTATTCTAAGCTATCTAGGAATCTGAAAAAATGTTGCACAATCTTACATGACATTTCAAAGAGGGGAAATATGCATTTTGAAACGAGCAATATATAATATATATATATATATATATATATATATATATATATATATATATATATATATATATATATATATATATATATATATGTATATATAACTGAATCACGAAAGTTTGGAACGTGATAAATCCATAAATAAAGGTATAAACCATGAAAGAAAGATAAACAACGGACTTGCTGCAAGATCTTCCGACTTGAACGTCCTTTACTCAGCAGACAAACTAACTTACATGAGAAATTGAGGGTACAGGAAAGGTCGTATAACTGACAGATAGGGATTATAAGGAGATTATTACCTAGAATCAGACATACCTGGAGAATGAGTAACCTTTCCAAACAAGCATAAACATAGGTACAATTTAAGAACAAAAAGATTAAGTCCAACTGCTCAGACACAGGGACAAGACAATTAAAGGATTATACAGGGCGACAGCTGGACCGCAATCAGATCTTTGGTAAAGAAAACTTATTCACAAAACATATCAAACATACATATACAAAGAAAATATCTGTAAGGCAACTAATTTGTATTTAAGTCTGTAATTATATCTTTGAGGTCATTCTTAAACTTGTTACAAATACAAGGGTCTAAATGAAACAGGCCACGACTAATATTAAAATTACAATGGGAAGTAAGTTGTATTATGGCAGGTTCTAAAATATTTTGTGATAAGACATCTTTTGATATTGCAATTACTGAACTACCAGTCCAATTTATCTGGTGGTTGTTTTCACTTAAATGAATGAATATCGCATTAGATGTTTGCCCAGTTTTGACAGAATATTTATGCTGTTTTAATCTTACTTCTATGCCCTTGCTCGACTGTCCGAGATAAAAAGAGGGGCAGTCCATACATGGAATTTTATATATTATGTTGTTGCTTTCCCTGGGACCATTTTTTATTAACATAACTTTTAGTGTGTTATTGTAGGAAAAAACAATGTTGACCTGAAAGGCTTTTAACAATGATTTAATGGTTTCAAATCCGTTAAAATAAGGCAAACTGAGAATGTTCTTAGAATTTTCTTTCTCCGTGTTACTTACACTATAAAACTTTTTGTGGGCTTTATTATAACAAATATCTAGTATTTATGAAGGATAACATAAATCTTTCCCTATTTTTCTTATGTGTTCAATTTCTTGATCCAAATATTGGGGACTGACAATGTGCAATGCACGTAAAAACATAGAAGAAAAAAATTGATATTTTGATGTTAAGATGGTGGCCTGAATAGAAATGCACATAAGTTAACTTGTTGGTTGGTTTCCTATAAAAACTGAATTTATATTGAAATGGTTCTCTGTGTATCAACATCTAAGAAAGGGAGACAATTTTCTTTTTCCAATTCTAGAGTAAACTTAATCGATGGAGCCTGATTATTTACTTTAAAGAGTAAATCATTTACATCAATACCAACAGGCAGAACAGCTAGAATATCATCAACATATCTCTACCACTTTACAGGAATATAAATGATATTAGGTAAGTAGCGTTTTTCAAAGAATTCCATGTACAAATTTGAGAGGAGTGGTGATAAAGGGTTGCCCATTGCCATGCCAAATATTTGTTGATAAAATTGGCCATTGAATATAAACTTACAATCACAAATGCACAACCTAGTGAGTGAAATAATGTGACTTACAGGTAGAGGTAGTTCATGCTGAGTTAGTTTATTACTAAGATATTCTAAAATAGTGTATAGGGACTTTAGTAAAAAGAGAACATACATCAAAACTGATAGATTCGTTAGTTTTGATGTATGTTCTCCTTTGATTGTCTTGTCCCTGTGTCTGAGCAGTTGGACTTAATCTTTTTGTTCTTAAATTGTACCCATGTTTATGCTTGTTTGGAAAGGTTACTCATTCTCCAGGTGTGTCAAATTCTTGGTACTAATCTTCTTATAATCCCTATCTGTCAGTTATACGACCTTTCCTGTACCCTCAATTTCTCATGTAAGTCAGTTTATCTGTTGAGTAAAGGACGTTCAAGTCGAAAGATCTTGCAGAAACTCCGTTGTTTATTTTTCCTTCGTGCCTTATACCTATATATATATATATATATATTATATATATATATATATATATATGTATATATATGTATATATATGTACATATACATATATATATATGTATGTATATATCTATATATATGTGTATGTATATATACATATATATAGTATATATATATATATGCATATACATATATTATATATATATATATATATATATATATATATATATATAGTATATACACGTAACTAGGACTATTGCCACTGGGTAAACTACCACTGGGAAAATTGCCCATCTAGGGATATTGTCACCGGGAATATTGCCGTCCATTGACACATTTAAAAACAAATTAAATGTGACTGATTCGATTGATAATAGTTAAAAAAATAAGGGTGACAAAGAAAACAAAATAAAAAGTCCATAGCTTATTTCAAAATAGACATTTGAAAAATGGCACTGTAAAGTGCACAGTTTATAACCAAAAGCAATAATGAAAAAAAATTAGAATGGGACTTATTCATTAAGAATATGATTGTTATAAGCAATAAAATTTAAATTCTTCATTTTATCATCCCAATTACTAAAGTTTAGGACTATATTTCTAGTCTTGCATTCAGGTCTTTGTATACATTGTATCTTGAGGCCTGGCCCTAGGCCTGCTGCAGTTTTAAGTCTTAATGAAGTGTTATGCTGTTATTTACCTTGTTATCAATAAGTTCTTAAACCCCCAAGTATCAGCTGAAGTTGATCTGCCAGAACACTGAAAGGTAGTAAGGTATTCTTCAATTTTACCATTATTATTTTTACCCTAAAAGAATACTTGAAATTCATACTACGTTGTAGTTTTAAATGTATACTGTACCAACTAGCTCATCTACTAGTAAATTTAACCAACTAGCTGGGCCACAAGTGAACTTAAAAAACTAGCTGGTCTGCAAGTAAACTTTACCAACTAGCTAGTCTACCAGGGTTGATCATCAATAACTAAAGGTAGCCTACCATAGCCTAATCTTAGTTTAGCAATGGTAGCCTAACTTGGCAACCTTCAGGAATAGTTTGTCTTCATTTGTCCCTCTCCACAGCTCAAGTCTTGGCTAGTTATGAAAGTTAAGTTATTCTTACAAGCTAACCTACCTTAGACTGTACAACGTAAATAAGCACATTGAATTATAGGTCCGTATAACTGTGAATTGTTACATTGCTTTATTTATGTACCTCCTAGTAATAATTGTACTTGAAGATGTTCAGATAGCTTTTATGTCATGTTTCAGATACCTTGATTTAGTTCTGTAAAGTACATACAGTGTCCTCTCCCCTGAATCACAACTGTATGAATATGAATTCATGCAGTTTGTAATTAAATTTATACTGTAATTAAACAAATAGTTTCTCTTATAAGATCTGTGAGTAGCCCCAAATATACCTTAAAAATGTCTGCAGGTCAGTGCAGGAAGCCTGTCGTTAATAAATGTGACATGTGAGATTCAGAAACGATTTTTGTGAATTTTGTGTTTAAGATTTCCTGACAAGAACAAAGAGCAAGACCACTTGGGTTAGAAACTGCAGAAGGGATAAAAAGCCAAACTGTGGATCACACATATTACAGCAACCAATTAGGAGCCCTTCATAAATTACGAAACTCCTTAAGGGGGTTGGAGGGGGTATAGTGAAGTCTTATGAGTTACCAAACATATTCAGATATTCCTGTTTCTTTTGAAAAGATGTAACTGTAGAAGTACAAAAGAGAGAGAGTAAAGATTCTGAAATAGACTTTCATTATATTTTAGTAATACTGACAAATGGTATTTAATTTTTTTATAATTATATGTTTAACAAATATCACAAACTCAACCCTTGTTAGTACGTGAATATTTTTTGCTATAAGTATTACATGACATAGAATATTATGACAAACTCATCCCTTTTTTGGACTTAGAAAAATATTACAAATCAAATCAATCCTCTTCTAATCTTAGGCATAGTCTACTTTGTGTATTATGATAAACTCAAAGAAAAATACCCCAGACACTCTCTCTCTCTCTCTCTGATAAGTTGTGTATATATATATATATATATATATATATATATATATATATATGTATATATATGTATATATATATATATATATATATATATATATATATATGTATATATATATATATATATATATATATATATGTATATATATATATGTGTGTGTGTGTATAATATATATATATATATATATATATATATATATATATATATATATATATATATATATATATATATATATATATATATATATATATATAGATGGAGAGAATAATAAAAAAATCCTTAATTGAAGGCAATATACACGAAAGAAAGTTATGGTAAAAGCATTAGATTTCCTGGTCCAAACGGAGTGATTTCACATATATATATATCAATACACTGTTTTTCAGCGCTAAAATACAATCCATCTCTCTCTCTCTCTCTATTCCTTAATACTCTAAGATTATGCTTGTCACTGCAAAGCCTTAAACGTAAATGGAGGAAAAAATGAAGAATTTCCGACTTTCTGGGCAGGATGAGAGAGAAGAGAGAGAGAGATAGAGAGAGAGAGAGAGAGAGAGAGAGAGATGATTAATCAGCAATTTATAACACCAAGAGACCTAAGACATTATCCAAATCTTTCAAAATACTTTCTGATATATTTTGACAAATTGAAATGTCTCTCGTGATATATAGAAACTCAATGAAGAATCGAGAGAGAGGAGTGTGTGTACTGGGTATGGCCTCTGCAGATATTGATTCCAGTTTGAAGAAACTATGGTCTTGTCTGGCCTCGGCAGCAGCTGTTGTTCGGACGTTGTTGTCCACATGTCCGGCGATTTACTGAGAGAAGTCTGACACAGGAACAGTCATCTTGTTTGCTGTAGCGGCCTATTCACTGGTGAGGATGTAGATCTCTGGTGATGGAGCTGAAGAGCCCAAGGAAAAGGAACTGGACGAGACACCATCCAGCACAGGGTTGCCGCGAAGTCCGCACATCACCGAGAAACTAGCTCCGCACCGGGAGTTGTAGTGTTAATTGCCAAGCAATGTTATTTTACTACACTAACTAGACTAAATAGTCACCCTGCTTATATTATAGTAACCGTATCTTTACCTGTATATAAGTTGGTTTTCTAATTAAACCTTTTTAGAGTTAGAGTTTCCCCTTTCCGAAATTCAGTTGCTTCATATCTTCTGAAACATTACGTAACTTTAATGATAGTCAAATTTAGAATCCACGGTCCAGATATAACAGGTCAGCCAGACAGCTCTCCAATTTTAAGGCTCTTCTGCGCACCTACGTCGTCTGAGGGAGCGTGGTGGTGAGAACCATTAAGACCGTAGGTCTAACAAACCGTCAAGAGACCTTTATTTTTTTTATTTATTTTTTTTAGAAGAGAATGTTTTTGAAAATATGATCTTTCAAGTGTCAAAAGAATGTAAATAAAAACATTTGCCTTTTGGAAATATTTGATAAGTTACCGAATTCAGTTGCTTCATATCTTCTGAAATATTACGTAACTTTAATGATAGTCAAATTTAGAATCAAACGAGACACGCGGACAGTGTTCAGTCTTGAAGCTGATTTATTACATTCGATATATATATATATATATATATATATATATATATATATATATATATAGCCTATATATATATATATATATATATATATGTGTGTGTGTGTGTGTGTGTGTATGTAATTACTGTTTTATAGTTCTGAATGTTATATATGATTTGATGCGTAAATTAGGCCACAAAGTGAACATGGGCAAGTAAATTTATTCATAAAGTTTCCAGCTATAAGTGGGAAGTTTAAAAAAAACTGCACTGAAATGTATTTCCTTACTAAAAACGGTTGCTTTTCATTCATTACTTTGCGTTCCCCACAGAGTCATTTCTTTGCGTTCCCCACAGAGTAAGTTGACAAGCTATATAAATCCTTCGATATTCATAAGTAGTTTATTCCTTCTTTTCTTTTTTAAGCCACATTTATCACTTTAGGTAACATGCTGTATGTTAAATCAAAACGTTTGCTGAAGTAATAATAATAATAAACAACCTAATATATAACATAGGTCTAGGCCTAAAATCAATGCCATAAGCATTGTAAACAGACAAAAACAATATGAAGCATGTAGGTCTATATGCCCCCTTTTATGATACGGATATTTTGAAATGAGATATTTCCCCAAGAGAATGGACAGCATATTATGCATGATTTATGGTATACATGTGGCAATCCTAAGCCAAACGAATGCCCTATTTGGGGCTATGAGTTTCAAAAATTGGAAAAGAGCACATCATAATTGGTCCTTTTTTTATCAATAAGCTACATTAATATAAAGAAAATCCACGATTATAATACACCACTTCATAGCATACTGATATCAAAACTTATTCGGTTATAATCAGTTGAATCACTTCAACTAATGCAATTGCCTGATACATATTTGCAGTTGTTTTCTAAATAAATAAATAAAAAAAACTCATTAAACATGACTAAGTTTACAATAATGTAAGTCAGTCTTCACCATAAGATTAATTCCCAAATTAACCAAATTTTACTAACATTATATATATATATATATATATATATATATATATATATATATATATATATCAGGTATTAACGTAATTGTCATTAATTTTGTTTTAGTCTCAGCCTTGTGATTTACTTTAATTGTTGATTTATTTAAGGTTAAGTTTGGTTTTTCTTGTAACAAGGCTGTGTTGCTAAAGACGTTTAGTGGCCTACTCCCCGGCATTGGTATGTGTAAAAAGTTCACTCCTAACTCCATCTATTGTTTCTTTTTGGTGTTGGTGAGAGCTGCCATGGACTCTGGAGTGTTGACTGGCAGTTTCATCTCCTGATTTTACTGTGTTCGTCCTTGGAGACAAAAGTTTTCTTCGGAGGATAAGGTTCCTCTTCTAGTCAGTACGGGCCTGACTTGCATGCCTCCCACACTTTAGCTGCTTGAATTACCTGGATTACCTTTTGTGCTGTGGGCTCAGTTCCTGTGCCACCCACGGCGTTCTGAGCTATTGTAGCCTACCCTAGGCTAGTGTTTGAGTGAGGTGTGGACTTCCTGCGGACTCAGGACGACGCAGAGGAATTATTCCCAGCCGAGTGGACGCAGGAAGGGCACCTCTGCATCCTCCAGGACGTTTTCTTCGCCTGTGCGGCAGTTGTGGGGGCATTGTGGCCCGAGGAGGAACGTAGGGAGTCTGTGAACAGGTAATATCCTTTTGGTATTTATTTCAGGGTGGCACTATTAGTTGTATACCCCTGTTGCTACCTGTGCTCCAGAACTCCCTCCGATAGCGGTGACCTGATGTGTGACGCCGTACCTGGTGGCTTGCTGTAAGACAGTGTCAGAGTTCCCCCAGTGCTATGACCCTCAGCCTAGCACCTTTGGACGCCAACAAGTGTGGGTGTAACCCTTTGTTCCCTCTATAAACTGTGAGGAGCTTTTCTGTGGTTTTCATTATTTTTGAAGTTCTCGTATAAGAACAGTTTATTTGCCCCTATCCTAGGGTGTTAATGTTAAGTTTAGCTTTATAATATTAGGTAGGAATTTAAGTGTTTCCTTTCTGTATGTCTACTCCTTCCTTCCTAACCTTATTTAGTTATAGGTAGGTTATTTGGGTTTGGGGCCCTTTATTTACTCCTTACGTTATTTTTGTACTGTCTTAGGGATGCAGTTTTAGAGTTTAGGTTATCTTACTGGATTTATTTTAAGGACTGCGTATTAGTCCTGTAGTCACAAGGCTGACGGTTGTTAATTTCTATTGCTTTGTGTAATAAATATTGTTAAGTTTTCTCTCGTGTTTTCGTCTCCATTGACCTTTATTTATTGGACACTGTATTACTGCCCTCTCTTTCCTGGTGCTTTAAGAACTTGCACCACGGCCCCACAAGGGTCGTAATAATATATATATATATATATATATATATATATATATATATATATATATATATATATATATATATATATATATAATTACAAAGGCAAATTGAAGATAGCTGGACCTAAGGAGTGAATGCATTGTGAGACATCACGTTTGGGTTACGTTATCTGCTGTTGTCAAAATCGGTTCTTGACAATCGTATGATCGTACCTATCTGATATTGGCGCATGAACACTCGAGACTAGTGAAAATGGTTAATTTTTCAAAAATATTAGTATTTTCAGAAAATATTATATAATTTCAATAATTTTTAATAATGGAAAAAATGTTTTAAAAGCATAAATATATATGCGGACCTGCAGCGCCGCATACATGAGGAGTGCAGTCCGCAGCTCTGCATTCAATGACTCCCCCTCGAAACTTCTCCGCACTTTTGGTCGTTTCTCCGCGCTTTGGCAACACTGATCCAGCAGGTGAACTTGATATAATAAATCGTCAGTTGCAGCAGAGGTCGACTACTATGAAGGCGTTGGACAATCACTCAGGAGGTGTTGCAACAGCAGGCATGGTGAGAGAGGGCCCACTATCTCGAGTCTGAAACGTTGTTTCTGAAGAAGGACAACCATAAAGATGGAGAAACAACAGCTGGAAAACAAAATCCTGAAGATCACAGAAAAAAAATCACCAGATGAAGTACAACACAAAGGAAATTGGGCAGAAAAACGATGCATTATGTGAGGGATCTGTCTGTCCGGTTAGCAAAGGCAAACTGCCAGCTTCAAAGGTCTGAGAAACTCTTCCGACAGAAGGAGAAAGCCAGCAGCTCAGGACTGAATAAGCATTGCGGATGGCGAGGCTCATCCAGGAACAAAATGACGCGACCGAGGCAGTGCGAATCCTAGAGGAAAGACCTCGAGCTCAGGTTCTAGCGCCTGCTGAAGGAAGTGGAAGACCTCACGAAGGAAAAGCGTCGACTCCAGTGGGAACTTAAGGTGGCGGAACTCAAGAGGATGAAAGGCTTCCCAAGTCCTCAAGAATCCCAATGGGAAAGCGCCCTTCAAGACACACATGGAAGAGGACGAACGAACGAACACACTGTCTCCGTCTGTCTCCAAGGAGGAAGACTTCGAAATCGAGAAGAGACGAATCGAAGCCTCCGACAGATTCTCAAACCAACCTTCCGCTTCAAGCTCTGTTCCTCACCCTCCACGAGAGAGCCTGCCATCAAACACAACAAGGAATAAAAACAAGTTTTTGGAGGAACCCAAATGTCAAATGTCTGGTACATATATGGAACTCTCCAAAATGTGAAAACAACATAGTACAAGCTGTCAGAGGACCGTCCACAAACAAGTTATCGTTCAAAAAGTTGAAAAGCATATAACACCATGTCAGGAAATTCTAAATTTATATATATTCAGAAATTCTGAATATCTATAAATTCAGAGTTGGAGCAATACAAAGCTTCAAGAACTACAGTACAAGCTGTCAGAGGACCGTCCACGAACAAGTTATTGTTCAAAAAGAAGTTGAAAAGCGTATAACACCATGTCCGGAAAATTCTAAATTTATATATATTCAGAAATTCTGAATATATATAAATTAAGAGTTGGGGAGATACTTCAAGAACTACAGTATTTTTTTAATTTTTTTGGTGAGCAGTGCCAATGAGCAGAGGAAAGGCGCTCATTGCTGGCTAAACAGAACCCCTCTGCAATGATTTGGCCCTGTGATGACACCCCAGCAGTGAGGCATCATGCCGTTAAAAGCGCAAGGAGAGAGAGAGAGAGAGAGAGAGAGAGAGAGAGAGAGAGAGTTAAAAAAATTTCAGAAGCAGATGGAAGATGGGCTACTTTTGTAGGTGCAGGACGGAATACTTATGGAGGAGTTAAAAAATAATCCTGAGAATGCCAAACGCGGCATAACTGCTCACTTAGAAATGACAGAGGACAGGAGGCTCCAGGAAAACGAGAGGTGAAAAAGAACGTTCCTATAGGTACTAAGAAGGAATTCAGATGGCATTAGTTGTAGATACTGAAGAGGAGGAGGAGGGCTGACAGAAGGGCTGAGAGGAAGCAGAAAAAAGATGCATGAAGGTCTGCAGAGAAGCGATACAAGGAGACAAGAAATAAAGGAAGACTGGATACACGAAGGAGTCCTGGAAGCGGAAATGAGAGGAGCTGGAGGAAAGCGAGATAAACCAAAGAGAAGTCAAACGGAAGGATAGCAAAAACATCGATAGAAACAGAAAAACTCTGATTTCCTAAGAGACAAAAGAAGATCAAGCAAAGTGAGAAAGGAGCTATTAGTAGATCATCAATAAACCGATTTTGTGCAAGGTGAAATTGTCAATGTTCATTTGAGAGACTCTCCGGAAGACGAACTACAAATGGAAACCTGTTTCAAGGAATTCTAAGAAGTGCTGTTATGGTGAGCAGTGCCAATGAGCAGAGGGAAGGCGTTCACTGCTGGTTAAACAAACCCTTCTGCAATGATTTGGCCCTATATGACACCCCAGCAGTGAGGCATCATTGCCGTCAAACGTGAAAGGAGAGAGAGAGAGAGAGAAAGAGATAGAGAGAGAGAGAGAATACAGCTGCTATAGGATAATGAAAAAGAAGGACATTTCCGTCTGAATAATATTAATATGAATAGGCAGTTCCAATAATATTTAAGGCTCTTTTATAAAGAAAATGTAACGATTTACAACAATACGATGTGATAGGATTTCATATTTATTATTTGCCAAAATATATACGATAACATTTCTTAAAGCAGAAGATCTCAAATATATCCATTAGATTAATAACTAAACAGGAATAAAAGCTCAGTCTCTCTCTCTCTCTCTGTACACTGTATGCATTTCTTTCCTTACCATTCCTCATACTCTATCTCTCTCTCTCTCTTCTCTTTTCTTTTCTCTTTGTCCAAATATATTTCATTCATTACAGCATTTCTTTGCCCGATTACCGTAATTTCCCTCCTCCTCCCATTCGAACATATGTAATGTACTGGTTGTTTGAACGTGGGCCACCTTTCAGGGAAAGAAGGGCATGATCTCTCCAAGCCAGGTTTGGCGGGGCGACGCCGGTTTTGTTGCTGGCTTTTACATTCACAAAGTTATTATATACTATATATATATATATATATATATATATATAATATATATATATATTATTATCATTATATATTGCTACTTTCAAAATGCATGTTTCCCCTCTTTGAAATGTCATGTAGAATTTTGCAACATTTTTTCAGATTCCTAGATAGCTTAGAATAGGGTGTTTTAAAATGTGTGTTCAGATTTCGCATTACATAATGTAAAAGAATATATATTAATGTAGAATGTAAAAAGAGAGAGATCTCCTTTGTCTGTTTGAAACTATGAATGTTTAACTTTTATGTCGACGCTTTAAGATTGGAGGGTCTGTGAGATCCGTTTGCTTAATTGTCGCTCAGCCTCCGTTTCGATTGAGTAGAGTACGTCTTTTTTTTTTAATAGACTTGTCTTGTACGTGTATGTCTTTGCCGAGTCCCACGTGGAAATTGCATATTTCTTTATGAAGATTTCATCAGATTTCGAAGCTACTGGAAGCATTTGTGACAAATACGTTTTTTGACATCTACCCAGTCCAGTTTTCGCAAGGGAAGAAGATTTCATTAGATCATAGAACCTCGAGGCGGTTAGATCGCTCTCTCTCTCTCTCTCTCTCTCTCTCCCTCGACATCATTGAGATTATATTAACGTAACGTAAATTGGTCACTCGTAACTTGTGAGAATTTCATATTTGATATTTCTTAGAGTTTATTTAGTGTTATTTAATTTCTTTTGTGGAATCTGAACAAACATCATTTCGTAACGGCGCCTGGTTTTTGTGAAATTGTGTAAGACAAGACTGCAGCAGAGAAACTAATAACGGTTAGGTAATAACTAATAACTAATAATTGATAGGAACTGTGGTTAACTAATAACAGATGGTTGTGAAGGTTTGGTAAAAACTGTTGGTTACAGTGTTCTGAGTGAAAAAGATTTACACTTTTACACATTGCATATTTTTGTGTTTGTGATTGTTCCATTGTTTGTGCACTTGTTCATTTTCTTATTGAAGTGTGTCTTTTTATTTTATATTTTCATTTGCATTCACAATTTAATTGACTTAGTTCTTTTCATTGCTTAATCATTGCACATTTAATTAAATTTAACATTTGTGAATTAATTTGTATTTACTTAGAATCCTTTTCAAGTTTTATTATTGTTTAGCACTTGTGAATTCATTTCAAATTTTCAATTATTGCCTAACACTTTTGAATTTTGATTGAATTAATTTTCTTGAATTTTGTGATAAATTAATTTTGATTTAATTTTACTTAATTTGATTCAAGAATTAATTAAACTTTACTTTGTTTTCAAGTAACAGTAATTTTCCCTGATATTGTGAATTTCACTTATAAATTTTGAATTTAATAATAAATTTTTGTATTTAAAATTTTTATAAGTGTTTTTATTTTTATACCAGTATATATGATTATGATTATATTGATGATAGGTAAAAACATAGAGTGGTAATTTAATTGCTTTCCTTCAATTTACTTGAAGTGACTTAGAACCAGGGAAGTACTTAGACTTCTGAAATCAGGGAAATACTTAGACTTTTAAAGTTGTTGATGGAGTGATGCCCTTTGATTAATTTAATTACTTACAAGATTACCTCACACCTGTTTTGATGAACTTAGTCTGATTTTCTGCAATACTGGTAAGTGTTAAGAGATCACTGTTGCCTTTAGAGTATTCAGTGCAAAATATGACAAATGAAAAATAACAACAATGAGGAAAATAATTTTAAAAGGATTATTGAATGGTTTTCATCATATGTATTTTATTGTTTGCAATTTATTCAATACATTACGGCAAGTCACTTTTGTTATTAATATCCTTCAAAGCTGCAAAACATGCTTGATTGCAATATCCTAATGCTTTGACACATGTAATGAACAGCTGTTTGTAACAAAATCTACAACGAATGCACTTTAAGACAAAAGAAAAGTCAATAAAGAAGGCTAAGAAGGACTTTGCCTGCGTCAATGCGTGCATAACTTCGCATAAGTTGTGTCTATATTGTTCAACTACCTCTTCAATTTAAGTGTCCCGTATTTCAATTTCAAAATCTGGTCACCCTGATAATATATATATATATATATATATATATATATATATATATATATATATAGAGAGAGAGAGAGAGAGAGAGAGAGAGAGAGAGAGAGAGAGAGACCATACAACATTTGCTTAATGTAATCACGCTTCAGCAGAAACGGACAAGAGCATGAGCTAAACTTCAGTCAAGAGAAACTTGGCAACTATCACCATGCTGATATAAAAACAATAGACCGCCAACTCTCATTGCCATTTTATAACACGGCAGTCGGTCTATTAATGTTAACAGCACAGTTGCTGAGGCGAGTCACATTGAAAGAGAGGAATTGTCTGATTTCCGGAGAAAGTTCACGGATGGGAACTGAAGAAGGGATGTTAAACCCGTTATATATCCACCTTTGTCAAAGTCCAGGGTATATTGAATGGGACGCCGTGCTTAGTACTAGCCTCGGGATTCAAAGATATACGTATATCGGTAAGACATAATTTGTCGACCACTCAATATAAAAATGGGTGTAAGTAATACTTTGATTCCAGGGGGGCTAGTATTAAAAACGGCGTTCTATTGAGCTTCCGCCATGTTTTAGTGCTGTAGTAGATCCACATCAACCATGCATTTGATGTCTAGGCCAGTCCCTTACGACGCTCCTGATTGGCTGCTGATAAGCCGATCACAGAGCTGGAAACTCTCGAGAGAGAGTTCGCATAGGCGGGATGTATGTTCCACCTCTCCTCAGAGCTACTTTCGAATATTATTCTTTATCGACAAAACATTACATATGTTGTACGGCAATATTTATAATCGGTTAGCACAAAACAGTTGTTTTGTTTTATCTATAATATTTGATGTCTAGGCTAGTCCCTTACGACCCTCCTGATTGGCTGTTAATTTCACCAATACATTATAGAATATTTTGTCCATATATACCGGGTTTATAAGGAGGTAGCGTTTTCTTTTTTTCGTGTTTTATTTTTTTTTTTATATAGTACAATGTAATGTTAGTGTAGATTTTCAAGGGAGAAAAGATAATACATCTGTCTATACAATAAAATCCTCCTTTGGATTTGAACCGCTGATCCCTGAATCATCAAACCGGATACTTTATATATATATATATATATATATATATATATATATATATATATATATATATATATATATATATATATATATGAACTTGATCTTTAGACTTGTAGTCTTGTTTCCAGTCTTTGACAATAATCTCGACGTTTTGATTCTGCTGTCGTCCATCCCGGCCTCTCTCATCAACGTCCCTTGGGTCTACGCTTGTCGTTTCGATCCTCTGTTATATTACCGCCATTCTCTACTGCACAGGTACACTATAGTAGATTCACATCAATCGCGCATTTGATGTCTAGGCTAGTCCCTTACGACCCTCCTGATTGGCTGTTAATAAGCCAGTCATAGTGCTGGAAACTCTCAATCTCTCTCTCGAGAGTTCAAATAGGCAGGATGTATGTTCCACCTTTCCTGAAAGACATAGTATCCCTCAGGAGAAGTGGAACATACATCCTGCCTTTGTGAATTCTCGAGAGAGACAGAGTTTCCTGCCTTGTGATTGGCTTATTAACAGCCAATCAGGAGAGTCGTAAGGAACGGGCCTAGACATCAAATGCAAGGTTGATGTGAATCTACACTAGCAGATATATGAAGCTAGCAGAGACATGATCTCAGTGCAGTTTTTTTGGTAGCATCCAAAAGGGACCATTCTTACTCCACTATATATATATATATATATATATATATATATATATATATATATATATACAAAATCAAACAAAACTTACACATGTGCACATACACGATCACGCAAATATATGTAAATAATCTGTTCTCAATATACATTTCCTAAAACTGCCGTATTAGGCTAACTTAGCACTATGATGCCACATCGTTATTAATATCACCATCTTATTATTATTACTATTATTTTGGTGACCACACCCTTACCTCAAGGATTAATCCATTGACCATCAGCTCAGGATATCAGAGCGACAAGAGGGGATTGGCAACTCTCAAGGAAACCAGAATAGCCATCACATTAATGACAGCTCAACGAGAAGTTGACCCAGGCTAACATCCCAAACATCTCTTGAAAATGGGCCACAGATAGGGCCTGAAAGTACTCGAGTGTGTAGTAAAACTAAATGTAAACACTTAGAAGTAAACAAGTTACAAAGGGATTTTGTGGGTTTCTTTTTCATTACTATTATTATTATTATCATGGAAATAGTTGTATTTCTTAATTCTACTATGGCTGGCCGAAGGTTTATTTATAACAATGATGTTAATAAAATTGTATCTAATCTAGTAAAATGTGGTTTATAATTTTAATCAGTGTAAAAATTTGAAATATCGAGGCTCAAAAATGACGTTATCTACCTAGAGCAGATGGACATTGTTTGATAAGAACTCGACTCAACAGGTTATTGAGAATGTTCGGTTTCTTTGTGGTCAGTTCCTCCCCTCGATGTGTCATCAAAAAAAAAATTGCTGGTTGTCATAATACTCTAACATTTTATTTTTATTGACTGCATTTTAAAATCATGGTATAAATCAACGTTTGTATATTTGAGTGCGTAGATATTAGCCATAGTAATATGATTTAAAACAAATTTAGCTTTTAGAATGCGTAATCGTCCTAGGTGAAATTAGTAATGTCTCACAGCATATTGCATCAGGTAGAATACGTAGTTTAAATCGAATCTACTATCTGGCGTCGTCTTCATTTAGACAAAATCTCAGGGCGCAATGAAACCTGCTGTCTGCTAGTTACTACTTCAAAGCGCATAGCAACTTCTATATAAAATAAATGAAACGGATGAGGAAACGTTCACTGTAGTTGCGTCAGCAGCGGTTGGGCCATGACTGGCAATAAATTATCTTGCCTGGGAACGTATAAATGCGGGACGGTCGGCTTTACTCACCGCATAGACTCACCTACACTGCACAGCTATACTCACCAAGAGGTAGATTGGACGCAGTCGCTTTCCTTAGGACAATACGAACAGATTTCGTCGATTTGCAAACGACACAATCATCATTATAGCAGATAGAAACGTACAACCAGGTAACAGGTACGTACTTATTAGGTTGGAAAACATTGAAAATTAACGACTTAGTCTACTCGAAATGAGATAGTAAGTACATAATTTAAATGTACTTACTTTTCGAGGTAGCACTAGCACAGTCTTATATTTCATTGCTGTTGTTAGCTAGAATATTAGTGAATCGTATATAAGGACAAAATAGCACCTTGTCTGTTCATAGTTACGGAACCATTAAATAACAATTGTTTGCTGTTTATTTTGGGCACTATTTTCCATTATATACAAAGGTCAGAGTCGAGAGCAAAGTTGCTAGTTGATTGGGCCTTATCTTTCAAGCGTCGTGTTTACCTTAGACATGTACTTAAGTAAGTTTATGTTCCATTTGTTTACCAAAGGCCTAGAGCCACACTTCACGTAATGCATTTAAATCTACTGACTAGATCTACGTTTTATGTGCACACACATACATACATACATACTATAAGTATGTGAGCACGTCAACAAAAACTCTTATCACGGGAAAGATGACAGTTGCAGACAGAGCCATCTATCTTCCCCTGCTGTTGATACGTAGGTCGTAGTAATGGTCTGACCTACCAGTCATTCAGACTAGCGTTTGCATAAGATGCACTGATTTGAAGATTAAGACATTTTCTTACTTTCTCGCAACTCCACAGAATCCAGAATGTTTACTCCGAAGTTCTGTGGCCAAACTTCCTCCTCCCCTGAGGCTTCCGGTCCTCGTTGGCATCACGGTGCACCAGGAGGAGGGCCTCACCACCGCTACCCCCCATGTGGGCCCCATCACATACCCCATGGTCACTGGAATGCACCCCATCTTCACATGGGTCCTCACAATGGGCCAAGGAGACATCATTGTCCTAAGGGACATCAAGGACTTATGGGATACTACGGGACAATGGGACATCATGGACCAATGGGACATCACCGTCACCATCCTGAATGGAAACACTTTGGGGGATTCCACCCTAGAGCCTGGGGTCCACACCGTCGTTGCCAAGATCAGCCACCTCAGAGCAACAACGTTCAGCCACCTCAGTAGGCAGTGTGATCAGTCATCTGCTAATTATTGAAATTTCCTAAAAGGGACCTCAATTTCAACTATCAACATAACCGATAGACGAGCGAATTTCTTGAAATAAAAGCAGATGACAAAATAATAGATAGGAACTTTAATTTTTCACGTATTTTGATGGCTAATGTGGCTTTCTTTGGTGCTTCATGTGCAGCATAATTTGCATTTATTCATTGGTGTAAATATTTTCGTCACTTCATTACCCTTTTATTTAAGTGTAGTTGTAGTTGGAAAGTTTGCTTGCTCAAATACCCAGGTAATTAAAGCTTTCAACTTTCCCATTTAATAAATAACTGTCTACAAGTGTCCTGGCTATTTTTTTCTTTGAATTGTGATCAGACTGGTTCTTAATGGACAATTGAGTGATGGGATTATGACCAATGGCGAAGATTCTATAAGTAAAAGATATAAACAGTAATCATAGACAGGTAACTAGCATAACTTTTCTGTGCATTTCACAAAATAGTAATTACAATGAAATACATCAAGCCAGGCCATACCACCCTTTGGTAGGGGTGTAATAATACTACTACCGTGGGTCCTGCGTGTTGTAAAAGGCGACTAAAAGGACAGCTGCCGCCTTGCAGTTTTACTTTTTTAGTAAAAGGCTGGAAACTGCTGCCTTGCAGTCTTACTTTTTAGTAAAAGGCTAGGCCCACCGCCAATAACTGTGGAAACTGCTGCCTTGCAGTCTTACTTTTTAGTAAAGGGCTAGGCCCACCACCAATAACTGTGGAAACTGCCGACTTGCAGTCTTACTTTTTAGTAAAAGGCTAGGCCCACCGCCAATAACTGTGGAAACTGCTGCCTTGCAGTCGTTACTTTTCAGTAAAAACAAGGCCCTTAGCCCCCCGCCAATAACTGTGGAAACTGCTTGCTTAGCAATCTTACTTTTTTAGTAAAGGGCTAGGCCCACCGCCATAACTGTGGAAACTGCTGGCCTTGCAGTCCTTACTTTTTCAGTAAAAGGTCCCTAAAGCGCCAACCGCCAATAACTTTTTGTGGAAACTGCCTGCCTTGGCCAGTCTTACTTTTCAAGTAAAGGCTAGGCCCACACCGCCAATAACTGTGGAAAACTGCCGACTTGCAGTCTACTTTTCAGGAAAAGGCGAGGCCCACCACCAATACTGTGGAAACTGCCGACTTGCCTTCTACTTTTTGTAAGGCTAGGCCCTCCACACGGCCAAACTAAAGGAACTGCTGCCTTGCAGTCTTACTTTTTCGTAAAAGGCTAAGTCCCACACCGCCAATAACTAGAAACTGCTGACTTGCAGTCTTTACTTTTTAGTAAAGGCTAAGGCCCACCACCAATAACTGTGGAAACGCTGCCTTTCACTTCTTTTCTTTTAAAATAGGCTAGCATCATTACTGGTGGAAAGAATTCTTTTTGCCCATGGTCTAAGTCACGGCCCATAATAAGGAAACTGCTGCCTTGCAGTCTTACTTTTTAGTAAAAGGCTAGGCCCACCGCCAATAACTAAGGAAACTGCTGCCTTGCAGTCTTACTTTTTAGTAAAAGGCTAGGCCCACCATAAGTGGAAAAACTGCCGATTGCATCTTTTTTTTTTTTTAGTAAAAGGCTAGGCCCCACCGCCAATAACTAAGGAAACTGCTGCCTTGCAGTCTTACTTTTTAGTAAAAGGCTAGGCCCACCGCCAATGACTGTGGAAACTGCTGCCTTGCATTCTTACTCTTTAATAAAAGGCTAGGCCCATCGCCAATAACTGTGGAAAATACTGCCTTGCAAATGGTCTTATTAGTCAAAGGCGAGGCCCACCACCAATAATTGTGGTTGATGACAGCAAGGGCATGTGGTCGTAAAAACCCCTTTGCCAAATAATAAGCCATGTCTGATGTTGTAAGAAAATGCTCATTAGGCAACCGACCCCTTAATGTAGGGATAACTGTGGGAAAGAAGAAGACATCAAGCCAATCTATGCTTGATCTCGTGAGTCTCAGGAAGTTACATGTACACTTCGTTTACTTTTGTTGAACTGAATATAGAATTTAGGCCAAAGGCCAAGCACTGAGACCTATGAGGTTATTCAGTAAAAGGTCTGAAAGGTGTAACAGGAGGAAAACCTCGCAGTTGCACTATGAATCAATTGTTAGAAGAGGGTGGACAGCAAGATGGAAGAAAGAGAATTTGAAAGAATGTACACTAAAAGAAATGAAAGAGGTTGCACCTAGGTGCCGAGGCACGCTGCACAGAACTTTAGTATTGCCTACAGTGCACCGCATGAGGTGCACTGACGGTACTACCCTCCTACGTGGGTTTACATTTGTTACGACGAGCTTACGTAGAATTAAAATACAGCTGTGAATGGGAAATGATGCTGAAGACTGATCTCACAGCTGTTACCCGGTGGGATTATGTTCATTGAGAAGCAGATGTCAAACACGATACTTTTGTCAAAGCTGTATTTAAGAGTAGACATAAATTAAATTTCAATGATAAATATTTTGATTAAATTATACATACTAATAGCCCGGTTGAATAAGATATAAAATACATATATTTTTTCAAATAAATTCTTCTAGAACATTGTCCTTTAGAACCACGAAATATGACCACCGGAGAATATACGTGGCAGCTTTGTGTGCTTTACTGCTAATTGATTATCCAGATTGTAGTACCATTCCATCCTTGTGAAATATGCTAGAGCACCAGATGATAAGCGTCATCAAAATCAGATGTTGATCGACTGGTACAGATTAAGCCGGCCTTGGGAAATAGTGATCCTTGAGGGATGCGAAGTTGCTGAAGTGGATATAGTAAGGCCCAGTCAACCCAGACTGTGTTATAGATGTTACGATGTTCCACCTTTCTCTAGAAACTGACTGGGAGAATGGGGTCTCCAACCGGGCAGCAGAACAGCAAGGATCTTGGCAGAATCCTGAAAAGGGAAGTGTAATATGAAGTTATTGGTAATATGTTTATGCTTGATGATTTTGAAAAATACCAAATATAAAGTGATGTGATTGCACCAGTCTTTCTCCGAATCGCATTTCTATCTCATTCTGTTTGGGAAAGGAGAGAGAAAGAGAGAAGATAGTACCTATCTAGAGATATAGGACAACAAGACACGTTGAAATGGTTTTATGTTAAGTGAGGGTCGACTGAACAAGCTACCCAAGTCTAAGGGATAACTACAAAGAGGGAGAAAGAGAAACTCATCTCGTAGCCCTCCCTGTTAAAAGAAATATCATAGGAACATGGGAAGCTAGAAACATGAAAAGAATTCCAGAGAACAAATAGTTGAAAGAAATAGTGTCTGGACTTTCCTCCGGATGAAATATGCTACTGTGTCCTAAGTACTCATTTCTCGTTTTTCTTGAGTGGTTGCAACTTTCTTACCTGCATACGCGCCCTCTCAGAAAGTTGACAGCGATGCTACTATCGGTCTTGCTTTTTAACGGATTGTACCCTTGGCAGCTGGTCAGTTGAATGCAGTTTCCTGTCAAAAAAAAGGCAGATGGCCATGTTATGAAACAGAATGTGGAGAAAAATGATTTCGATAACATCACTGTAAACGAAGTTAAACGGAGTTAGTTCAGGGGAGGTCATGCAATAGATTTATTTATAGTTATAGTATGCATACTCATCTACACTATAATATATCTATATATATATATATATATATATATATATATAATATATATATGTATATATATATATAGTATGTTATATCTATATATATATATCATATATATATATATATATATATATATAAAATATATATATTAGTTCAAATTTAAAATGACAGCAGACAAAATTGAATAGGAATGCCATATACTAGATATTGCTTGATTAGGTTTTTTTTTTAGTTTTTGATAGAAAATTATCTTACCCGTTTCACCTAGCGGCGTTATGCAGGGCTGTAGATCGGTATCAGCTCCATTACTTGAGGGTTCATGATTATCCTCCATTATGCTGATGACCAGGTGGTCGTCTACGTCATGAGCAGACGTGGAGGGATCCTGGGTACTTGCTGGTGTAGTATTCTGAAAGTTGTCTGTGGAATCTCGCTGATCCTGATCTTCTGAGTCTTCTGAGACCGGTGAAGTTGACGTGGACACAAAAGAAGTAGTTGTTACAGATATGGGTGGAGTCACAAACGAACTCGTAATGCTTGATGGAAAGCCTTCGTCAGTCTGAGATGACTGAACGAAGGGCCTGACCTCTGCTTTTGAGGGTGACTCTGTGTTAAGACCGACTGGATTTGGAGTCGCAAATGACACCTGTGTTGCGTTTGTGTCTGTACGCGAGTGAGGGAAATCAGATGCACCAAAGGATGGTGGAACAGTTCTGCTCACAAAAGTAGGTTTTGGAGTAACTCTGGCAACACTTTGGCCCACTCTACTTGGTATCGTGAATACCTGCTGTGTTTCTGTAGTAGTCGAGGTGCGCGACGGAAGATGTGAGTCCTCTTCTGCAACTGCATGAACTTCTGCGGATGATGAGCTGACAGTAGGAGTGAAGGCTACTGGAGATGGCTCGAGTGTTGGTGTTATCGTTGCTGGTTGGGCTGAAAACGACCCTGGAATTCTGGGAGCAATTGGTTCCAGACTCGAAATCACTGTTAGGTTCACATCAGTCGAACGAGTTCTAGACGCTGAAGGTAACTGTGTTTCCTGACTTTGTTGGTTTACTTCTGTTTCGTTAACTGAGACGACAGCTGGTGTTGTGAGACTGGGAGAAGAGGAACCTTGCAAGCCAGGAGGTAGTGAAGCTGATGAGTTTGTTGATGATCGGGAGGTCCGAACTTCATTTGGGAAAATGACTGAAATGTGGGAAAACAGTTAGTCAAAATGGGAAAAAAACTGGATGTCATTTGGGAAAAGGACTGAAATGTGGGAAAACAGTTAGTCAAAATGGGAAAAAGCTGGATGTCGCTGCGTAATATTTATGGTTATAAATTATCTTTCATCTTTTTACAGGTGTAAAAAATCTAAAATGATAATGCATGAGATAACATCTGCTTGAAAAACTGATACGAGTATGTCCGTTATTGATTGTATGCATAAAACATTAAGAGAAGCAAGATTTATAAAAATTCATTCCTGATTCCACATACATTGCTATCTTTTTTTAGGGTTGAAGTTTTTTTTTTCTTTTTTAAATCTGCAATCGAGAACTACTACTAACCATTTCTCAATCTCTAATGATACTTCCAATTTTCACTTCTTTAGCCACGGAAGAGATTCTTTTAAAGTTATTTTTCATTATCCTCTTTTATATGCCATACCTTTCAATCTCGCAAAAACTGACATTTTTCTTCCTTCTCCAATCATTCCTTCATTCGCACTTTTCCTAGCTAATTTGCCTCAACGAAACTTTGGTATTATATTGGATTCCTTCTGTTAATACCAAATTCCACGGAAAATCTTTCCCTACTTGCAGAATAGATGAATGGTGTAAGAATTTTTAAATACTCAACACATCGTCCACTTTTTCACAGCCCTCTTTATTCTTAGAGCATACAGAAAATAAACAAACATACAGCTGAGGTAACTAATGAAGGTAAACAACTTAACCCTCTATTAATTGGCAGGTGAGAGCCAGAAAAACAAATGTTTTCCAATCAGAATTCAGGTCCCGATCGTCCTTCGTCCTGCCTGCAGTCTTGCTTGCTTGATTGTGGAACGTAGGCACCAGCAGCGCTGCCAGGAAGACTTCCACGCATTTGCAATGAGAATGAAGAGGGAATTCCAGTGCTCGGGACTGTGGCACTGAGGAACTTGAACAGAATGCAAATGTTGACGCCTTATGAAGTGAGTAGAGTTCATTAATTCGAAAGACATAAACACTACAAACGATGACGGAATTTAAGTGATCATTCCCATGTTTAGTCCACCACATTTTTGTTGATGGCGTCATAAATGCTCCCAGCGCAGCAAGTAGGCGAAAGTGTCCATTTGGCCAAATCAAAATAATATTTATTCAATATCACCAGCCTTAGACTTGGTGGTTTTCTGTTCAATTCGTTAGCTGTTTGTTTGTTTGTTTGTATGGTGCTTTTACGTTGCATGGAACCAGTGGTTATTCAGCAACGGGACCAACGGATTTACGTGACTTCCGAACCACGTCGAGAGTGAACTTCTATCACCAGAAATACACACCTCTCACTCCTCAATGGAATGGCCGAGAATCGAACCCGCGACCACCGAGGTGGGACGCCAATACTATAACAACCACGCCACTGAGGGTTAGCTGTTTGTGTCTAGTATAAATGACTTTTCTATACGACTCCATCCGCTCTTGTTATTTCATTTTTAAGGTTTTAAGTGTGCAATTGCCTATTTGTTTAGAGTACTGGTAGATTCCACTTTGTCTCTTATTTCGGGTTTAACTTGCTGTAGTCATGCCATTTTTCAATCTTGTCATTTAACTAGGCAATTTCTCCATTTCTTCTGCGCCAGTAAAAATTCCTTCGCTTCAAGGAGCAACAATTTAACGCCAAAATCACCTTCATTGACCAACTGTCAACATCTCCATGAGAAATGTCATTCTGTGCCGCGTGTCGTCACCAGTGCAAATATTGTTGAATCATCTACGTCTTATCCACTTTCGAGTTCTACGAAATTTTATACGGATGCGGCTCATAAATCAGTTTTCTATTATCATGATTCTCTGTGGCTGCCTGCGTGCAGTGTTCATGTTTTAATTCGTATCAAAACGTCTAACCATAATACGAAATTCATGTTGTTTTCAAATACGTCTCACCGAATCGAAACTCACCGTGACCAATATTCTTAGCCAATATTCTCACGATGTTTTATCTCTTGCAGCATCTTTAGCTTGACAATGGTCACCGTGAGTTTCTTTATATTTCCAAAGAGTCATCAGGACTAAGATATTTTGCTCTCTCTCTCTCTCTCTCTCTCTCTCTCTCTCTCTATCTAAAAAAAAAAAAAAAAAAAAAACGCTAAAGAGACAGTTGTGACATGAAAACCTTGTCATGGAAATCTCTTCGATGATTCAGCTGTTGTGAGATGATTGCGTTTCTCGTTGACCTCTGTACACACACATACACACGTACGCGCGCACACACACACACACACACACACACATATATATATATATATATATATATATATATATATGTATGTATGTATATAGATATATAGGTATATAGTATATATATTATATATACACATATATAAAGTTATATTTATGGATTTATCACGTTCAAAATTTTCGTGATTCAGTTATACATACATACATACCATACAACATACATACATTACACACACACACACACACACCAACACAACAACACACACAACACACCTATATATATATATATCTTATATATATACTATAACCATATATTAAGTTATTATTTATGGATTTATCACGTTCAAAATGTTCACAGTTAGTACATTACATAGTAAGTAACATACGGATGCCTTCATAGGCTTGGGCTACACCACATCAACAAATATATACTAGGTAGATTATAATTATCATATATATATAATATATTAATATATGATATTATTAATATTATATGCTAGTGTGGCGGTCATGAGACTGGACATTCATCTATTAGTAATGTTTATTATACGACATTCGTCTTTAGAGCAACTCGAGGGTGAATGTTGTAGTAATTACTTTCCTAAAGGCACTCCACTATGATTAAACGGATTGTTCTAGAAAAAAAAAACTTATAAGGTTAACAGATTATTGCTGGAAACAGAAATGAAGCTGAATGCAGATTCGTAGTGAAGAAAAAAATATATCATCACTTACTCTGTGCGCACACTAATGGCAGGAACACCGCAAGGCCGACCAACCGCTCCATCTTCAGGCAGTAAAATCACTGGGAGTCAGAGCTGGTTCGCTAAACACTTTTTAGGACAGGAGGAAAGAAATGGCTTTGAATAATGGAATCACTGTGGTCGGTGCACTTATGTTTTTGTATTCGTTCGAGTGAGTCGGTCCACAAACTGTCGATCTGGTCTACTGTAAACACTTATTCATGAATAATATTTACTTCTTCTCACTGTAATTTCGCTAACAAATAATGTCAAAACTAAAGGAAATGAACCTGGCCTACTGTGATATATCAATTTTGTGAAGAATTTTCAAACTCCCGACCCTCTCGTCATAGCAAAAACTAAATAAAACTGACATCGACAGAGAGGGGCATCTTCACCTCACCGTCACTTTTTTTTATCATTAGCTGACGCACCTGTATCTGAGAATACGGCTGAGGAGCTACAGTGTGAAGTCTGCATCCAGCCAGCCAGTTGGTTAAAGACCCTTGGTGTCTCCCCCCAGCGCAATGTTGCCGTTCGATTTCTTAATAGCGATAACAACAACCTTTCCAAATACTTACATTATTCATTTGCTGTTTATATTCAAGTTTTCATTTCGTCCATTTACATGGAGTGGCTTCTACTTATTCCAAAGCTGAATGTATCCACTTGTTAGTTGTTTTCGAAGTATCGTACTTGCTTTAAAAATGGCAGCTTGGCACCTCGTACAACACAGCCCGCGTAGACAGTCTCGTACGTTCACTGGATTCTCTGCTGGTTTCGTCAACTGGTTCTCTGGTTTATGTTACTGATGATCTGTACCTCTCCCCCGCTTTCCCCGGCAAACGATATTAAAATAAAAATGAAAACTTTCCGTATGTTTTAAAGCCGAAAACATGCCTTCTTGCCTATGAAGCACCTTATTATCAAACGCACGAAGCAAAACGTACCTGGATGTCTTTCACGGGAATAACCGGCCTTCACAGTCTTGTTGGATCAGGGAATTCCCCAGAGAAGACAGGAAAATCTAGAATTCTACGCCGGGATTCCCTTGAATCTCTTCTGTTTTCGTACGAGTCTTGCTACTGTTAACGTTTGCGTACTCTTATGGAGTCCTTCAAAAGGGTATTGACATGGGCAGCATTAAAAAAATATATATATATAAAATAAAACACGAACACACAGAATAAGAACGCAAAAAAAAAAACAAAAAAACACCAGATGAATTCGGTGACATAACTGAAATAAAATTATCTGTCAATTAATTAAACTGAAGAGGATGATAATTAAGCGTAGTAATATTAAGAATAGTCTGCATAATTTTATTAGAAATCTTGTTTCAGATGAAATATTTTCGTTAAAAGCGGATGCCGACGGGAATGACAGCTCAGTTTTCTCTCCTAGACAATGCCTGGAGGAATAAAGTGGAAAAACGAGGGAAGATAAGAAAAAGCGGGACCTGTTTACATAATAATATAATTAAGAAACCAAGAAGGAGAGCGAGAATTCCGATGTCTGGTGGGTATTTTCCACAGGTTACGCGGGTACTTTAATTAGTCGTCAAATTGAAACATTGCCGTGAAAAAGAGGTGTAAATCTCAAGACCTTTTACTCACGTACATTTATTAACAGACAACGAATATATATATATATTATTATATCTATATATATATTATATATATATCTATTAGATATATGTATATATATCCATGGGATTGGCTATGAAATGAAGTCTTCTTATGGCGGATTTGATTCTACACAGAAGGATTTCAAAGAGAGGTGAAATATGGTCTAGTTAAGAAACTGATGACGTCACAACCTTAGGATTCCCTATTTCAGGAGGACGGATTTCGGGGGACTTACCCACAATTCCCGATTTCCAACTTGTGGCGATTCCAAAGATAATAATGACAACCGTCTTTTAAATATTTCGATTAATGAAAACTATTCTATTTTATACTTATGCGTGACACAAAGTTTTGATTGTAGTTTTTAAGTCGTTTTTTGCTGTGTATGTTTTTGGTTTAATGTTTGTTAATCTTAGTTTTACAGACTTTTGTTTGTTTGTATGGTGTTTTTACGTTGCATGGAACCAGTGGTTATTCAGCAACGTGACAAACTGCTTTACGTGACTTCCGAACCTCGTCGAGGGTGAACTTCCATCACCAGAAATACACATCTCTCACTCCTCAATGGAATGCCCGAGAATCGAACTCGCGGCCACGGAAGTGGCACGCCAACAACACCATACTGACCACGTAACTGAGGCGCTCGTATGCCATCTTCAAAATCTAATGTACCGTATGTTTATGTTACAATGCTTTTGCTGCACAAGATTTCCTATTCTCCAGGATGCAGCTAACCTCCTGGATGTGTCTCTAGAATCTGCTTTTGCAAACCAGGCATAATCAAGGGCATGCAAGAGGCAATGCTATGTCGTATAAGAAGTGTGTTCTGAACAACTCTGGGCTTCTATGTGCTCTGGGAGCTGTAAATAACTATACTCTGGCTACAAGAGGTTGAGAATCGAAGGTGATTAGCACTTCTGCCTTATTTTCTTAAACCCGTTCAAACTTTTCTGGAAAAAGGGTAAAATTTGGTAGATCTGGCAGATTTTTTGAGCGAAGGTGCCATATAGATTATAGACGATTAAGGAAGTGACCGCTAAGGGTCATAGTAATGACCGGATTGTGTCCCCTCCCTCCAATAGTCGGAGGATCAAGACATTATACTTGGACCTTGCTGTACATTTTTCTAATTTTACAATACAAAATTCAATTAGAGGTTATTATTATATATATATATATATAGATATATATATATATATATATATATATATATAGTACATACGTAGCGTAAGCATTCATACATTATTTTAAAACGAAGTCACTTGTGAATAAAAGCAAATAGCTGGCAGAACTCTCGAATTTGTTCTCTCTCAGGATTAACCTTGACCTCCAGGAGGCTTATCCTGAAAGTGTAGAAAATTTTTGGAGTGGGATTAAATGCATCTTTTGGCAAGATGCTAAACGTGTCAACGCAGCTGATTGTAGGAAAGTCTCAACCACCTTTCGTAGCTGGAGTATAGACTGAACGTCAAAGCTCTCTACGTTTTGAGGCGTGACCCGCTGGCCCAAAGCAAGACCTGAACGAGAGAAAGGGTCATGGGGCAAGCTGTACTACGGTCACCACAGTCTAAATTTCTAGAAAGATGCAAATCATGTCCTTGTGCTATATTAAACCTTTAAGCGTAACGTTTAAGCGAAGTTTTTCATTGCCTAGTTAGTTACTGGAGGTGGGATCAGATACTAATTGATCGATGGGTTGAATTGGTGGTGTGGTAGCTGGATGACAGGGTGGGCTGGATATCCAGCATGGGTGAGGTTAAGATATCTATTGCTTTACACACACACAGATATATATTTATATATATATATATATATATATATATATATATATATACTAACTATAAACTATCTATACTGATTAGACCTGAATGATTCACACACACGCTATATATATATATATATATATATATATATATATATATATATATATATATATATATATATATATATATATATATATTAGGAGGATCATTCAGGCTCAAAGTCATGCTCAGAAAAGACTCAACACAACTTCTCAGAAACGGCTGTTGCCAAATTATGGTATCTAAAAAATCCCGAACAGGTAACACCTACCTGCAGACAAGATGGTTGGTTCTGTGTTTATAATACTACGTCTTTCTCCGCCAACATAACATTATTAAAAACAAATTGAGAAATATATTGAGTTTGAAATCAGTGAGTTCAGTTCTTGCTATTAGGAATGGCCTTAAAAGGTTGGAGAAAAACTGCCATACATATGTCATTCCTAAAAGCGTCTTAGAAAAAGTAGGCACGATAGCTACATATGGCGTATCATGACATCACTGCAATTTCAGCTTTAGTTGAGGATGACGATGATCAATTTTTTTTTCTTTACAAAAATAGATTATATATAAGGATACGAAAGGATCTCTCTCTATATATATATGTGCCCATTTGCGAAGTCAAAAAGGTAAGTAAATCAAATTATTTTATTATTAAAATGAAAGTTCCATGCATTTTCATGACATTTGAAAAAGCTAGCGGTCTCTGGGCTGAAAATTCCGGTTTTGAAGGCTTGTCTGGAAGGTTTTAGTTCGTCACATTTGGCAACCTTGCCGCTGCCCCCAGACTAAGCCCAGAGCGTCCTATCACGACTGGTGTTGTGTGGAAGATACCGAGGACGCCACGAAGCCTTCAATTATTCTCAAGGTATGGCACTATATTTTCACGGTTCGACTGGTTTATATCGACAATAGGAAAAAGGAAGAGATGAAGAAGAAAATTGTTTGAATTTATTAACCACTAGATATATAACATTCCTAAATTATTTGTTTAAAAATAAGCAGAACAAAAGACAAGCAAATTTATAACGATACGTAAATAACCTTAGATCACAGAGTCGGCTTTCAGGAAAATGCTGGCAATGTTGCGTATGTACGTACGGGGTTCCTTTTATTCTCTTTATTATTAGTCAGTCTGTTCTTCGGTAACTTTGGTTGTATTTGTTGAAGTTATTTGTTATATGGGCTTACCTTCATTTATTGCTTGTGGTTGAGTTTTTATTTTCTTAGGAACATTGTAGATTAATTTCCTTTCATTATCCAGTTACTCAGGAGTTTTAAAAGCTTGAGTACGACGTAGGACTGTGGGCAAGTTAAACACCACTTAGTTTATCTTACTTATTATTAGGAGTACAAGGTTAACAGTTTAACAAACTACACAACACTTCACAAGGAACAGACGTTCACCGACACAGCCTCCCCCGTATACGGGCTTTGTTCTTAACTGAACTTCTCTGAGACCTCAAGTGAAGTCTTAACCTAACCTCTACAATTAAGCTCCTCCTTAACTTCTACTAAGACACATCCTACTACTTTTCCTACTTCCGGTGCCACCCCTGTGTGAATTTAATTGGTTGTCCTAATCTACGTTAACCACCCACTGAAGGTGTCAAAGTTCAGATTTTCCACTGGGGTCAACAGTAATGTGTTTTGGCAAGTTGTTTGGTCTCCTTTTCCAAATTGCTTTGCCTGCATTCTGTTCCTACCACACTTCTACCTCCTTCTGGCTTTCATCTACCGTAACTCTACCCTCACTCTACATATATTTACCAGTGGATTTTCCTATCTAATTGTCCTTAAATATTCTTAGACAGACTTCTGTTGTATTCCTAACAGCAACCTTGTTGTAGTGGGACCGAAAGTACGAATACTTTAAATAATCTACAAGGTGATCCAGCAGTTATGCGCATAATAGTTACGGTAACGTTGTTATGATCAGTGAGCGACGATGGGGTTGGGAATTGGAGGGGGGGGGGGGGGGGTTGTGGGATCGAACGGATGTTTATTCTTTCAGAGAATCACCGGCCGGCCTTTATCTTTTCTAAGATCGCTGTTGTGTGGTTTGTACATATTTCATACGTTGCCAATTTTCATGTTATGGTAATCATATTAGCTTCAAGGAGTCTATTGAAATAGTTTTCATTTCTTGAAATGTGGTTCTTTGTTTGCATCAGATATTTTGAATGTATCTTATTTAGTATATTCTTCGTTAAAACCTCAGCTTCATTAATGACAATGAAGATAAGGCATATTTTTTCCCCGGCGATGCCAGATATGAGTTTAGGGGACCTATGATTTTTAAGAGGATTTAAAAGGTCATTGTCAATATCATTAAAGGATACTCGCTCTCGATCACCCACTGTGAAAAGTATGGACAGCCCAGCCCAAGTGACACGTAAACGTCTTCACCCACCCAACACCTGAGACCAAGGAAAGAGTCTATAATTTCCTGAAATACTTCGTTTTATAAAAACATCATGAAGTTCCTGTGACTGATGTTTCGAAGGCTATCCAGAGAACATCTGAAGCAACAAAAGTGTCAAAAATGACTATTTGTAGACTTAACAAGGAAGCACGCGAAACGGGAAATACAGTGGAATCTCAAGTGTTTCAAAAAAGAGAAGAGAATGTGAGTCCTGTGTCTGACTTGGATGATTTAGATAAAAATGTTTTGCAAATAAGGAATAAGTGGTTGTCTATTCTAAGGTTATAATAGATCGATTGACATGAATTTGTCTCAAGTCCAAACACCGGAGCCAACAGGCCATTCAGCGCAACTAAATTATAGAAAGAGAAAGAATAGCTAAATAGAATCGGGAATTAAAAAAAAAAGTTAACAGGGAAGAAGCAAACCCTTTCCCTATACTCCCAAGGTCTAAAGCGAATCTTCCTAAGAAGGATTATATCTGCGGGAAGCATTTAATGGGACTTACATACCCGTAGATAAGACAACTCTGCCTTTACTACCTGGCCCCACCCCTAGCGATCTTAGAAAAGTAAACGGACTACGTATAGACTTCGTGACCCCAGTTTGAGCTTGTTTGGGATAGAATAGAACTACTATCGTTTCCAGAGGCCGTGTAATAGTGTTTTTCCCAAATATCTAACAAACCGGCTTATGAATTTCCATGAAACTACAGCAATGAATGTTTCAAACATTGGCCTAATTTTTGGTGGTACAATGAATTGACAGATGTGCTTAATAAAGCCGTTTACTCTTAGAAAAAAGAGGAACTTCTTCCCCTCCTTCAGAGCGTTTCGAAGAAGTGGTACTTAATGACGTAACTGTGACGCAGAGGTTCCCCCAACCCTCCTTCGGTGTTTACACCTATGGCTATCCTAGTACTCGCCTTCCTTCTTGCCTCCTTTCCTTCATTCCCATTGTTATTAGGCTACCGAGTAAATCCCTGTTAGGAAAGACTGTGTACTGCACATATAAAATGAGCCGGAAGAGCAATAAAATGTTTTATGGTGGTAGATAATGATTAGATGGTTAACACAAATTATCGAACATAATAGAAGAGGTTTAAAACAGGGGTGTGGAATCGCACTGAGAGATATTCTACTTGGATTCCTACAAAAATAAAATAAAATAAAATAAAATAAAAACATTAGTAGAAATAGAAAACAATTTTTTCCTTGAGAGAGTTTTATATTTGGAATGATGTTATTGGGGCAAGACTGGAGCAGGATTCAGAAATAATTTCACCGACTTCGACTCCTACCTCAGAGCCCTTTTAGTACATCCAAGGTAATCATCGGCAGCAGTTGTAGTACTACATAGCTCTGAACTATTTCATATAGATTCGACTTTAGTCATGGCAAATATGTTGCTTTGTCCTCGCCATTGCAAAACTACAATTGCGCTGAAACTCTTCACCATTTACAACAGAGAGAAAGAAAGAAACTGACTGAAAATTAGTATAAATCGGTAAGAAAAGTATGACTTTAATAAGTACATGATATATTCGGAATATACTGCTAGCCATATATATATATATGATTATATAATATTAATATAATATATATAATTATATAATATCTTATATATATATATATATTATATAGGGTATATATATATATATATATTGAGTTTCAAAATTTATCAAATGGCTGATGTCAATGCCCTTATATGAAACATCTTTTAGAAGTCTACCTTCTAAGGAATTCAAGCTACTCTCTCTGGTGAAATTGATATGATAAATTATATCAAACAATTCTCTCTTTCATTTTCTTCCTGGCAATTGATGTATCGAGTAACCTGTGTTGTATGGGAGAATGAGTCCTACGGCTTAACCTAAAGAAAACTATATTTCTATTGCTTTACCAACACTCGCTTGAAGTGCGAAGTGTAGGGTTAACATGGCTTCTTTCGTCTCCTGTCATAAGTCTCATTCTTGATCTTCAATGTAAGTGAGTGGGTAAGATATAAAAGGTTGGTCTTGTGTTTAGGTAAAGTCTAAAGTCACGAATCACATTACCAGGTATGCTGAACTTATACTGACAAAGAATTTCGTATTGCTTGGGGTACGTCATATGACAATTATCTATGGAGTTAAACAGGCGTTTAACAATTCGGGGGATGGGAGGTACAGGGGAAGAAACGTTATACCAACGTCACTGAGGGACGTCATCACTTTTGCGAATGTGTGGGTGGCTAAGACTGGCTTTAGCCTCATTTTCTTAAGTAAAAAAGTTAATGAAACGTAATTGGCAATGCACAGTATTTCCCAAAATTAAGCCATTGTATGAAGCGCTCCCTGCTTTGATATCATGGAAATCTATCAGTTATTTTAGGAGTTATTTAAAAAAAACACTATTACACGGCCTCTGGAAACGTTAGTAGGTGCTAATCCAGTGTGAGGACGGGCGTTGATGGTTGAAAGGGAAGGCGACTGTAATAGGAATGACTACTTGTACGGAATTAAGGGGTTGAACGTAATAGGAATTGCTAATTGTACGGAATTAAGGGAGTGAAAGTAATAGGAATTGCTACTTGTACGGAATGAAGGGGGAGAACATAATAGGAATTGCTACTTGTATGGAATGAAGGGGGAGAACATAATAGGAATTGCTACTTGTACGGAATGAAGGGGGTGAACGTAATAGGAATTGCTACTTGTACAGAATTAAGGGGTTGAAAGTAATAGGAATTGTTACTTGTATGGAATTAATGGAATGAAAATAATAGGAATTGCTACTTGTACAGAATTAAGGGGTTGAAAGTAATAGGAATTGCTACTTGTACGGAATTAAGTGGTTGAAAGTTATAGGAATTGCTACTTGTACGGAATGAAGGGAGTGAAAGTAATAGGAATTGCTACTTTTACGGATTTAAGGGAGTGAATGTAATACGAATTGCTACTTGTACAGAATTAAGGGATTGGAAGTAATCAGAATTGCTACTTGTATGGAATTAAGGGAGTAAAAGTAATAGGAATTGCTACTTGTACAGAATTAAGGGGTTGAAAGTAATAGGAATTGTTACTTGTATGGAATTAAGGGGGAGAACATAATAGGAATTGCTACTTGTACGGAATTAAGGGAGCGAAAGTAATAGGAATTGCTACTTTTACAGATTTAAGGGAATGAATGTAATACGAATTGCTACTTGTACAGAATTAAGGGGTTGGAAGTAATAGGAATTGCTACTTGTACGGAATGAAGGGAGCGAAAGTAATAGGAATTGCTACTTTTACGGATTTAAGGGAATGAATGTAATAGGAATTGCTACTTGTACGGAATTAAGGGGTTGGAAGTAATAGGAATTGCTACTTGTACGGAATGAAGGGAGCGAGAATAATAGGGTTTGATACTTGTACGGAATGATGGGGGTGAACATAATAGGAATTGCTACTTGTACGGAATTAAGGGAGCGAAAGTAATAGGAATTGCTACTTTTACGGATTTAAGGGAATGAATGTAATACGAATTGCTACTTGTACGAATTAAGGGAATGGAATTGTATACGGAATGCTACTGTACAGAATAAGGAATTGGGAGATTGGGGCTACTTGTCGGAATAAGGGGCGAGTAATAGGAATTGCTACTACGGAAATTTAGGATTTGGGAATGTAATAGGAATTGCTACTTGTACGGAATTAAGGGGTTGGAAGTAATAGGAATTGCTACTTGTACGGAATGAAGGGAGCGAGAATAATAGGGTTTGCTACTTGTACGGAATGATGGGGGTGAACATAATAGGAATTGCTACTTGTACGGATTTAAGGGAGTGAGAATAATAGCAATTGCTACTTGTACGGAATTAAGGGAGTGGAAGTAATCGGAATTACTACTTGTACAGAATTAAGGGAGTGGAAGTAATAGGAATTGCTACTTGTACGGAATGAAGGGAGTGAGAATAATAGCAATTGCTACTTGTACGGAATGAAGGGAGTGAGAATAATAGCAATTGCTACTTGTACGGAATGAAGGGGGTGAACATAATAGGAATTGCTACTTGTACAGAATCAAGGGAGTGAAAGTAATAGGAATTGCTACTTTTAGAGAATTAAAGGAGTGAACAATAATAGGAATTGCTACTTGAACGGAATTAAAGGAGTGAGCATAATAGGAATTGCTACTTGTGCGGAATGAAGAGGTGAACGTAATAGGTGAACGTAATAGGGAGTGAAAGTGAAGAGTTGAGGAGTGAAGTACTATATGATCTGGTCAGACCCAACTGTAACTTCTGCGACGACTGAAGGTCTCTTGAGGATCACATTTGCATAGATAGGCTGAAGATCTGGATATAAAATAGTGCAGAGGCTTCGTGGATCTGTTCGTCGGTAATTCAGAGCTGTTTTCGATAGATCTATTGGCACGGCATTTGTATATATATATATATATATATATATATATATATATATATATATATATATATATATATATATATATGGATATATGTGTGTGTGTTTGTAAATAAATTCTTCTGTTAAAACAGGATACGTCTCACGTAAAAAGGCCAATAAAAACACACTGGTTTAAAGCTAAGGACTATATTTAGGTGAACTAACTTCCACCCTTAGATAGTAGTGGATTCGCTACTTGATGAGGGTGGAAAGTTAGTCCACCTAAATATAGTCGCTAGCTTTAAACCAGAGTGTTTTAATGGACCTTTTATACTTTATGATATATATATATATATAATATATATATATATATATATATATATATATATATATATAACATATTGACTATTGGACTATAAACCCATTTTACGCATGCAAAAGTCATACCATTGAGGCTGGTCTTCAGGCGAGGAGGATTCCCACAATAAGTAATGAAGTGCCAAGGACATTAACGAGAATTCCGGATAATCTTTCATTTCTCTCTTGAATGTCCTTCGAAAACTTGTGTATACCGGGGTTAAGGGTATTTCAACCAGGATTTAGATCTGTATTATTTTCATTCAGAAGTTGTATTAATGTAGATTCTAAAAGACTGCGTTTACTCCAAGCGAATCGCATCGATGTAATTCATAAAGAATTAATAAGCTTCATGATTCGCCTTGATTCGCCAAACTGATTTCAACGTAATCATTTACACCAAGCTAATCGGCATGATTTGAATCGGCTCGAATCGCTTGTGTTGATTTTTCATGAACTGAATCGATTCCATTCGCTTGGTGTAAACGCTTTCTTAGATTTACATGATTTATTGCTATTATAATTATGAAATAATTCGGGACTGATTGTTTCTATGCGATTTGCCACTTAGGTATACAAAAAGAGCTTTTTTTTTTTTTTTTGACTAGTTCTAATTGACATCATGATGGTTTTTAACAGAAAATTTGAATTACTGAGAATTTTATGAAATATAGATTAGGTACACACAATATAATTTTGTAACAAGGGTATAATTAACATCGTACTTTATTTTTTTTTTATTCTTCTGTGTTTATGATAAGATGAGTACTATGTAAATAATGTAGAGAATTGTGTTATATTTTCATAATAAAATATTTATAAAAAAGTTCTAACTGAATATTCATATTGATTTTTTATGATATCTGCTTTATTACGCGTCTGCCTACAAAAACGGTAAACAAACACTAAACAATGTACTGCTAATTATATGTTAAAATAGTCGATGGAAAACAATTGTTTTTCAGTTAAACAATCCATACCAAGTAAATAGTATGGCTATGGTAATACATTATACAATAAATACTACGTATTATTTTCTCAACATTACATTCTGTGAGCATAAATATACACCATTGAAAGCTTGACCTTGAAGATTATATGCATATCTTAAACCAAAACATCGAATCCATTATCGCTTTAAAATAGTCTTTACACATTTTTTTTCTTTTGTTAAAACCGCTGTTTTCATATTTACAAACGAGGTCGTTGGTCATTTTCTTTTGATACAGAACTTTATAAAATATGGAAAATTTATTAGGTTGAAACAGGCTTTTCTAGGCCTAGTGAGTGATAAAAGTGCTTGAACATTTTCGATATAATGAAATGGTGTCTTAAACACTTGGCTTTTTCAGCTTTAACATACAGGGTGTCCATTACCCAGTACCATTACAAGAATTTATTGCTCAGATACCATATAGCATAGAGTAATGCAGTGTTTTTTAGAATGTTCTATATTTCCTAAAGTTTACATTCAGAGCACTTCATTCTACAAAAACCTGCATGACTCTATGTTATATGGTTTCTGATCAATAAATACTTGTAATGGTACTGGGACTTTATGGACACCCTGCACGTTTCACTTGTTGGGATAGCGATAACGAAGTCTCCAGTCTCCACGTGTTGTCACTGTGGTGTATTGACATTTCTTTACTATAAGCGTCTATGGCATATTCATAGCCTACGTTTTTTTTATTATTATTATTATCATTACACCGTGGTGTCTCATCGTGTTCAGTTAGATTTCGCTTGCTCTTGGATCTAGCCATATCTGGTGATGAGGCAGAGGTTACTGTTCGTGCTAAGGATAATAGAGGTTTTGTTGTGCGAGATGAAGGAATAGGATCAGGACCAAGGGTACGTGACGTCGTCCGGAAAGGGACTCAAAAGTAATGTCGAAGGAGTTTAGAAGTTGTGAGGTAAACGTATGTTTAAGCCCATTTGAAACGATTATGGTGTCTTGTATGAAGAAGTGAGGGGAGTGGTTAAAATCTGGCGTTAAGACACTCTTATTCTGTGATGTCCATTGATTTATTTGTAGTTTAGTTTTATTTGAAATATATTGGCTGTGGTTTTTCTCATTTGATCTATATTTTGGGCGTCATTATTAAATGTTGTCTCTGTAAGTGGCTAGGTAAGGACCCGGCATCTTAGGTTAGGTTAGGTGTGATTGGATCAGGTCAGAACCCCACCATTTTGTCTTACATTGCTATGGGTTAGGATGGGTTAGGTTAGGTTTGGGTATAAGCGGGTAGATGAAGTTTCATGGCCAGGTTAGTACCTAGTGCCCAAGGTTAAATTAGGTTAGATGTGGTTTAGGTTAGGTCATAGCACTGTTTTAATTTACAATGCCTTAGGCTGGCACCATAGGTTAGGTTAGGTTCAGTGCATCCCTGAATTTCACTTATTTTTAGTTTTTCCACCCACCCAAAAGGCTACCTTTTCTAATGTGGCCCCCATAACTGCAGAATATTGGCACATGGTCCAGTTTCTCTAAAACTACTTATGTGCTAACAGCATGAGCGCCAAAAGCGTTGAAAGCACAATTTAAAACAGGAAAACCATGTTTTAAACTCTAGAATATGATTAAAGTTTAAAGTGAAAATTTACAGTTTCTATAGTATAATATATTAGGCAGATAGCTTGGTTTCTGCCAGTGGTTTTAATGTTACAATATATACCACTGAATGCACATCCCAGCCACCTGTAACACCATTCGTAGGAACCTCCTAGCCCTCTGTGGCAACTTATGTAGGCAGATATCTTCTGGCAATATTCACTTCCTATAATGGTAGGTTGTGATATCTTGCACAATTAAAATTGACACTTTTGTCAGGTTACTTAAAACCAAGCTTAAAGAGTGATTACTCAGATTTTCTTGAAAGCTTTTTCAGATTTTTATCTTTTTTTATTTTCCCTCTCAAGATATTTCACACCAGAGAAGCACTGGAAAAGGAAGAATGAAGAGTTTAGGGGTAATTATTTGCCTTTGGGTATCTGTCATAGCTCAAGGTAAGTTCAGCCAAGTTCTGTCTCTAAAATCATAAGCACGGGGCGGTTCATCTCTTTAAGTTCTTAATGTTAGAGTTCAGTGTAGAATCAACCCTTTAAGTTTAATGATTACTTTAAGAGTGATCCCGTTTCCCCATTTAAGATTTAACTTTAAAATAGGTTTTGTGCAGTTCACCAATAAATTCTTAACTGAGTAAGTTTGATAGTTTCACTCATAAAATGCTAGCTTTAAAATAGGTTCAGCGTGGTTTCACCAAGTTTAATGTAGTTTCAATCCTATAATCTTGAAAGTATGTTTGATGTTTCACCACTCAAATTGTAACTTTAAAGTAAGTTCAGTATAGTTTTACTCCCATATCTTAACTTTAAAAGTATGTTGAAGATAGTTTCACCCATAAAATCCCGACCCCGTAGGGGTGTACTGTAAGCATTACTTAATGTTCTTGGCAGCATGCCTTCGGCCCCTAGCTGCAACCACTTTCGTTCCTTTTACTGTACCTCCATTCATATACTCTTTCTTCATCTTACTTTCCACCCTCTCCTAACACTCGATTCATAGTGCAACTGCGAGGTTTTCCTCCTGTTACACCTTTCAAACCTTTTACTGTCAATTTCCATTTCAGCGCTGAATGACCTCATAGGTCCCAGTGCTTGGTCTTTGGCCTAATTTCTATATTCAACTCAACTAACTCATAAAATCCTAAATTTGAAAGTAGTTCAGTTAAGTTTCACCAATAAACTCCGAACTCTAAAGTAGGTTCAATCCAGGGTCACCCCAAAAATCTTGACTTTGAAATTTTGTACACCTTGCATTATGGCTCCTAATATCAAAAGAAATTAGTTTTCCAGATTCATTTGAAAGGAGTGGAACCTGATCAGTACGAGGTGGCAAGATTTGCTGAAATATAGTATTACAATAGAAGGATCAAGAGTCTAGTTTTACATGGATGTCGTTAGCCAGACTAAATGAGGAAATTTACCCCTTTTAATCATCTGATACATTGTCAATTTGTTTTGTAATCATAGAGCATGAGTGTAATCACGTGCTAGTATTTTAGCAGTTGCATCCAGAAATTGGAGTTAGTTTTAAGTTAAACTGTATGTCACTTCTTGGTTGGTCAACTAATGTTATCCTTTACTATTTCAACAACTGGTTCATCGATTACTCTGGATTTCTTAATGGACAGGTCCCGAGTTGTGCACCCTACCCTCAGGAGAGCAAGGTTAGTGATATTTAATTTTGATTTTTTCTTTTACTCGGAGAGTAAGCCTACAAACAGTTACTTTGTTGTTGTTGTTGTTGTTCTTGCTGTTGTTGTTTTTGTGGGAGTTGGGGAGGGGTTAGGGAAGCCTTATGGAAGAGCCTATAAAGGTCTGAAAAAGGTGTATCGCGTTGAGTTAAAGATACAGGAATTGTAGGATAGGATATTTATCATTTATTTATTAGAATGAAAATTTAAAAAATAAATAATGTGCATGTTAAGCAGTACAGAACAATAAGTGCTAATGAATATAACATACTTATTTTAATTTTCTTTGCTGAAACAACGTGCTATTTGACTAGATTTTAGCATGTGCCTTCAAGTAAGCTGGAGGTCGGATCACGCCTTGTTTTCTTTGTAAGAGAATTTAGTTTTGCATGGGGGATAAGACGAATTTCTTAGGATAGTTTTGGTTTTAGAATTCTGATGATCATTTAATGTTGAAACTGCTTTTCCTTTATTTCTCGTATCGGATTAAGCGCTTATTATCATCTTAGAAAAAAGCTAATAAAGTATTTTCGTCGAATTTAAGAGGAATCATAAAATAGAATGTAAATGAAAGTTGGTATGCATATATCATACTTTTGGTAATTTTATCGCTTCACTGTATTTTATACAGAAGTTAAGAAACTATTAATTTTAAAAATGAATGATTAGTTTAAATAACTAACTTTTGGAAGCTTTACCTCTTGGAAGCACTGGTATCGAGGTTGCGGTATTATACCATTTCGGTAGTCATATGAATATTGTTACGAAGTGCCAAGTATCTGGTTACCATGCATCAAATATTACCTCACCAAAAGCCAGACACCTGAACCCTCATAACACGTTTAAACGACTGAATACTCTAAAGGCAACAGTGATCCCTTAACACTTACCAGTATTGCAGAAAATCAGACTAAGTTCATCAAAACAGGTGTGAGGTAATCTTGTAAGTAATTAAATTAATCAAAGGGCATCACTCCATCAACAACTTTAAAAGTCTAAGTATTTCCCTGATTTCAGAAGTCTAAGTACTTCCCTGGTTCTAAGTCACTTCAAGTAAATTGAAGGAAAGCAAATCAATTACCACTCTATGTTTCTACCTATCATCAATATAACCAAATGAAAATATACTGGGATAAAAATAAAATACTTATAAAAATTTTAAATACAAAAATTTATTATTAAATTCAAAATTTATAAGTGAAATTCACAATATCAGGGAAAATTACTGTTACTTGAAAACAAAGTAAAGTTTAATTAATTCTTGAATCAAATTAAGTAAAATTAAATCAAAATTAGTTTATCACAAAATTCAAGAAAATTAATTCAATCAAAATTCAAAAGTGTTAGGCAATAATTGAAAATTTGAAATGAATTCACAAGTGCTAAACAATAATAAAACTTGAAAAGAATTCTAAGTAAATGCAAATTAATTCACAAATGTTAAATTTAATTAAATGTGCAATGATTAAGCAATGAAAATAACTAAGTCAATTAAATTGTGAATGAAAATGAAAATATAAAATAAAAAGACACACTTCAATAAGAAAATGAAATAGTGCACAAACAATGGAACAAACGCAAAACACAAAAAAATCAGTAATGTGTAAGTGTAAATCTTTTTCACTCAAAACACTGTAACCAACAGTTTTTACCAAACCTTCACAACCATCTGTTATTAGTTAACCACAGTTCCTATCAATTATTAGTTAACCACACTCCCTATCCATTATTAGTTAAACACAATTCCTATCCGTTATTAGTTGCAACTAATAAAAATATAACACACTTTACCTGTTTGGTATACCAACTTCTTTTTCTCTTGCTGCAGCTTGTATATCACACTTTCACAAAAACCAGGCGCCGTTACGAAACCATGTCTGTTCAGATTCCACAAAAGAAAGTAAATAACACTAAATAAACTCTAAGAAATATCAAATATGAAATTCTCACAAGTTACGAGTGACCAATTTACGTTACGTTAATATAATCTCAATGATGTCGAGGGAGAGAGAGAGAGAGAGAGAGAGAGAGAGAGAGAGGAGATCTAACTGCCTCGAGGTTCTATGATCTAATGAAATCTCTTCCTTTACGGAAGCTTCACATGGCAGATGACACAAACGTTCTTGGCACGAATGCTTCCAGAAAGTTTGAAAATCTGATGCAATCTTCATAAAGAAATGTGTAACATGCACGTGGTTTTGATCAAAGATATACGCGTACGAGTCCAGTCTGTTAAAAAAAAGACGTACTTTACTCGATCGAAACGGAGGCTGAGCGACAATTAAGATTTACATGTTTTGATAACAACGCAAGACTCAATTCTCTCGCTATCACATGCGTTGACAGATTTAGGAAAGCAAACGGATCTCGCAGACCCTCTAATCTTACAGTGTTGACATAAAAGTTAAACATTCGTAGTTTCGAACAGACAAAGAATCTCTCTCTTTTTACGTTAATATATATTCTTTTCAATTATGTAATGCGAAATCTGAACACACATTTAAAACATCCTATTCTAAGCTATCTAGGAATCTGAAAAATTTTTGTAAAATTCTACATGACATTTCAAAGAGGGGAAATATGCATTTTGAAAGTAGCAATATATAATAATATCAAAAGATAGAACTAAGCCATCAAGAATGCGGCAAGGTTTTAGCAGTAAGTGAAAATTTAGATACATACCATGTGATGCTAATCATGTCGTATCTTGGTGATCTGAGCAAATAATTCACACGTTCAACAATTCATGGATTCGATATCTGCCAAGTTTACTTTATACTTGCTGACCCTTCAAGGATATAGAATAAATGTATATTGGATGATTTCACTTTTACAAACAGGCAGGATGTACAGTTACTCAAGACCATTCATTATTCTAGTTAGATTGATAGGTTCATTTGTATATGAAGATGTAATATCTTCCTTAACTATAGTAAATAGTTTTGTTCATAGATAAAATGTCCAACAGAAGTCACAAAAAATATTCCAAAGGGACTGACGGAGTGCAAAGTACTTTTGCGTATTTTATGCATCTTCGAGCCACAAGGCCATTTTGCGCCCAGAGGATGTGTAAAATACTCGAAAATGATTGGCTCTCTTTCATTTCTTTTTAAACATTTCTTGTGGCTTCACCTGGTGTTTTAAACATATGAATATTTGCGATTTTTGAGCATTCATAGATTTTTTTATCATCTGATACGTATATAATTGCAAAATTCAAAATACAGTGCTATATGACGTACCCATTAACACGATGTATGCACCGGGACCTTCCCTGAAAAAAGCGGGACGCCAAATCTTAAAAACTAACCATAGAATCTTCTTGAAAATAATCTCATTATGTTTCCCTCACCCAAATTCATAATTACTATTACACGACCTAACCTAGGGACATGGCCCTAAAATAGGGGGGGAGGGGGACTGGTGCAATGCTAGTATACATATCAGGAATTTACGAGTGATAGCATTAGGCCACTTAATCAAAGGAAACCACAGAAAATCACGTAGTTACTCCTATTGTCACTTTCTTAAACACGAGTAGATTAGTTTTGTAATAGCTTTGACCATTTTCTTAAACCGTTTATCTTTAATGTTGCAGGATCGTGTGTACTATGGAATGCTTGCTCTCCTTACAAGGAACACATCAACGCGGGCATGGATAAACCAGAGAGCGGAGAATTCCTAAGACGACGAATCTGCCGGTAGGGGGGACTACGGGCTGCTCTATGAGCAAGATCCCGTGCTGGCATAAGGCCAGCTTAATCTCCAACAACAATAGTAGGGAGCTCCCACAGGTCGTCATTGGAGTAAAAGTCGTTATAAGGGCCAGATGACAGCCATTGGCTGTTCTCTCCAACTGAATATCAATTGAGCAGTTTTTTTTCTCTCTCTCTCTTCTTATATCCTTTTATGCACATACACACACACATACACACATATATATATATATATATATATATATATATATATATATATATATATATATATATATACTTGAAAGACAGGTGACAGGGAGACAACCAGTCGCTAGGAATGATACATTTACTGCCTACGTGTTTCCTAACCAAAAGTTGCATCATTAGGGCTGAAATAAATCGAACAAGCGAGATAAAATACATATCACATAACTAACACACACAAACACACACAAATACTTGTGCAAATCAAAGCAAAGCTTATAAAGGGCTGCAGTCTCATTCTCTACATAGTCGCCTTGTGAACTTCACGTGTTCCACAACTTTCTCATGATCATAAAATGTCTTCCTTTTTCAAACCGCTGCAGGCTAGACTAATACGAACTGAAGTTCTCGAGATCTATAAAGAATATTTATACTTAGAAACAATGTAATGTTTTATCCGCTGAATCCTGTAGTTACGTCTTTCCACAGTATGGTATTACATCCTGTGAAAAGTTAAGTAAAGCTTAGTTTTACTAGACCACTGAGCTGATTAACAGCTCTCCTAGGGCTGGCCCGAAGGATTAGATATTTTCACGTGGCTAGGAACCAATTGGTCACCTAGCAAGTGGACCTACAGCTTACTGTGGGATCCAAACCACATTATATCGAGAAATAGACTTCTATCACCAGAAATAAATTCCACTGATTCCGCGTTGGTCGATCCGAAAATCCTGTAAAAGAACGCGTGAGAAATAGCTCGTGACACCTGGTACATGGAAAGACTTAAATGTCATGTTAAGCTTCATCGTCGCTTAGTTGTAATAAGGAACCTGCTATACCAGTGCTCTTCAACCTTTTTGAGGTCATGGCCTACTTTAGATATCTCCAAATACCCATGGCCCACTACTTCAGATTTAGAATAGGAAATGATAAGTTCAAAATACAGCATATACAGTTCCTGGAACTGGAATTTTATTACATGTTATTACCATAAATTCAAAATATAGATTTTCATAAATTCAATATACAAATAGGCTCAGAATCTTTTCATGACCATTTTTATGATCTAAAATTTAACTAGTGAATTTAAATGAAATTTAATTTTCATTAGTTCAAAATACGAATATGCTTAGAGAATTTTCATGACATAATTTTTTATTTGTATGTTTTATGTATAAATTTTATTTAACTTAAATTCTACATTATTATTATTACTATTTCTTTGTTCGTGGCCCACCTGATAATCAGCCCATGGCTCACAGGTTGAAGACCATTGTGCTATACAGAGAGCATATTTCTTACTTTCTCCGTTACAGGTATGATCCACCAGATGCATGGCTATGCTGTCCCTCTGTCGAAAATACCCACCCTCAGGCGGCGACCTCTAAGTTCCCATCACCCGTGACACCTCCAGGAGAGGACGAGTGTGGGTTGCCTCCACGCAGGAACACCATCAATGAGGTTAGATTTATAGAAATCCCTTAGTTTACATCTGTATAGGAGATGACCATTCTCTCTCACGTAATCCGCAATAGTGCTAATAGTCCCCTTGGGTATAACTTATTCTCAAGGAGTAGTAAACTAGATATTAAATTAAGTTTTGTGGGTTAATGAAATAAATGTCACGATACATGTGACAAAAATTCATAATTAATATCAGTGAGATATCAGGGTGAGGTGGGTTGATGCCGATCCGAGTGCAGTAAATTGAATTCGACGGACACGCACAGCAGAATCAGTATCAACTTCAGGTGCGAGGTAATCTTGTAAGTAATTAAATTAATCAAAGGGCATCACTCCATCAACAACTTTAAAAGTCTATGTATTTCCCTGATTTCAGAAGTCTAAGTACTTCCCTGGTTCTAACTCACTTCAAGTAAATTGAAGGAAAACAGATCAATTACCACGCTACTATGTTTCTACCTAACATAAATATAATCAATATACTGGTTTAAATGAAAACACTTATAAAAATTTAAAATACAAAAATTTATTATCAAACTCAAAATTATAAGTGAAATTTACAATATCAGGGAAAATTACTGTTACTTGAAAACGAAGCAAAGTTTAATTAATTCTTGAATCAATTAAGTAAAATTAAATCAAAATTAATTTATCACAAAATTCAAGAAAATTAATTCAATAGAAATTCAAAAGTGTTAGGTAATAATTGAAATTTGGAAATTAATTCACAAGTGCTAAACAACAATAAAACTTGAAAAGAATTCTAAGTAAATGCAAATTAATTCACAAATGTTAAATTCAATTAAATATGCAACGATTAAGTAATGAAAATAACTAAGTTAATTAAATTGTGAATGCAAATGAAAACAGAAAAATGTGGAAAATACCAAAATTGCTAAAAGTACTAATCAAGCAGAATATAAAATAAAAAGACTCACTTCAATAAGAAGAAGAATAAATGCACAAAATATAAAAATCACTTCAAATGAAACAAACACAAAACACACAAATTTGCAACTTGTACAAATGTAAATTATTTTTCTATCCACTGTAAATATTAGTTTAAATTTTTACCAAATCACTGTAACTATTAGTTATTAGTTTTTACCAAACCATCGTAACCATTAGTTATTAGTTGCAACTAATAAAAATATAACACACTTTACCTTCTTGGTATACCAATTCCTTTCTTTCTGCTGCAGCTTGTTAAAAAAAATTCACCACAATTCACAATATTTCTCAAAAAAAGGCGCCGTTACACACTGTACAATGTTTGTTCAGATTCCACAAAAAGCACTAAATAATACTAAATAACTAAGAAATATCAAATCTGAAATCCAGAAATTACGAGTGACCAATTTACATTACGTTAATATCATTTATGGCGAGAGAGAGAGAGAGAGAGAGAGAGAGAGAGAGAGAGAGAGAGAGAGAGAGAGAGATATGAATGCCAGGAATCCCAAGTCTATAATGATATCTTTTGCTCTCGGAGACTGGACAGTGGAGATGGCACAAAACGTTTTGGGCAATGACAAAGATGATGCAATCTTCTAGAAACTTCGAAAAAGACGCAACTACAGAAAAAATCTTGACATCTACACGTGGTTTCGGCAAAGATGTACGCGTATGAAACCAGTCTGCTCAACAAAGAAACAACTCGATCGAGACAGACTCGAGCAAGCAAGATGATTGACATGTTTTTTAAAAGCAACACGGAGATTCTCTAGTTCCTCTTATCTCAAGGCGATGAAAAGTTACTGAAACAACTCTAGCTTGGAACGGACAAAGCTAATCTCTCTCTCTCTCTTTACATTCTACGTCATATATTCTTTTACATTATGTTACGTGAAATCTGAACACACATTTTTAAGATATCCTATCATTCTAACTAGCTAAGGAATCAGAAAAATGTTGCAAAACTCTATACATAACATTTCATACAGTCTAAGAGGGGATATATGCGTTTTGAATGTATAATAATATATATATATATATATATATATATATATATATATATATATATATAGATATATATATCTGTTATATATATATATATCTCGATATTATATAATATATATATGATATATATATATCGTTACATATATATAATCAAACACCACAGGATAATGATAAACAGAAATCCTAGCACTTTCCCCTTTACTAGGACACTGTCATTCGTTCTTTGACAACGTCTTAGTAAAGACGAAAGTGCTTGGATTTCTGCCTATTATCTTCCTGAGGCATTCGCTCATTTAATGAAGTTACGTGCATCTACTGTGATTTTTTAATAATTTTTTTATTTTTTCCTTTATCCCAGCCAGGCGCTTGGCCTTGGCTAGCATTAATAGGCAGCACCCAAGTGACGGGAAGCTTCCTTCCAGCGTGTGCCGGGGCGCTCATCACTCGCAGACATGTGCTCACAGCGGCCAGTTGCTTTCCTTCTGACCTTGATATGTTAGTAAGCACTAGATTTCCTTATAATCTCAAAGGACGCCCACCTGAAACTTAGGATAGTTCTTTGTTACTGTCCTGCCACGAGGGTATTCAGTAAATGAAACATTGACTTAAGAAATGATGTACTTTTGAAGTACTACAGTAATTGAAACCGTACAAACCCACCCATATAACTGGGGTCTGTTACTTTTTTCTTTAGCTCCCAAGTCAAGGATAAACCTTCTGTGCAGAAAACTTTAATATTGTCAGCCGTTTCATATACGTACATACAGAGGCTCATCAGCATCGCATCGAACCACCAACTCACACACACACACACACACACACACACACAAACTCTCACTCACCAACACAGACCAACCAAACTATTTACTCATTGGCTCTCCCGTTTGCCTTTCACAAAATCTTTTCAGTGTTGTATAGAATGTAGGCTATGTATCAATATGACTAACCATCTCGTAAAAGATGTTCTGTCTTGAAAGATCATGATTTGGAAGTTGAATAATATTTGAGGCTGTGGACGAGTTGTATGTCTCGGTTCTTGTTGTCAAGTTGCAAAGGCTAATAAGTACATTTCTCAGACTAGAATAGTTTCTCTTTTACAATCTACGTGTTTTTTTTTTAATGTCAAGAAGCTTCCTCTCTTCCTCCTTTCCTTACAGAACAATGTCCTTTCAATCAGACCAATTTCTGTTTGATCGTACATAACCATTACTTGCAGAACGTAGCTCCCTTAAAGCTGATCAGAATGCCACTCTCTTAAAGCTATTTCTCATGTGCCACACCCAAACTCAAGATCTCTTCTTCTGACAGCGCCTACCTACTAAAGAAAATAACAGGAAATAACCTTCAACGTGTCTTGTATGTGAGGTTGGGAGAGTATCGTATACAAGATGACAGAACTGGCGAACGGCCTCAAGATTACCGGATATTGCTCCTTAACACTGATCGATACAATGCTGTCACCCGCGAAAACGATATCATTATCTTACCTCTTGATCGGGATGTTGTTTTTACAGGTAATTATTATAGCTGACCTGACTGTTTTTCACTGCATATTCTGAGCTTACGCCTGCATCTCTTACGCGTGCAATCTATAGATGTTTATATGTGCCAGAATATTCATTGTTTATCTAGTCCGTATGAGTATCAAGGTAAATTTTTATAGAAGGTCCCTAAAGATATGTAGTGCTTCATTTCTGGTTGCACTAAAAAAAGCAGATTCCACTGTACAGATGCTTTTACTTATGTTATTCGTAGTCATTTGTTCAAATATCTCATTAATGATTATCATTTTTATCCTAACGTGAGGATTCAATGGCATAATCTCTTTTGTGGTTATGCTCGAAGGAGACATTGCAATCCTTTCTTCTTTCCAGAAATGATCTATCCAGTGTGCCTCCCTTTCTCCTTCGGTGGTCAAGACTTTACAGGACAAAGGATGACTATCGTCGGATGGGGCAGAGTTGATCCTGGTCAGTAATTTGGGATATTCACCGGCATTTAGGTTAAGCAATGCGTAGGGCGTTTACTGTGCATTCCAGAAGCCATGAATGTTTTCGTAAACAACTTTTAAACCGACTTTAGGATTTCCATAATTTTCGTTGGATGAGTGGGTTACGCGCTCGCCTACCGATTTGGTAGTCCGAGTTCGCTTCCGCTCTCTGCCAACGCGGAAGCAGAGGAATTTATTTCTGGTGTTTAGAAATTCATTTCTCGATATAACGTGGTTCGGATCCCACAATCAGTTGTAAGTCCCGTTGCTGAGTAACCAATTGGTTCCTAGCCATGTGAAAATATCTAATCCTTCGGGCCAGCAATAGGAGAGTTGTTAATCTGCTTAGTGGTCTGGTTAGACTAAGATATACTTACGGATATCCATGGCGCTAAAGCAATGAGTGTTTCAAACTTCGTCCTAATTTTCGGAAATACTGTGCATTGCCATATGCTATGTGTTTCATTGACTTTTTTTACTTAAGAAAATAAGGTTAAAGCTTCGCTTAGCCAACCAACCATCTGCAAAAATGGTGACATGTACAACTGATTTCGGTCTAGCGTATCCTCTATACCTTTTCAAATATTTGTTTGACTTATCCTGGGCCATACGAAATCTTTTATAGCAAATTAATATATTGTATGATGATATATAAATTGTTTTCAATAATTAGGTAAGAGGATGGCTCTACTACAAAGACGGTCTGAGGAAAGGCAAGAAGTCGTCTTTTTCTAAGAGTAAACGGCTTAACTAAGCACGTCTGTCAATTCAGTATAATACCATAAATTAGGTGATTTAGAGCCATGCAAATCCATACGTCCGTTTAAAGTTGTTTATGAAAGAGACAATTTCATGGGCTCTGGAATGCATAGTAGTGTAACTGCAGTATTAGTTTTTCCTGCGCAACCTGATCCTAGTGAGTTACTTTTGGCGGTAGTATAAACGTCCTTATGAAAATAATGCATGAACGCCCTTAGAGTAAGGGCTGTTTCTCATTTTGTAGTTACTCTTTATAGAATTATTCCAATGTTACCATCAAGTTTGTCATAGTCTGTAATCTTGATTAGCTCTTGCAATGGACGTTGACCCCACAGGGGGGTAAATCCATTATCGGAAGTAAATCTGGAATTCATTTGTCATCTGCTTCTCTTTCAAGGATCAAGAGAAACTTCCACAGTGCCCATCGCTGCCAGCGTACCCGTGGTCAGTCAGCTTACTTGTGCTCAAAGTTACAAGCGCTTAGATATCAACATTGATGACAGACAAATCTGTGCTGGTGACGGCGACACGGATGCCTGTAGTGTAAGTGATGCTCCCAAATTTGCATTTACTCAAGATGCTGATATGCTGTACATTTTAGGTCAGGGGTTCTTAACCTGGGGGGCGCTCCCCACTCCCCCACCCAAGGTGACCGTCAGCAATTTCCAGGGGAGGCGCGAGCCCTAGGGAAAAATGAAAAAAAAAATCTCTAATTATATTCGTTATTCCCTTAACAAGAGTGAGGAACTAATATTCAGAAGTTTATGAAAAAATGCAAAAAGTATCGCCTTATAGCGTTACTTTCCCAGAGTCTACTAGTACTCTATACTCTGTTTTTTTCCATCTGTCCACCCGCCTGTGGTGTTTGCATATGGTAACACTGCGTCCCGGGCTTTACATAGTTACGCTATGTGTAAGTTTTAGGTAAATAAAAGGATATCTGGTTCATTTGTAACTGAAAAGTGTTTTATTAATTTACTGTATGCAAATTGCACAGTTAATATTCGATATATGATATTATAATTGTTGAATGTAAGCTGAATGTAACTATCTAAAGCCCGGGACGCAGTGTTACCATACGCAAACACCACAGGCGGGTGGACAGATGGAAAAAAACCGAGTATAGTTAGGCTTCTTTGGCTGCCTATGTTTTGTAATTATTGACCCCCTTTCATATCCCTTGAAACCTCTTCTCTTTCTCATTTTTTAAAAATTTCCTTCTAAATCTGGGAAGGAATTTTACTCATAGATGCAAGGGGGGCGTGAAACAAAGGACCAACTCTTGGAGGGGGCGTGGTAATAAAAAGGTTAAGAACCACTGGTTGAGGTCAAACGTGACGTACAGTCCCTCATATAAGTTCATGGATGTCCAGGTGTTTGAGAGAGAGTTCCATTTCACCCCTTTCTGGATGACAGGTGTCTAGGAGTGCCAAACTGGCCAAAAGTTCAATTAGCTAACTCCGCTGTAGAAAGTTACGGCGTGTGCCCGCCTTACGTCACTATACAGACCCATTGTCCAGAAAGGGGTTGGATGGAATTCAACTTTATGCCCGGAGACATCCATGAACTTTTATGAGTGACTATACCTGATTCTAGTCGCTTCCTTGGAGTTAGTCGTGTATCAGGATTCTTCAAATATTCCGTCATCCATTAGGAGAACATGTAATTCATAACATCACAGATTTTAAAAGCACCTCACCTTATAAATACATATTCTGATGTATATTATGTAAACGTTGCCCTGCCATGTTTAATCCATTCAGTTATAAGCTATTAAGAGGTTGAGGGGGGAAGGGGTTTTGAAAACTACCAGAGGTCATGATTTCAAAACTGAAAATTTACCATTTCTATATAATTTTTTAACTCTCAACTCAAGTATATTAGAGACAGTTTCTGTCATAGTTTCAGAATGAATTATTGTCAATCACACTCCCTGTTTCAGAAATTTAACATTGAAATTTAATATTGTATTTGTCAGTATTCATGACAGTAAGTCAGAGTATATATTTTTTTCTTAGTTTGCCACTAAATAAGGATTATCTTAATTTTTTTGTTAATAACCCTGAGTCGTGTCAGTAGATTCATATAGTCTTAATCGTGCTTAATTAAAGAATCACAGTAGATGCACGTGACTTCACTATATAAGCGAATACCACAGGAAGATGACAGACAGAAGATCAGTGCCAAGCGCTTTCCCGACGATGCGTGAATAAACACGGGAAAGCGCTTGGCACTGACTGCTCTTCTGCTTGCCATTTATCTTGATTACAGCCCTGCTAGTTTTAAGCTCTGAATACTTTCTCTGTAACATTTATTTAATAACTTTTTCATCTTCTCGCACTATTTACCAATCACTTACCCAATCAGGTGTGTTCTGTATTAAGAACAGATCCCACGTGCAGCGCCTCAGTGGCGTGGTCGGTTTGGTCTTGGCCTATCACCTCGGTGGCCGCGAGTAAGATTCTCGGCCATTCCACTAAGGCGTCAGAGATGTGTGTATTTCTGGTGGTAGAATTTCACTCTCGACGTGGTTCGGAAGTCACTCAAAGCCGTTATTCCCGTTGCTGAATAACTACTGGTTAAATGCAACGTAAAATCCCCATACATATAAACAAACAAACAGATCCCATTTGCAACCTACAGAGTCGTGACAGCCAAATCGTGACCACTTTGTGTCTTTTTGCAGGGTGATGGAGGAGCTCCTCTGAATTACTACAGCCCTGAGAAGGACAGATACTACGTGATGGGCCTGGTATCCTTCGGCGTGGGATGCGCTCATCCGGAATATCCTGGAGTGTATACTCGTGTGTCAAGCTTCCAAGAATGGATCAAAAAGAGCTTGAACTGGGATTGAACGGGAATGACGAGGATTTCACTTTGGAGGAAATCTGTAACGTCTTTTGATTTGTGTTTTCAAGATGGAGGACAGAGATTTGTTATATTTGAAAGCTGACAAATTGATACTGGAAATCAAATAAGTCCTCATCTAAATCATCTGAAATTTGATATGCCAATCTTTTAAGTTTGTTAGGAAGCTAGTGATTTCTATATGTGTATCATGATAAACTACAAAGTAAGTAGGCATTTCGAATGGAAGGATAAATTGTTAAATTCCCCTATATATCTTTCACTTTTGGCAAAAGTATCTATTATAAATAAGCAAATTTTTAAATAGTAGTATTTGAATGTCTCCTCAACATTGTAGTAACTGCACAACTATACACCTTTTTTTATTTATCCTTTAATTAAGAGACGTTTCCTGACCGAAAGGGGAAGTTTTTGTGCGTAATGAGAGAGCGTTCTTAGTCATATTTTTGTTCTTATGTTCCAGAGAGCCTTTTCTCTTATTGCTCAGCAGATTACCTAAAAGTGCTAAAATAAACATTCCTGAAGGTAAAGTAGTATTATGAGTGTTTTTGTGACCATAAAATAAATATATTCATTTACTGTAACCTTATTCCAGAATCCTTGTTTAACATAAGTTACCAAAGCAATTGGCATTCGGTATGGTTTTATGAGTTGCTGTTGACAGAACTTCCAAAACTGCTGCAACTTTTATAGGAAATCTGGGGAACCAAGTACTTTATAGTACCTTGCAAGCGCCTCAGTGGCATGGTCGGTATGGTGTTGGCGTGAGTTCGACTCTCGGGCATTCCATTGAGGAGTGAGAGATGTGTATTTCTGGTGATAGAAGTAAACTCTCGACGTGGTTCGGAGGTCACGTGAAGATCCCATTGGTCCCGTTGTTGGATAACCACTGGTCCCACGCAAAAAAAAAAAAAAAAATACCTTACAGGCTGCACACCCTTTGCATGAAAGGGGGTTTATGTAAAGGCACTCAACTTTCATTACAAAGTCATCTTTAGGGTACTACAGAGTTTGAAGACAGACTTTTTGGGGAAGCAATGTGAGGTCATAGTTAACCACAGAAGCAAGTTGGTCTCTCTAATGATTGATGACTGGCTACTTAATATACCTCGTTTTACCGATCAAATCTTTTTACCACATCCCAAAGATTAACATGTGTTACGAACTCCCTTTAGGAGGAAGTCGTAACTGGTTCTTTTATTTTAATCTTAAATCCAATGACAAAAACAAATCAGTAGGAGCAAGGAAAAACCAGAAAGACACAGGCAAAAATTTCACAATATTAATTACACAATAAATGTACAAACACTAATGGCTCACAAAAAGTAATAAATAGACAAAGCAAAAAATGCCATCAAATAACTCAAAGAGTTACCTATAACTAAAGCTAAACCCTGCTCATAGTGAAGAAACCAAATCTTAATAAGGGACCCAAAAAAATTTACCCACCACGCTAACCTATTACTAAATAGAAAGGAAAGAAGTGGAAGGACATACAAAAAGAAACAATAATCCTACCTAAGACATAACAATCTAAACCTTAATATACTATCAAACACTTTTGAAGACCATATAATTACACTCTTTAAGGTGTAGCTAAAAATACACACACATTGGTCCTATGACAGACCAGTACTAATAAAGACTAGTCCATATATCGCTCAAAAAATGCAGTCACAGAACGTCACTCCCATCAGAAGAACTGCACTTCAAAACCGTTGGTGGATATCCACACTTTAGTCTACGGCTCGCCAAAGATACAGGGGATGTTCCTCTTACCTAAGAGGAGACACCCTACTTGCTCCAACAAGGCCACTCTGGTGCTGATACAGTGAGTGGATACATCCATAAAACACGAAAAAGGCTCTCGAGCCCAGATCCACACACAACTGCCAACGCCAAGATTAAGCCAGTAGGCCACTTAAATCACAGTTGCACGTCGTACTCCTACATGTAGCTTCACATGCTTAACTGCCTTTCACATTAAGAAGCAGCTCAATGACAGCAGATGTTGTTCTCCGAGAACAATCGAGAAATCTTCACAATAGGACGATATGTATATCTAATCCCCAACAGCAGACATATCAGCAGCTCCACAGTCTTCAACGGCCCTGAACTAGACTCTCGAGAATACTTTGGACTGAGTTTGGACTTTGGAGAGTCACAAGTCACCTCTCCTTACAACACTCCCAGTCACCACAAAGAAAAATAAACAGAGTTACAAATTTGCCAAGGAAGCAAAAATACTGAGGAAGGCCGCACTTCAAACTGCACTCAATAGATGGCGCCACAAAAACTTAAGCTTTTTTTTTTCAATCAAAGCAAATTAACACTACATTTAACTAAAATAGATACTTATGTAAAACCAACAGCAAAATACCTAGCTTAACTTAGTTTTACAAAATTGCAAACAATAGAAAAATAAAAGCCATTAGTGCGAAAAGGCAAAACAATGAGATTTTACTTTAAAATTACGTTACGGCCTGACACCATGGGAGGAATTTTATCTAATTACCTAATATCAAGTCCAATTTCCTAATATAATATATATATATATATATATATATATATATATATATTTGTATATATATATATATATATATATATATATATATATATATATATATATATGTAGTGTGTGTGTGTGGGAATAATATATAGATAAATTATGATGAACGCGAAAAGTAGAAGTAGGAGTCTTTTCACAATCAGTATTAAAAACGAGTGCCATTATGATATGCACAACGCTGACCATACAATAGGCATTACAAACTGACTCTCTCGAAAGTCACAAACGAAGATGGGATCCAAGTACTTGATAGTACTTGGGGGTTCACCTTACTATCTGCACACCTTTGCATAATGGATATTTTTAGTGAAGTCCCAACTTAACAGTGGCTCAGCTGATAACTGCTAAGTATTCTATGACCTATAACACTTCTTGGTATCCCTCTTGTTTTTGTTTGTATTATATATATATATATATATATATATATATATATATATATTGCAGAATGAAACGTTTGTACATGAACAAAAGAAAAACGAAAAAATCAGTAGAAATCTTATTTCAAACAAATGCCCAAAACTGGATTTTCAATGCTACTGAGAGGAGGCAGTTCACCCTTAGGCTTAGAGAACACAGCAGCCTGGATATTTTAGTAATTTAAAAAAACGTTATAAATATCCTGCATGTATGTATGTATGTATGTATGTATGTATGTATGTATGTATGTATGTATGTATGTATATACGTATATATAGAATATTTCATTATATATCGTCAGGACAAAATATCCACGCGAATTAAAAGTTATTTCATTTAAATGCTTAAAAGAAATGTGCGACAGGCTAATGCTACAGATTATTTCTGAGCCCTGATAGAAATCACGAGTTACGTTCAGGAAAATCTATAATTACGTGCCGTATTTTAAAATCTAATGAAAAGCATGTAAAAGAAGGGAGTAGGAAATAAAGATAATACTGGCAAAATTAGCGATTTCATGGATATCGCATTCAGTCATGGTCCAAGAAGCAAGACACTATCAAGACTTTAGAGTCCTTGGCAAAAGACAACATCGTTCGAGTTCGGAACTTCGGTCACGCGAACCTTCGGGCTTTCGACTGTAGCATGATACTAGCATCGTTCTGGACGGTTGACGTTTAACGGGAGTGTGCTAAGTAATCCTTGTTACTTCGGGAGTGGCGTGTTCAATTCATCCTTGATTTATCGTTAGTGTTATTGGTCTTGCTGTTCGGTTTTTACGTAAGAACGTTTGTCAGTCGGCTAGACTACAGTTTGTGCTTGAGATTTCAACATATTATTGTCACTTCGTTGGGTAAGTTATGTTAAAACCCGTGCTTCTGCCAGGGAACATTGGAACTTTAATATTGTTAATATCGTATATTTGTTCTGGGAATTTTCGTTCTGGGAATTTTCGAATCTTGAGTGTTAGTCTCGTACAAACCTTTGGCAGTACTTGTAACTGTTTCTTTGGGCGTTTGCCTATAATCTGACGTGAATTAACTCCCAAAATTTAAGAGATTTAGAATAAGTTACACACAGCTCTAAAGCTTTAGTCTTTTCCAGGATGCTTTTGGTAAGAGTTTGAGTTGGTTCCTGCTCTAACGGTAAAGCTTCACGCATAATAAAGCTGCTCTCTTAAGCAACAGGTATGTAGGAGGTATTTTTGTCCGTGTTTAATTTTGTCATTGTCTTAAATCAAGTTTCAGTAAATGTACTTTTTTTGATTTTTGTAATATTTCATTTGTCATGAATTTACTTTTTAAAGTGTTTAAATGTTCAATTTTAATTTTTCGTAAATTTAATTTTCAATTTTTCATAAATACTTAAATTTTTAATAATTTTAATTTTATTTGGCAGAAATTTATACTTAATTTGACATAAATTAATGTTTTTGATTTGGCGTTAATTTACTTTTTTTTATTTGATATACTGTATATACTGTTCTTGAACAGTATATACCTTATCCTCCACCCCTCTAGGCGCGGCGCCCCTAGAGGGGTGGGGGAGCCCCCATGATTTGCATAGTAGATCGTATGACCGACTATGCAGTCTTGGGTGGTTTTGTATTACCGTGTACTGTATTCTGTTCCCTTAGCCTTCCAGAGAGTGAACACGAATCCTCGACAATGAACCGTCGAGGCAGTTGAACAAGTGAAAGATCAAACTGATGCAGTACGTAAGGGCATGTGGGAGGTTAGGAGTGGAAAGCAGGTATTTCTAATTAAATTCATATATATATGGTCTGGCGTCTTGGTAGGTTTTACTTTTGGAATTTTAACCTCCTGAAAATGGATTGTCTTAAGTTTGTGGTTAGGATAAGTTAGTAAGTTTTGGCCAGTATTCAGTTAAGTTTTCCTTGAATTTAAATCTTTAAGTGTAAAGTTAGCGTTAGACTTAATAGTTTTCAGTGGATTCTAACTTTGAGTTTCATTTCTTGCAACCGAAAATTCCTAGTTATAGGGGGTTTTAGGAAGCTCCCTAAATGTGATACGGGTCATTTACGATAATAAGGCTAGCTTATCGAATAACCTATCTCGAAAATAATCAAAATCACGCAAAATCTTCCCCAGACAGTGTCCAGATTAAAATAGCATTTGGATTTCTGCTGTCAGCTGGTTTGATTAGTTTTATGAAGTTTGTCGGTAACTCGAGCTAGGAACTTTCTGCTCAGTTAAGACAGCACGAAAGCAAGTTTTAGTATAGTTGAAAGTGTGGAAATTTAAGTAGAGGGTACTTTTTGCATATAATTGGAATTTTGTCACCTAAAAGGCGATTAGCTTTGCTTATCTGTCAACAGTATTTGTACTGATGTTGCTTTGGGATGATAGGAATTATTGTATGAATAGTTAAATATTAGGTTACGCCCAACAAGTACATAGTTGGGGTGTTAACATTAAAAGTAGCCATTGAAGCTGTTACTCGTTATTATTAATAACAGTACTTAGCGTGGTCACCGATGTCGCAAAGAAAACTCTACTTTCGACGAACAATGAGAACAGAGTGCGGTGAAGGACGGACGTGACAGGAATTTCAGCAGAAGACTGAAGATAGACTTTGAATTCCACTCGGCGAGTGTCTGTCTGGATGACTGGTTCCACTCGGCGAGTGTCATGTCGGAGAGGCCTACGTAGATTTTATAAGCTTTGTGAGGTGGGAGTAGTCTGTCCATCCAAGTTTTTGAAGGGGCCGACACCTGCGTGTAGTAAGTCTCTCAACCCGCCCCACCATGCATCTGTACGTGCACACCACGCTGTAGTAATGCCCGTGGTATTTCTACAGAAGCAATCCGCGGTGGCCTAGACTATGGCAATTGGCGTTTCCCTGTGTTATTTTACTTACTGAACAAGAATTTAAAGTAATATTTATTCGGACGACTGTAATTAACCCCCCAATCCCTAGTGGATGTCGTATCCGCGGTTACGTTCCTTGCAGTTCGTAGGGAACTATTCGTTAGAATTACCCTGCGAGAAACTTAACCGCGGATACGACATCCACTAGGGATCGGGGCGTCCAATGCATTTCGCCGTGTTTAGTACTGGCCCCTGGGGGTTAATTACAGTCGTCCGAATAAATATTACTTAAAATTCTTGTTCAGTAGGTAAAACTGCATAGAAAAACCGCAACTGCCATAGTCTGGGCCGCCGCGGATAGGTACCCTAGATCTACCGTACCCGTTTATGCATATCCCTTTTTGGAGATTACTGGAGGTCTTCGTACACTTAGTCGTCAAGTGGAACATTACCCCTGACTAGCACTCCTCATTCAAAGAATACCTTTCGTCGCTTATGTGATGTTGTGGACCAATAAAATACTTTAAATCCTTAAGCGTCCCTTCGGCCCGTAGCTGCAATTCCTTTCATTCCTTTTACTGTACCTCATTTCATTGTCTATTCTATCTTACTGTTACACTTCAAAGCTTGTAACTGTCAGTTTCCGTATCAGCTTTGAATGGCTGTAGTTACCCCAGTGCTTGGTATGTATACCTAAAATCTACATTTAAGTCTATAAGTCTCAGGGACTTGTTGGAAATTCCAATTCTTCAACACTAAAGGCCTGTCCAGACGACCGGGCCTGATCGGCGGACCTTCCCTCTTAACTGGCACACTTAACGGGCAAACCGTCAAATTGCCCGGTGGGTCTTGTAGCAAAATTACCATGGTCGTGCCCGATGGCTTCAGCTTCGACCCTGGCAGACGTACGTTAACCACATACATTTCTTTTACTGAGCCATTCTTTGCACCATATTCTCTTCTTTTTCTTCTTTTTCATCACACACAAAGCAATTATCATGCTACACAATATCTTCTTCTTTGCGATAGGCACCATGTTTATCGTACCGCACTGAACACACTACTGGCATCGTCGGACATGCCCACCTCTCCATCGCCTCACCCGTGTGGACAACATTCACAGGTAAGCCCGCCAGAATTTGCCCGTCAACCCCGGAGCACGCCGATCAGGCCCGCTCGTGAGGACAGGCCTTTAGCTAATTTGTGGGTCAACGAACTGAAATCTGACTCCATATAATGAAGCAAGAGTGTCGTTAAATTGCATTGGAGCGCCTCGGTGTCGTGATCGGTAATGGTGTTGACTTGCCATCTCGGTGGCCGAGAGTTCGATTCGCAGGCATTCCACTGAGGTGTGAGAGATGTGTATTTCTGGTGACAGAAGTTCTCTCTCGATGTGGTTCGGAAGTCGCGTGAAGCCGTTAGTCCCGTTGCTGAATAACCATTGGTTCCATGCAATGTAAAAACACGATACAAACAAACAAACAAATTGCATTGGGAGCAAAAATATTATGTAAATTACATAATATTTTTCCTCTGTTTAAACTTTCAAACCTTCGTGGTCAGTTTCTCTTCCAACGCTGAATGACCTCATTGGTCCCAAGGCTTGGCCTTTGGCCTAAATTCCTAAATTCTGTTACCCATGGCCTTTAAGGAGGCATAGTCGTTATGTCCATACTTGCTTGTAGGTGAACTGAATTATCTTGTTGGGCAGTAGCAAATGGGTGGTAGCGAGGCCAGGATTTTACTACAATTAATAATGTCTGCAAAAATAAAAGCATGGGCACCAAACATGGAAGGAAATGATACAAAAAGTAAAAAAACATTGTTTTTTCTTGTAGCATTTCTTTCAAATATTGGCACCCACGCTTTTATATTTGTAGACATGATTAATTGTAAGAAAATCCGAGTCTGTTTTTTTTATTTTATACTTTTTAGTCTTGACAAAAAATTGTAACCAGTTTATGACTGTAGCTAACGAAATGGGCGTGATATTCTTTAATATCCTGTCGAGCCAAAGAAGGTTTGAAAAATCAGGAGAGTTATTTCTACCGAGTGAAAGAAGGTATGAAAAAATCGGAGGAGTTTTCACAAATACAAATCCTGAGATACTGGGAGAGGTCACTTTAGGGTCACTAGAGGTCACTGGTGACCTACTGAGTAACTATGTAAAATTTCGTAAAAACACCATACAAACAAACATCGGACGAAGGGAACAAGTCGAAAATTGAGTTACAATATTTGACCCAAACAAACAGACAGCAAGAAAAAAAGCAAGCTAAATAAAAATGTATAAGTTGTATTAATCGTTAAAGTGTAAAACATTGTGAACAGAGCGCATAAAAATTTAAGCCTATGTAAACTATGTTGTATCAAATACATATTGGGAAGCCTTATGAATAAATACTATATATAATATATATATATATCTATATATATAATATATATACAATATATATATATATATATATATATATATATATATATTGTTACAAATATTCAGATTTCTCGTACTGATGCCATAATTTTTTATGGGCTCTTCCTAGTCTGAAAGGGAACCGCACACCCACAGCAGCTCTCATTTATTTTGCTAGACTTGAGAGGTCCTGAGTAGCCAATTACTGGCCTTAATTTTTTCCTTTATCTATGCACTTTTACTGCTGTGGGCTGGATCATTTCAGGTGAACTCTACATGGCAACCGAGACCGGTTCCCATGACCTTATACTGCCTACGACCTGTGGAAAGCCCCTTCTTCACCTGGGAACCTTGGACCGGAACAGAAACATCCATTTGTTTACCTGCCCCCACTTGGACAACAAGCAGTATAGTAGATTCACATCAACCGTACATTTGATGTCTAGGCCCGTCCCTTACGACGCTCCTGATTGGCTGTTGATAAGCCAATCACAAGGCTGGAAACACACAGTCTCTCTCGAGAGTTCACACTTTTTTATGTCTACGCTCCTGATTGGCTGTTGATAAGCCAATCACAAGGCTGGAAACACTCAGTCTCTCTCGAGAGTTCACATTTTTTATGTCTAGGCCCATCCCTTACGTTGCTCCTGATTGGCTGTTGATAAGCCAATCACAAGGCTGGAAACACTCAGTCTCTCGAGAGAGTTCACATTTTTTATGTCTAGGCCCGTCCCTTACGACGGTCTTGATTGGTTGTTGATAAGCCAATCACACGGCTGGAAACACCCAGTCTCTCGAGAGAGTTCACATTAGTAGGATGTATGCTCCACCTCTCCATAGAGATACCTTTCAAAAATATCCCTCAGGAGAGGTGGAACATACATCCTGCCCATGTGAACTCTCGAGAAAGACAGGGTTTCCAGTCCTGCAATTGGCTTATCAACAGCCAGTCAGGAGCATCGTAAGGGACTGGCCTAAACATCAAATGCACGTTTGATGTGAATCTATTATAGGATGTTTATCTTGCCTGGTCTATATAAATTGGAAGTCTGCAGCATCCATTCTGGAATGATAACACCTCAGGTAAGAGTTTATTCTGACACATGTCCAGCCTACCTCCCTTTGCCTTTGTCTCCCCCACTTATGTCTCTTCCTAAGTCTGTCTCCCTACAAGCTTCTCAAATAGCCTTCTCTCTACCACAAACTTGGTGAACAGAATGCAATGAACAGATGCCAGTCTGGGAACTGATTTGGACTAAATCTCATGGTTGAGCTTATATTTCAACAATCAAGAAAAATGCATCACAACAGATATCAAGATATAGTTGTAGAAAAACTGTTAAAATATCCCCGGGAATGGGAATTATATATTATAGTAGTTATTGGACTTTATATATCTGGCAGCATGCAGAATCATAAGAAGTCAGGATATTATTTTGCTTTAATACCAGTTCTCGATTTTGAGTTTCATCTCTTAGTCTCCATGATATGCTTAATGTAAAAATCTTGTTAAAATCTATTGCTGATTTACTTTTACCGAGACAATTACTGACGACCATTGTTGTCCACTTGTACGTTTTTATATAAATTCTTTGTCAATGTTTTGAAGTTCAAGGACGTGGATTTCCCGATCAGAATTTTAGTCCCTATAAGAATGACTAGCATATTTGGAACATTTATTGCTATTTTCATAAGGAAATGTGAGTACATGAAGATTGCTGAAACCAGCTCGTTCGTTTGTTCTAAGTTTCACAACTTAAGCAGTGGTATTCTGGAATTGCAAAAAAAACTAGCTTAAGTTCTTAGACTTAGTTCCTTTGGTGCAAACGTCTACCTCCTGTTTCACAGATTATGTTAACTGAACCGAATTTAGTTACAGTTTTTGAACGTTCTTACGTGCATTTCAGTAATAAATTAGTAGTTCAAGGACACTGAAGTCTCTTTAAGCCCACAACTTTGGGGAACCAGAGCGGGAAAAGTTGGTTTTTGAGTGGCAGAAAACACGAAAGTGTTTAAGACAAAGATGTATTCAAGATCCAATGATAGCTTATTTCTGCAAGTTGTGATTCTAATTAAAATAAGGTTTATTCTGGGTTTTATTGTGGACCTATGTCTTAGGTCAAGTAAGGACCAAGCAATTTGAGTTATGTTAGTGGGGGAGCACCCAGAAGGGTCAAGCCTCCCAGATAGGTAAGGACACAGGCATCCCAGGGTTAACTAGTTTAGGTTGTAACACTGTTATTTATTTCAGTTTACAGTACTATAAATTAAGTTGGGTTTGGTGGTCCATGGGCAGGTTAAACTCCCTTTGGATAGGTAAGGAACCTGGCCCCTGTAGGCTTCTTCCATACATTAGCTAGGGTTCCTGGGTGTTGAAGCCTCCTGGCCCGGCAAGGACCTGATGTCGTATGTTAGGTCAGGTAGCAAATTTACTATTCTTGGTTTATAATTTTGTTTTATTTTAGAGGATCATTATAAAAAATAAAGATCTCTTAAGAGTGAAAGTAATATAAAAAATGATGTGTCATAGTAAAATAATTTAGTAACTGTTGAGTCCGTTACTAAGCTTTTGATAAAGAATCACTTTGATTTGAACATTTGTATAGGAATTTAAATAGAAGCTGTAGAAATTGTTATTGAAAACTTGAAAGAAATCTTTTGTATTGGAGTATTTGACAACGATGGGTTGGATAGCAGTAGCCACCATGTAGAACCAATCACAGGGTAAGTTGATATCATTACCAACCAATAAGGACCTCAACTCTTCCCACCACGGACACACTGATGTTGCTTATGTGTTACTGTTTCAAGAAATCTCAGGCGATTGAAGATTTTTATTAAAAACCCTGAAAACTGATTAGCATATAAATTCTCAAATGATGCTCTGAATTAATGTATCCTCCTTCAGATATAATCAGGAACTACAAAATATTAGTTTTCATTAAGGAAATAATAAAACTATTTCTCAAACTTTGAAGTATATATTTCTAAAATTGTACAGAACAATTTTAGAACAAAAACTGAATCAGTTTTAGTGTTCCAGATTTAAAGACAGCACAGGAAAGAAATATGTCAAAGGAATCAACTTATAATGCTGGGAATAAAGTATTAGTTGTCATTCATCATATCAGTTGAATTTTGTTCTTGCTGTGTTTCAGGAATTTCCTCCGTTCCTGCATCCATGGCGGTAATTAAAATGATGGGTCCCTCTTGAAAATGAGAGACTGTGTAGTCCCTTTCAAAAGGAGGCGGCAGACGTTTCATCATGGAAGCAACTACGTTCCCTTCATGAAGGTGAGATGCTTCTATCAGAACACCATCATATCCTTCAGCTCTCACTGTGACTTCCTTCTCTAGGTAAGGTCCGATGACAATTTGGGTTGTTTTATACCCCTCCTTTGTGTTTGACCACACATCATCTTCGCAATTTTCTCCTGCGTCATTTTCTTTACTTTCCTCTGGACTTTCATTGGGTGCTTGATTATTGCAGTCATTTCCTTCATTATCGTCATCATCATCATCATTCCACAGAAAATAGTTACCTAATCGTTCCAGGTCGGACATCACCCACATCATCATGCGAGCAAGCTTACAGGAAGCAGCCATTGCAAACCCTGGTTTCATGGAACGTTTTGTGTGTCCAGGTGGTCCGTAGAGTGGGCAGTGTGAGTGAGCATGTTGACGGCGATGGTGTGGACCCCATGGTTTGTGGTGGAACCTTCCAAAATGATGCCCTCTCATATGAGGAGGAGGTCCCATTGGCCTGCAGTGACCAGGCCCCATAGGTGGATGAGGTGGACCCCAGTGATTCATCGGGTGGGTATCACAAAACCTTCCAGTACCATAATGCCAATAGGGCCCGAAGCTTTCAGATGATGGGCCAAAGAACATTGGGCGAAACATTCTGGTTGCTGTAAGAGTTGGGTAAAGTTAGTAACATTAAATGCGGTATTTGGGAAACATACACGATACTCACTTGGCTGGGTAAAGGATCATGCCCTCGCTCTCTGATCTCGGTGCAGGAACCCAGCACGCTGATAAAAACAGGATCCCTCTGCTGCTGTCTTCCTGAGGCAGAGATCCTTCAGAGTTTCACAGCTGCAAAAGGAGGATTAAGGAACGAACGGTATGCATACTCACGTTTAACGCCGGATGCCGTGAAATACTCACTAAAATATTCCCTGCTCTCTCGTAATACTAGTTATTTTCTGAAGCTTCAGTTTTACAGTGACCACAATCAAATTCTCTTTTGGATAAAGTTATCCGAACGATACTAGTAACACACACAATACAATAGGTGATAGGGACAATCTTAAATCTTAAGCAAATCCGTTGCAAGAAGGAAAGTTACATAGGAACCGGATATTAACTTGATTTCGGTAACATTTGTAACAATACAATACGCGATAGCGACAATCTTAAATCTTAAGCAAATCCGTTGCTTTAAGAGGAAAAGTTACATTGGAACCGGCTACATTTTGGTTTATTTTACGAATTCTTTTTAGAAGCTTCTACAATGCAAACTTGGAGAAAAGTAATTTTATAAAACCTAACGCTTTTGTTAATCTTAGAGCTAGTACCATAGGTTTCCACCATCATTTTATCGTGAAGTGGCTCACTTTCTTCGAACCCTTTGTGACGGAACAGTATCAAAAGTACCATAGCAGAGGCTAATTTTTCAAAACAGTGCCATATGATTGACATCCGTTATTGTTTAAACATGTTTATCATACTGAATCATTTCCTATTGCACATGTTTATAAGCCAATGTTTCCGTTGAAGTGTAAATCATTACCTATGGTATCGTTCAGCACGAGCAAAGATTATTAATTTCGCTTAAAATGGCATAATAACGCTGAATTCTGACGTGTATATATATATATATATATATATATATATATATATATAATATATATTTATATTATATATTTTTTTATTATAAATCTATATATATATATATATAAATAATATATATATATATATACTAATATATTAATATATAAACAAGCTGTGCACGTTGCTGTCTCGTATTTCTAATGTCATAAATGCATGGCTATTCTTGAGATATATTACGTAAGTACTTTCTTCGTTACACACACACGCGCGCACACAAACATATATATATATATATATATATATATATATATATATATATATATATATATATATATATATATACATATTTATTTATAAAGATAGAAGGTATTCAAGCAATATTTCTCAAGAATAGCCCCATGATTACAACAATAAAAATGCAAGCCGGAAAGATGCACAAGATTCATGTATCACCGTTGTCAAATAAAGCAAACAACAATAATGCACTGATAACAGCGAATGGGGAAACGGCAAAATATCACATCACGGAATCATGAATGAAAGTGGGTGAACGCAGCCCCTTGCCGGATCGCTATTCGTTTTCTCTTTTATATTAAGTCAACATCAGCTGGCACCGTGTATGTCGTCACTATAAAACTGAAGCCCAATAGAAAAAATGAACCAGACTTCGGAATGGTCATCGCTTCTTCCTCGAGTTTCTTCTGCAAGGGAATCTGGTTGAGAGACTGCATTTTGACGCAATAAACATACGTACCTCTTCAACTGGAAAGAACCTAGTTGCCCAAATTAATACCACGTTGAAGAACACTGCAGTGCTGAACGTATCGGGAGTAATCTAGTACGGTATTGCACGGTGAATCTGAGCCAGCGGTCGGGTATCTATTGTAGTAAGTCTAGCCCGGTGGGTGTGTCAGTCAGACGGCGCGAGATGTTTGCACTGTGGTGGTACCTCCACTCGGTTTTATACCATCGGCTGACGCAACAACCACTAAACCGGAACGATGCCAGATTTTTCTTTCATCCTCAAGGTTTCCCTTCCTTCTTAGAAGGTCAATGCATAAAGAATAGTCGTACAATATGCTCAAATGTTTTGCCTGACGTGCCGTGAACGTTAAGCGTTCTTTAAAGAATATTTCTTCAAGTGATGCAACATTGATTATGAACACAAAGGACGCGGAAGCTTATGCTGGTCACGGTGAGATGGCACGCGTGATGTCATCAACGGGACAGGAAAAACAAGCCATACAAAGGTGTTTTTCCTCTTTCTACGGCTGTGTTGGCAGTGAATGCCCCACACCCAATATAATCCGTTCCTGTGATGTTAAAAGAAGTTAGGAAACGGCATAACGAGCAAATGAGGGATATTGCGCCATCTTTCGACAAGCTATGACTAATTCTTGCATCACCTTATCCCGCATGGAATGTTCTGGATGACCCACTGACTTCGCATCATGTAACCAGATCTTCAGGGTGGATTTGCTTGGTTTATCTGTCCCCCTTTCAGTTAGAGTATTTGGTTATTTTGTATATTTCCAACATTTCAGTGTCTATTTCCTTCTCCGCTCGGTATGATTCAGGTGGTTTGTATCAGTCTTCAGTGTAATTATTCATCGTTCAAACATTCACACACATTTAAATTTAAGTATTTATCGAGTGGGGACGGTTTTAAAAAACTGTGTAATTTTCAATAGCATCGTCCTGCTGTCATAAATAAGGATGATTTCATGGAATCAGGCAGTTATTTGTTACTGAAAGGCATACCGATTGTTCCGCAGAGATCATTGCTTTAAATACCTGTTATCAAAATATGCCTGCAGTCTTCCAGGTCAAGACTGTAACGGAATGGATTTGTTTCTTTTATCTATGATGTTAATAAAACACATAGAAATGGAGTTTGATTGTTTTATGTATTACAAAAAAGATTTGTATTTAATATTTAGTTGTTCAAACGTTTTCATTTACGTTAAGGATATAATGTTTACAACGCTTGAGGGGGAAAGTCTTGCACGCGTCTCGAGTAAGCTGGAGGTTGGATCACGCTTTGTTTACATAAGAGGGTATACAATAGCAATGGCTCCTTTGTTTATTTATTGTTTAAAGTTCTATTTCTTACATATTCGTTGCCATTTGTTTGTGAAAATATCTCTTCCGTTAACTCATCCCTTTATTGAAGGTATTGAAGTCTTAAGGAAGGTTCTTTGTCAATTTTTATTTTATTTCCTTATATTTTCAGAAGGCATCACATTACAAATAATAATAATAATGTAAACTATAATGAGTTTCACTTATCTATAAACTCATTTTGTGAAATGAAGTGGCATCTATTAGCATATGTAGAGCTAAATTTCACATTGTTTACAGACAACCATGAAATTCAATAAATAAATACAAAACAACTGACTTAGTCACAAAATAAAGCACAGATGAACATCGCGTCGGGCAAAATCAAAGCAGTCCTTCATATTTCATTACGAATCATTTTTATAAAAATTTCATTGAAGAATTAAAAGATCTCCACACACCGAACATTCTTCCCTTCACTGAGCATTTCAGTGGCTATTTCGTTTTGAATAAACCTTTCTAAATTTTCGTGGGAGGCCGACGGCAAGGAACATGTTCTGGGAGGCGAGTTACGGGTTGTGGGTGGGCTGGGAGACTCACTCAGATCACTCTAGACCAGCTGCATTCTGGCCTCGCGAGGAAAAATCATCAATAAGATTCACAATACCGATCCATTCAGCTTTATAAGGCTATGCCAATTAATTGGGTTGAAGCCCTACCTAAGAACTTAATAACGTACAGCACCTATAAAATATGTCCCACTTCCGTGTAAATGTATTTAATTTATTTCTACCATTCTCAGTGTTGGTGACTGCTCATTATGCCAACAATTCATCATTATCTATTTCGTTTATTACATTGTTTATTCATGCCTCCATTTCCGGAGTAGGATGAAAAGCTGTAGATTCGTTGCTATCTTTGCATTGCAACAAATAATAACCTATTAACCTGTTACTTGATATCGTAAATGACAACAAATTATTTTGTTTCTACAGCTCGTGGAAATGAATATGCGATCAAACAAGAAATAATGGTGATCTTATTTCAAGCACCAGTTTCTTAACACACAACATTACTTATCACAAGGCCAACGTTCAAATGAGTACAAATAAAGAATTCTAATGTTTCGTATGTTACGGATGGTGTGGAGATATTATTCAAATATCTCAAGTTGACTGTAGAGATACAGGCGGGGGAGAAACCACCTAGTCCTAGACGACTGTGCTTTGAATATTGCTCACGATCCAGTCTATAAAAGCGCCTACTCGAGTGTACACGCCTGGAAACTCGGTTGTGGCGCAGCTGACCCCGTGAGAGACGATTCCAATCAAGTAATATCTGTCGTTCCTTGGGTTGTAGTAGTTCAGAGGCCCTCCGCTGTCTCCCTGGAATGATAGAAAAACAATTCAGTCGTGAGCAATGTATACGAATATTGTATTTTTCTACCGTTATGTAAATGCTGCTATTGGAAAAGTAAATCCACAATATATCTGTTTGATCTTGTTATCTAAAATATAAAGCATGCGCTTTCTGCTTTGTATTTTAAATAACAAGATCAAACAGATATATTATTGCGGATTTACTTTTCCATTGTATTGACTCATGTGATTGTGAGTTTTCTTTGAAATGCTGCTATTGCTTACATCATAGTCAACTTTTCGAATAGAGTTGAATTATGTTTAGTGTTAAAACCGCCTATATTAACAGCAAAACTATAATGGAAACTACACGTCTTGAGAAACGTATTGGTACCCTCAATTAGATATATTATGGTTAATAGATTGTGACAGTGAGAAGATATATGATTTTGGGGCTTCAGTTTTGGGGATTTAATAATGACTAAATTATCCTACCTACAGGTGTAATAGGTACTAGCTGATGGGGGTTAAGCCATTACATGAAAACAGGCTAAACAAAATCATAATTGGATTATATTTCCATTCTTGTTTGTCATATTGTTTCAAAATATTTTTTTCCTTTTTAATCTGATATATATATATATATATATATATATATATATATATATATATAGAGTCACATATACACACACACACACACGCACACACACACACACACACACATATATATATATATATATATATATATATATATATATATATATATGCTTTAAAAATCACAGTAGATGCACGTGACTTCATAAATAAGCGAATCCCACAGGAAAATGATAGTCAGAAATCCAAGCGCTTTCGTCTTTACTAAGACATTGTCAAGGAGCGAATGAAATACAATTGGAGAGAAAGGTCTCAGGTACACAACAAGATCTTGTTGTGTACCTGAGACCTTTCTCTCCGATTGTATTTCATTCGCTCCTTGACAATGTCTTAGTAAAGACGAAAGCGCTTGGATTTCTGACTATCATTTTCCTGAGGGATTCGCTTATATATATATATATATATATATATATATATATATATATATATATATATATATATAAATGGTGACCGGTAATAAAATCACAGGAAATAAAGTCACATGAACTTGTTGCCCCAGTGCTTGGCATGTGTGACTAAACTCTATAAATCAATTAATCAACCAAACAATATCTAGGGAAAGATTGACGTGACTTTTTCGTGTGACTATTTTCTGTGAGTTTTATTTTACCTGTATTCATATGTATATTATATATATATATATATATATATATATATATTATATATATATATATATATATATATATAAATCTCATTTAAAAAAACCGCTGAACCAACATCAATTTTGAAGATTTTAAAATCATATCTTCCACGCAAGTAGGATGGGCACTAGCTACCTTAGAATGCATCATGCTACAACTACCATCCCCTTGTTAAACACCCAGACAACCTCCACACAACTATTCATAGCTTAACTATACTCTGTTTTTTTCCATCTGTCCACCCGGCTGTGGTTTTTGCGTATGGTAACACTGCGTCCCGGGCTATAGATAGTTACATTCAGCTTCCATTCAACAATAATAATAATATCCTATTTCGAATATTAACGGTGTAATTAGCATACAGTAATTTACTAAATCACTTTTCAGGTGCAAATGTGGACCCAGATATCCTTTGATTTACCTGAAACTTACACATAGCGTAACTATTTAAAGCCGGGGACGCAGTGTTACCATGCGAAAACACCACAGGCGGATGGACAGAGGGAAATAAACAGAGTATAGTTGTTTATTTATATTTTGGTACGTTCTTAAACTTTTACTTACCCATTTTCATTTTTTTATGTTTTAATTTAATTTTTAATCCAGTTTATGTAACTTATGTCCGTCTTCATACTTCATAGTGATTTTTAGATTGTTTCTTTATTTTTTTATAAGTTTTTAAGTATTTATTTTCTTATGAATTGCTGCCTTGCAACCTTGAAGATACAATAAAATACTGCGCAACGCCGTCGTTATAATAAACTGTGTTTTTATATTCGTGCTACCTTTTCCTGGATGGACCTTTGATAGCTACTATATATGTGTGTGTGTGTGTATGTGTGTGTGTGTGTGAGTTTGTGTATGTATGTGTAAGGAAGGGGCTAGGATGTGTGGAAAATACTGGAAAGAGACTTTGGAGTGGGAGGGAGGGGGCCGTGGCCGGAAGTTATGTTTGTTTGTTTTGTGGAAGCAGCTCTTCATTAGAAAAGGAAAGGTTGGGAAGTTAATTGCAAATGAGACGAAAAAAAAAAAGTCTGAAGCTGTCAAGATGAATTCTTTGCGTAGTAATTGTGGTGTACGCAAAATTGCGATGGTGAGGAATCTGTAAAGGTTAGCGTAATTGAAAGGAATATCTTAAAATGGTTTGGTCATGGGGGAAGATTGGAGGACGATAGCATAGTGAAAAGAGTTTACAGTTAGAATGACAGGAAGAAGGAGAAGAAGAAGACCTATACACCCCTTGATAGATGAGTGAATGAGGTATTGGAAAGGCAGGGCCCTAACATCCAGGAAGCGTGAGAGAACGCACGCAAAGTAGAGGTGAATGGCGCGTTTATTTCTGGGGGGTCGACTCACCGCTGATGACACTTCTGTGAAGGAGCAAGTAGCAGCTATAGTAGATTCACATCAACCGTGCATTTGATGTCTAGGCCAGTCCCTTACGACGCTCCTGGTTGGCTGTCGATAAGCCAATCACAGGGCTGGAAACTCTCAGTCTCTCGAGAGAGTTCTCATAGGCAGGATGTATGTTCCACCTCTCCTGAAGGATAATTTTGAAAGACGTATCCCTCAGGAGAGGTGGAACATAGATCCTACCCCTGTGATTTCTCGAGAGAGAGACTGAGAGTTTCCAGCCCTGTGATCTGCTTATCAACAGCCAATCAGGAGCGTCGTAAGGGACTGGCCTAGACATCAAATGCACGGTTGATGTGAATCTACCATAGTGCGCATGTAAGTTCTTTGCACCCGGGTTCTTCCACGTTTCAGCAGCTGAAGTATGAATATATTGCAGTGACTGTTACGCCGTTTTCTATACAACCAACAGTCAAAGTTCAAAAATGAAATGCGTAAAAGTTACACTTACACTGCAGGCATCAGTGGTTCCTTGTCCGGCGCAAATGTTCGTTTGATCCACCACAGTGCCAAGAGTCCTGGTTCTGTAAACGGTACTGCATGGCTCCAAAGGCACAATGGGAACGTCGGCTTCCATGAGCACATTAGAGGATGTGGGAGCTCTAGCATCTAAAAGGAAAACCACAGGTTACAGAAAGTTGAAGCCAACTGTCATATCGCTAAAACGTTCGAGAAAAATGTTGTGAAGTTCTAAAAAAATATATAAAATAATTTGCTGAAATGTCTGTGGCAGACTCCAAAACTATCATATTATTCTAGTCCTGTTACTTTTTAAGAAATATTGTGTAACTATAAGAAAATTATATCAAAGTATACTAGTTGTTTATGTAGTGAAATTATACTATTTTCTCTGCTTTCTCCGTATCTGGAAACACTCATGACATCACTGATACAGACTAAAAAAATCAACAACAGAAAAACAAACAAAGAAGTGTAAATATTAGATCCTTTATCAAACTTTAAAACTACACGGTAATGTTAAGAAATTTTACAAAACTGAATTAAAGGGTAATTGTCCAGCAATATAACTCAAGAAAGGGTACGAAAATGTTCATAAATTACAAACGACAGCATGAGAGACCAAACCGTCACCAAAACAAAGAGAAGTCAGAAACATGACATGAACCATTACAGATACGAACCGAATGAAAAACGACCCCATCCAACGACAGTTGCATTTTGGTTCTCGAACATGCTGTTCCTCAAAGCCGGTGCTATGGGAAGGCATACTGGTTTCACGAAATCTGAAAAGAAGAGGACAAAGGAGTTAAAATCAAATAAAGGTTTGGTTTGGTTGCCATTCATGAATATGACTGTGTCAGCAAACTGCAATCGTATTTCTGATTACCACAACCAAAACATTCCGAAGTACCTGGTTTGAAGACGAAAAACCGCCGAAGGCAAAACTGACTAACATATCTCTGTAATGTCTTCTGGGATCACTAGTTGGAAATTGGATAAAGTTTAGACCAATCTATACGTATATTGCAGAACGAACCGCTCTCGTGTAAGTAATGGCGCTCGGGCACACAAAAAGTCATGAATATAAGTGGAAAAAAATATACAAAAACTCATAATTGAAGCTTTAGAATGGTAATTTGGTGGAATATTTACAACTGTAAGCCACTGCACTGTAGTTTGTATGCCCAGCACGCTATAACAGTTATGAAAAGATGTCTTACTTTCGTCTGTAAATACGATTAACAGATACGTACTTTTAGATTAATCAGACGTAACGAATAACAGTAACAGTGAAGAATCCTAATACTAAAAGTGGACTAAGCCATCACGAAAGATCTTTACAGCGGTTTCCGCATTCAGATAGAGCATAACTACTAAGCTTCATAGACAGGCCTTCACATTTTATAAGTAATGATATTAAAATGAATAAAATAATCCATTCACAGCCAGTGAGTAAGCTGAACTGCTGAACCTGACATAACTGTATACAGCAAGGTATATATGCATGCATTACTAAATGTAATGGTAATTCACTTATTAACGAAAGCATAAAAATAATTAGCTACCGGTTCAGAGACACATCTGTCCCACAATATATGACAACACTTTCCGACTTTTCCGCTGATGCTGATTTTCTTTCAATGAAAGAAATAAGGAGATATTTAGAAATTAGATATTGCCAAGTCTGTGCGGCGTAAGAATTGTTGTTAGGGCTATAAAGGGATACAGGATAGTGACAATATATGTTACATTTAGAACAAGACTGGTCAGATTGTCCAGAGGATCGTCAGACCAAGGATACCTTATGGATATGTATTATTGATTGTGTATTATATCTGGCGTCACAACATCTGGGGGATATGTATTAGCTGATGGAAAAATCTTGAGAGAAAAAGAAAGATGACAGACAATTGTTATCAAGATCAGGTCTTCATATACCTAGAGAAGGCAGATTATGTGCAACTGATATAAGACCTTGGCGTATCAGTGATACAACTTTCATGCAAGAATAAAATGGTTGTTTATACATAAGAGAATGCCTTTTACATATCCTTCACATTGTCAGCTGGTCATTTCTAGGCATCAGAAGAGTGGGAAAACTCATGCCAACCCGGACTAGTACCATAGAACATAGTCTGGAAACAGGTGGAGAATTGTGGAAACGAAATCACAGGAAAGGCACGAGTGACGAAATTTCACTGTTGGGCTTTGCGTAGCAAAGCTTTGGCAGCCATGACGACGAAACTCTAAACGTACGTCCACACGGTCGAACAATGTGCGACGGACAAATATTGCTACCAATTAACAATTGTCTGCCGGTCTTTGCCTTATGAGCAGAGTAAAAGCAGAGGTATACAACCTCATCTGGTAGCACTGTTTGTTGCCAGATCTACTTCCATCGTTTCAACGCTTAAGACGTCATCCTGCTTCGCCTATGATATGGTAACAATGTGTGTCCGTCGGACATTGTTCGACCGTGTGGACACATCTTTATAAGGACTCGGGGAGAGAGATCAGAAACAGAACAGAAGGTGATCAGCGTAAAAACGAACCATGGAATATGGCGTCCTCCTCCAGGATCAAGAGTTCGATGTCGTTAGCTTTTGTGAAACCATCGTAACCATTCGTCCGCCGGGAAGCAATCCTGATGTCCTGCGGGATGAGGTTGTCGGAACCACTCGTCAGGTCGTGTTCTCCTACTCGCACGTGGGTCCTTAACCTTAAAAAGAAAATAAATAATCAAAATTCAAGTTTAGAAAATAAACAGGGACTGCAACCATATTTTGTGTCGTGATATTCTTGATAAAGTCCATCTATAATGAAAGCAGTCCCTGCTCTTTTAGACTCTAAAGGCCTTTAGAGTTTATCTTTTGTAAACCTTTCAAACGAACACCATACTCTTTGTAGTTTGGAAGCTAGAATTTCAAGTCAGTAGCCAGGGAGGTTTGTTCCATATGAATATTTAGTAATTTAGTAATAATAGAATAAGAATTATAGTTGCAAGAGCTTCAAGAATTCGCACTTACTCCTCTGGGACGTCGGGGACGACGAAGCAGTGGGCCGCTGACAGAACGTGACGTACGGTGATGAGGGATCCTCCACAGATGCTTTGGAAGCCGCCGTTAGCCGTGGGACGGCCGACTGCCGTAGCCCAGGGCCAGATGCCGATCTGATGTTGCCAAGGAAGGAGGTCACGTTATTACAAGGTATCATTTTTTTTAAGGGGTCCACAACAATAAAAAAAAAAATGTTGCTAGGCCGTGTATAATTTTTAAAACTTTACAAAAAGCTTTTCGAACCCTTCCCTGGGTTCATCTTCAGTCCAAATGAACAATTAGGTATACCAGGTACTGAGTGTACCTAATTGTTCATTTGGACTGAAGATGAACCCAGGGAAGGGTTCGAAAGCTTTTTGTGAAGAGTTTTAAAAATTATACACGGACTAGCATAATTTTTTTTTTTATTATTGTGGTCCCCTTAGAAAGTTATATATACTCTGGCGATAGAGAGTTTTTCCCAGTTACAAGGTAATTTATTAATTGTTAATCTCTACATTTGTACTAACAAAAAATGAATGAGATTTTATCGATGACACCAAATTTTAACGTCAAAACTATATTCGATATTAATCAGATGTCAGAACAGGGATGTTAGTATTTATGTAACACAGAATCATCTGGATGCAAGAACATAATTGTTTACCAAAAGGCATTAACCTTTATTTACTCTGGGTTTTGTGCATTTGTGCTTCTGAACGTAGTTTTAGGCATTGCAAATCATTATCCTTACATATTACTGTTATGTTATTTCACAATGTACTTACATTGTTGAGAAACAAGCTAAAAGGAATTTGGCAAAGGTCGCTATAAGAGAGCGCAGGTCCTCCAGCGAAAAAAAATACAGTTAAAATAACGTATATATGGAACAACTCAGAAAGAACTCTTTTGTTGGAAGGAAAATATGGATGTAGAAAATGCTTCGAACCATTAATAGTGTGGTCTTATTTTAAGCACGTGCTATTTTTTGTTGTACGGACATCACAAAATAGCAAGAATAGAAACCTTCAAGATAAAACGCCAATTTTACGTTGTTTTGGCGATACGTTTTTATCTGGAATTATATACAGATTTCATTATTTTTTAAATTTAAGGTGTACGTATGTATACATGCGTGTAAGTATGTAATCTTAGAATTACATAAATAAATTGCGAAAGAGAAACGGTCATGGTCAAAAAGTTACTAAATATGGTGAATCGAGCCAAATTTTATTTTAAAAATCCATTATTTTTAATGAATTCATTAATAATCAAAATTGACAAAAGTCCTCCAAACCGTTCATTGGCTTTGTAAAAGTGCAGGTGTCAATATGATCCCTAACCTTCGGGTGAGAGGGTTGGCTGTGTCTTAAGTATTCAAGTCTGACCAAACGGACTCCGTCGCATGAATAAATCAACTTGGTCTACAGGAACTAAAGTAAGGTGGGTCAGGAGACTGTTTAAGGTTGGAATGAAGAGATGAGAAAAAAGTTCTCTACCTTTTAGTAGGGAAAAAATATTATTCAAAATAAAGGAAAAGAGACTGTGAAGATATGAAATCAAATTTTTTTCTAGAAAATTACTTATTCTTCACTAGAACGAGAGAATACAAAATTTAATACGATTGGGGAAATTGTCCTTTTTTTTTTTTACGGCACGGAACGAAATTTTACCACAGTCGAAAAAAAAAGTTCTCTATCTTGATCTTACATGTGGTCTGCACTTTAGTATGGAAAAAATATGATTCAAAATAAAGGAAAAGAGACTGTGAAGGTAATGAAATCAATTTATTTTCTAAAAAAATTACTTAAGCTTCACTAGAACACTAGAGAATACAAAATTTCATACGATGTGGAAAATTGTCCTTTTTTTTTCTTCTTTTTTACGGCACGGAAGAAATTTTACCACAGTCGAAGTTAGTTGTGAATTTTGAGGACAGTATGCTTAGCACTATTATGATTATAAGAACAGTGAAAAGTTTTATGCCGATGGCAGCTATTCTTCTGGATCTAATCATAAACTTCGTGGTTCTGGGTCACTTATTTATCATTTATGATCACCATAAATTATTACGGTTTAGGAAGCACAAGTAGTGCAACAGGACCACGATCTAGAACTTGGCCTTTTTGGCCGAGACGTATATCAAAGGATTAATTGTTCTGGGGTATAATTTTGGTCATCTGTTCTTATTTATAACATCGAAAAAAAAATCTTCAACACTGTCCGTCATTTAAAGTTATTTTGCTTTATAGGTCAAGAAGTCAGACGACCTGTGCAACACGAAAGTTACGTAAAACTGTCAGTCATTAAAAAAGGTTTATGAAACAAAGAATGAAACTTAGCTTCATCGCCGTTTTGAGTAAAAACAGGCTAATAGTAATATAATTAGAGTGGAGCCATACTTGATTAAAAGGGCGCGTGTGTGTGTGTGTGATTCTTTTTTTTTTTTTTTTTTTACACCAGTCAAGAACTTTATGAGTCCCAGGTAAAAATGTCGGAGTGTCTATACGTTTTTACTTACTTATGGCGCAATCATCAGTCTTTCAGCTTGTCTACATGTTCTTAACTGTTCATATAAATGGAGTCAATATAAGTATTTTTATACTTCATTCTCTAAGGTATATTGCCTAGATAAGTAATCGTCTTGGGTCTTTTTAGTCTTGCACTGAGACACACCATATGGGATATGAGATATTTAACGGAAATGGCCAAATATCAATGACTGGACATTAAGTGTCACTTTTCTCTATTCGTGTTTTTATTACCAAAACATTTTCTGTAATAGATTTCTATAAAAGTGACGTAACAACAACATCATTCCTGCTTTAAAGAAAACCAGTCATTTTTCCAGTTCGAAAAGTGAAATGGCTATAGTAGATTCACATCAGCCGTGCATTTGATGTCTAGGCCAGTCACTTACGACGCTCCTGATTGGCTGTTGATAAGCCAATGACAGGGCTGGAAACTCTATCGAGAGAATTCCCATAGGAAGGATCTATGCTCCACCTCTCTTGAAAGACGTATCCCTCAGGAGAGATGGAACATACATACTGCCTATGTGAACTCTCTCGAGAGACTGAGAGTTTCCAGCCCTGTCATTGGCTTATCAACAGCCAATCAGGAGCGTCGTAAGGGACTGGCCTAGACGTCAAATGAACGGTTGATATGAATCCACTACAGCCTGGAATGGCTGGCTAATTCGGTCAGTAGGAAATTCAAGTTATTCAAGAGGAGAAGGAGTGTATAGATGGCGATGTTCCAAGAACACTGAAATAGGAACTTTCTCACCTCTGCTTCTTCGCCCCCGAAGACTCTTTCGACGGACGGCAACCCGCATTCGTTCTGGCTTGGGATGGCGACCGCGCCTCCCGGATTATTTGGGGTGGCTGCTGGGGAAGTTGTCGTTGGGCAGCAGAAGTGGATGCTACTAGGAAGCAATCTGCAACCATTCAGAGAGAGTTCGAGTAATTCTTTTGTTTCACGTCGTGATAAAGTTACCGAGTGCTTATTCAGTTGCTTGCCGTTCAAGAAAGGCAAAATGGCATCGTATTATCATAATTTTTGAAGAACTTAGCAAGGAAGCAATAGCTTTATCAGACAGAAGAATATGACTAATTTTTGAAGTACTTAGCAAGGAAGAAATAACTTTATCAGACAGAAGAATATGACTAATTTTTGAATTACTTTGCAAGGAAGCAATAGCTTTATCAGACTGAAGAATATGACTAATTTTTGAAGTACTTAACAAGGAAGAAATAACTTTATCAGACAGAAGAATATAACTAATTTTTGAAGTACTTAACAAGGAAGAAATAACTTTAATTTTTCACAGAAGAATTAACTTAAATTTTTGAAAAGTACTTTAGGCAAGGAAAGAAATACTTTATCAGACAGAAGAATATAACTAATTTTTGAAGTACTTAGCAAGGAAGAAATAACTTTATCAGACAGAAGAATAAAACTAGGTTAAATTCTTGGGGCAATCTATAAATTCAAACTTTCATAGTGTGCTGGTGCTTTCCATTGCAAATTTAATTGTCGGGAAAATTCATAGAAATTTCTGTCAGTTTGTCCATCTGACATTTCTCTCTCTCTTTGAATAAAAGTGAGCGCTCTTCTCAATTACCTGCAGATCCTTCGCCGAAGAAAAGTGAGTGTGTTACTGTCCCTGAGTTGTTTCAGAAGTGGCACATAACTTTGGCACTGACTTATTGGACCACATGTACCTGAGTGTGAAGAAAAGGAATAAGTTTCTTCAAAGAGAATTTTACTTACAATTAAGGCAAAAATAATTCAAGTATAGAATTTATTATTCTTTATCAAAAAATAAGCATTGTTTACTGATTCACTTATTATGATTATTATTTCAGTAGATGAAACCTATCCACATGGATCAAGCCCACAAGGGCGATTGACTTGAAATTCAAGCGTCCAAAGAATGTTGGTTTCAACCTCCCAATGCATGCCAAACACTGCAGTCGTAACTGATCATGATACAAGTGATTTTCCACCACCAGGGGGGAGACGCAAACCCGCGACATCTGAGTAGCAATCGCAACACTAACCACTATCCCAGCTGACCTCGCACTAATGTGACTACGTCGTGCAAGAAATAATATCGAAATAAATGTGTAATTAGCGTGTCAATAAGACGCACATAAATCAGGATTATTAAAAGATGTAAGAAAATGGATTCTGGGCATCTCATAACCATTCGCTGTATGCCTATACTCTGTTTTTTCCATCTGTCCACCTGTGGTGTTTGCGCATGGTAACACTGCGTCCCAGGCTTTAAATAATATCCTATTTCGAATATTAACGGTGTAATTCGCATACAGTAAATAATTAAAAACTTTTCAGTTGCAAATGTAAACACAGATATCCTTTTATTTACCTAAAACTTACACATAGCGTAACTATTTAAAGCCCGGGACGCAGTGTTACCATGCAAAAACACCACATGCGGATGGACATGGAGTATAGGCCAATGGTTCTTGAACTTCTTATCACCAAGCCCCCTCTAAGAGTTGGTCTTTCCGTCTACGGTCCCTCCTCGCTCTCATTGGATCTATGAATAAAATTCCCGTCCAGATTTAAAGGGGAAAGAAAACTAGAGAGAAGGGATTTCGAGGGATAGGGAGGAAGAGAGGCAAATAATGACAAAACACGGTCAGCCCAACGAGTCCAATGAGAGTAGTTGACTATAGGAAACTAACGTTGCACGGCGATACTTTTGCATTCTTTCATAAACTTCCGAATATTAGTTCCTCACTCTGGTTGAGAGAATAACGAATACAATTAGAGAATATCTTTATTTTCCCTAGGGCTCGAGCCTCCCCTGGAAATTGCCTACGTCCCCAGCGGTGGCCGATTCAAGGACGGGGGCCCACATGATCACGTTTCACCCACCCCCCTCCCCATTGATATGAACTATAGAACATGGTTTTCTTTCAATAAATCATTATTAGTAGCAAAAGTTTGTTTAGTTAATGATGATTTCAACATCAGTAACAACAACAACTACTACGACTGTGTATATATACATACATACATACATATATATGTATATATATATATATATATATATATATATATATATATTATATATCTATATATATATATATATATATAGATAGATAGATATATATAGATATATAGTCATAAATATATATACATATATGTATATATATATATATATATATATATATATATATATATACATATATATATAGACATAAACATATATATATATATATATATATATATATATATATATATATAGATATAGATAAAGATATATATATATATATATATATATATATATATATATATCTATATCTATATCTTATATATATATATATATATATATAATATGTATCTATATCTATATCTATATATATGATAGAATATATATATATATTATATATATATATATATAATATATATATATATATATATGTATGTATGTATGTATAGGTATATATATATATATATATATATATATATATATATATATATATATATATATATATTTCTATAGATATATATATATATATATATATATATATATATATATATATAATATATATGATAATCTAAGTAGGCCCCCTCTGACAGATTTCTAGATCCGCCACCGTTCCCAAGTTTAAGAACCACTGACCTATTAAGTAGGTAGGACCTCGAGTAATGAAAGACTCACTCACCTCTCTGCTGATCAGGCGTCGTGCAGTCGTTCGAGCCTGGTGTGGTAGTCACCGGCGGTACTCCGTTCCTGACGCCTACTCCCAGGAGTTCAGACAACCTGTTGTTTACCTCGGCTTCGCCTTCTTTATTTGCTGTGGTCTCTCCTGGGAAAACGATCCCTAGTGAAAGAAAAAAAGGTTAAGTATATCTCTGTTTAACCAGCTGTCCGCACAACATCTCTTCTAGGGCTGGTCCGAAGAATTAGATATTTTATATTTTAGACTTACCAGGCCATGGAACTGACTTACAGCTCTCCTATGGCTGGCCCAAAGGATTAGATATTTTATGTCTCAGTTTTACCAGACCACTGAGCTGATTTACTTCTCTCCTATGGCTGGCCCAAAGGATTAAATGTTTTATGTCTCTCAGTTTTACCAGACCACTGAGCTGATTTACAGCTCTCCTATGGCTGGCCCAAAGGATTCGATATTTTATGTCTCAGTTTAACCAGACCACTGAGCTGATTAACAGCTCTCCTATGGCTGGCCCAAAGGATTAGATATTTTATGTCTCAGTTTTACCAGACCACTGAGCTGATTAGCATCTCTCCTATGTCTGGCCCTAAGGATTAGATGTTTCATGTCTCAGTTTTACCAGATCACTGAGCTGATTAATCAACAGCTCTCCTATGGCTGGTCCAAAGGATTAGATATTTTTGTCTCAGTTTTACCAGGCCACTGAGCTGGTTAACAGCTTTCCTAGGGCTGGCCCGAAGGATTAGATATTTTTACGTGGCTAGGAACCAATTAGTTACCTAGCAACGGGACCTACGTACAGCTTATTGTGGGATCCGAACTACATCGAGAAATGTATTTGTATCACCGGAAATAAATTCCTCTGATTCCTTGTTGGCAGAGCGGGGAATCGAACTCAGACCCTGAGATCGGTAGTCAAGCACGTTACGGACTCGTCCAACGAAGAAATCCTAATGAAAGGAGTTATATGAAATCGTTCAACGGATAATAATTTTAATGAATGACTTCCTGTAAGTATCTTATTTTCACCAGACCGCTGAGCTGATTAACAGCTCTCCTAGGGCTGGCCCGAAGGATTAGATTTTTTTAATTTACGTGTCTGGGGACCAATTGGTTACTTAGCAACGGGACCTACAGCTTATTGTGGGATCCGGAAAACATTATATCAAGAAATGAATTTCTAATCACCAGAGATACATTCCTTTAATTCCGTGCTGGTGGCAGCTGGGAGCAAACTCGGACCACCAGACTGGTAAGCCAGTATGCAACTGATTCGTCCAGTGAGGAATTATGACTTTCTTTAATGTTGCCTCACAGCAACAGTCATGGTAAGCGAACGTTATTTATGTAAGGTAGTTAAAATTAGACATTTTAAATGTAATCAAATGTAATTTGTAATGTAATAGGTTTCGTAATGCAATTAAAAATGTAATAAAAACAAAGTGTCTAAATATAAATGTCAAATCATATCAGTCGTTATAATACAATAGATAAGTTCAAAAAACATATGTTAAAAAGAAATTGCTTGAAACTTAAAATATTACATGCAAAAAAGTCGTTGGAAACTTGGGAAATAAAAAAAATGAAAAAGTATTGGTTAAGCATCAATTGTTATACTGCAAATGTTCAAAACAAGTAAATATTACTTAGAAAAAGAAAAAAGATGGCTGAAGATGATTTTAGCATCAATTGGTCCCTGTGCAAAAATTATTTGACATCTTAAAAGGCATCGCATTTTTCCACTGCCACACTGTGACAGGGAAAGGAAGGATACCTTAAAAACTAGATTATTTTTAGAAATAAATATTTCCCAGTGGTCATACTACGCCAAAGAATGTCAGGTGGGATAAGAAAAAGACAAAGGGTTAATAATTCAAGAATTTCTGTAGGATTTTGTTTACCTTGAGCTGCGACGAGCGAAAACTTGAGAATAAAAACGCCAATCTTCATTTTCCTTCCTGAAATGAGAGAAAAAAATTAATCTTACGATGGTGATCATTACTCTTATTCTAAATGCCTGTCCCTTTCTTTCCTTTTACTGTAGCTCCTTTCACATTATTTTTCTTCCATCTTACTTTCCACCATCTCCGAACAATTGATTCATCATGCAGCTGCGAGGTTTTCCTCCTGTTACGCCTTTCAAACCTTTTACTGTAAATTTCCGTTTCAGCTCTGAATGACCTCATAGGTCCCAGTGCTTGGCCTCTGGCCTAAATTCTATATTCAATTCAGTTCAATCAATGCCTTGTCAGGAATGAGCTTTAGGAGGATACTTTCATATAAAACATATTTATAAGTCGTGTAGTACATTACAGCGTAATTATCGCAAATATCTCTTTTCCCCCTCAAATTTTTAAGTTTATGTAGAAAAAAAGTTTTTTTTTTTTTAAAGCTGTCAAATATCAAGTTGATAACTTGGAATAAGATGTAAAAATTGCTTATTGATTATCATTGTTGTTATTATTAATTATTTTATACAAAATACAGTACAAATTGGACTTTAAATCTAATCAACAAGAGATACTAAATGATTCGTTCTGGATTCCTCTTGCTGAGGGGCGTCTGCTCCTCTCTCTCTCTCTCACTCTCTCCTTCTCCTCTCTTCTTCTTCTGAGAGAGAAGAGAGAGAGAGAGAGAGAGAGAGAGAGAGAATGAGTCCTTTAGTATCTTTTGTCGAGTAGGCTAGAGATCCAATTTGTACTGCATTTTGTATAATATATTCAATTTGACAAATACCATATTATCATTGTTATCATTATTCTGCAGTCTTTGATCATTTCGAAGAGGCAAGATTGAAACTGATTTACCGAGACCTGAAGAAATTAATTATATTTGCCTGTAGGTTATTAGATCCCATAGTAAAGCATCTGTCTTTATAGATATGGGCGATAATGTTTTATAATAATTCTCAAAAGTGGAAAGGATCAGTTTTAAATTATTTTCAGGGGAAGTCACACTTGCGTTTACAATTAATATCATGAACTAATAACATATATTGCGCTCCTTAATAATAACGCAAACAATAACTTGAAAATGTACGGTGATTATGATAGAAAATTTGTCTAAGTTTGAGGAATTGCCTTTTTTGGCTTACTTAAAGCAAAAAATAATAAATAAATAAACAGTAACTGCATCACACGTCAGTGTCAGTCATTCAGGGGAAGGGGAAACGTTTAGAACATGAAAACTTATTTCATTTCTATATCCCAATTTCTCTATGGACAGGATGGCATTTGTGGTCAAAATTGAACGGATGGAACCACTCATTCTCTCTGTCCCCCAATCGTGTATTTGAATATAAGACAATAGAATATAAGACGATAGGAGAGGAAAACATCTTGCAAGCACAAAACTACGAAGAATATGAAGCGAAATTTGTAGATGCATCGCGCTCACGAATGTTATAACTGAAACCTTAGAACTCGATCAGCAAACGCCTGAGGTAGTTGGAATCAGAACAAGGGGGTCTGCTCACTTCTTTCCTATTTCATTGTCTTCCAACTTCTATTTTGTCATTACTAAACTAACTTATTCACGAACAATGAACCCGGATGCTCTGGAAAAAATGTAACTAAAAAGATTTTGCGTCATTCTCTTCCGCTTGAACATATGATTCACTTCGATCTTACATAATACACACCCACAAACACAGAAGGGCACCTGCAAACATTAGAAGTAATTATGATTAGAAGGACAGACAAACAAAAAATGTGTCTAAGACATTTTCACGTTTTGGATGTCGAACAAAATGACGCGATTGTCTGGAAAAAAAAAATAAATAAACAAGTCTAATAAAATAAAGAGAGACCTATGCTCACTTCCCCAACGCTCGCCTCAAGGACATTCCTTCCATTGACTTCTATCACTGTCGACCAAATTTACATTTGAAATTCATTTCTACCTTTATGAAGACAGTTTCAACAAAGATAGCTTCTATCATAAGGAAACATATGTACTGATACGAAGATATTGCATGAAACGTATTATCCATCCGTGGAGAGGTAGAGCCATTTTTATGCGTTGCACATGTTAGCTTCAAGGTATGACAATTTTAACGAAATCCAACATCATTTTGTTACCGCTTCGACTCTTGGCGCGAGTACATTATATATATCTATATATATATATATATATATATATATATATATATATATATATATTCCTATATACATATTATTATCATCATTAGCCAGACGAACTCTATTCATATGGAACAACCCCAGAGTAGCCATTGACTTGAAATTCAAGCTTCAAAAGAATGTAGTGATCATTAGGAAGAAGAGAAGGTATAGGGAAATCCAGAAAGAGATGTATATACAGTATAACTTTGAGTAACATAATGCTATTTGGATACACTTCGTCAACTCCCCCTCGGGGGAAACAGGGACAGCGTGAATTTCCACGATTACATTGACTAGGAAAAATGAAATCCCCATCTTACGGAATCTCTCCAACGCCACGAATAAAGGGAAATCATTCCAGTGTCTTGAATGTCTTCCACGAATAAGACAGCAAGAACTTGTTTTCCTATTACGTCACTTCTTACCCCAAAGAATAGTTTTTATTTTCTCTCTGGGAAAAAAAACCACTTTGTGACGTCAGTTGCTCATTCAGTCAGCGAATTATTCGTCGGCTCATGGTGGCTGGGGGTGGGGTGGGGGGCTGGTGGTGTTGGTGACACCCTTCGATTTCCAGGAAAGACTGGTTAAAGTGAAATATTTGTTACGTAGTACCTAGACACTGCTGTTTATAAGATGTAGTTATACAAGATTTCCTAGAAATTGTTAGAAATTGTAGGTGATCGCTGATTGTAGAATGGAAATGGAATATAGAATTTAGTCAAAAGGCCAAACGCTGGGACCTGTGAGGTCATTTACGAAGGGCCACTTATGAAGAATCTTTGTAGGTCCTGACAGTAACATGTGTCGCAAAGAGAACATGGACGGTATCAAGGGGAAACAGAGAGGGTCGTTTTCGTTATCAATCGCAACACGATAGAAAGGAAATTGAGAGTAGTGGGTTTAAAAACTATAACAGGAAAACCTCGCAGTTGCACCATGGAATAATCGTAAAGAGAGGGTGCATAGCAACATGGACGGAAGAAAGATATGAATGGAGGTACAGTAAAAGGAATGAAATAGGTCCCGTTTCGCAGTTGACCAACAACTTACTTTTTACAGGGAGGGCACATGTCAAACTTTCATTCGAGCTGTTAGTGTTTTTCTTTGTTATCTAAATCAAAATCCACTTACGAACGTTCTAAAGCAACCTTTACTCGTGAGACAAAGTCTGAAATAACGAACCAGGTCGGTCCAGTATTTCTCTGAAAATTCCATTTCCAGATCATGATTCCAAACAATTCGATATGCTATGGCGCCTTACTTTAAATTATAATCGTAGAGAACTGAACCACTCTGAAATTGAATGGCAACTGTTTAGAAAGCGTGTGGTTCATCGTTTTATTGCTTTGACGCATTTCCTGGCTGGACTGAGAAGCTAGTGCCCTTTCCTACCTAGTTCTTGATTTAAAAAAGAAGCGAGAGGGAGAGATTTCGTCTATCACAGGAATTCTGGTCCCTGTTCATTTTGAAGAGCATAAGGATGTTAATGGAACGTACAGCTACACTTTACAATAAGTCTGTTGAGCCATAATTTACATTTATTTTTGTGGTGATCAAAACCCCCCATAACCCGGTTTCCCTTCTTTATAACTGGACAATCGAACGTCACAACGAATGGAAAAGAAAAGTCAGCCAGCGATTAGACTAGAACACTTCAGAGCAGTGTTGGAAAACCTGCTTGCATGCGACCCAGTTAAGGAACAAAAATGGATCTCTATCATTCTAAACAACTTATAAGAGTTGACAACATCCCCGCCTATAAGTCATAAGATATAATAGCTTTATGCTGGCCAACTGGTTATAGGCTTTTTAGTAGAACTCAGATTGCACCACTGACTACAAACACTAAGCATTTGCTGCGCAGTACACTTCGTTCACATATAGTAACTTAATTGGTTATAGTCACGACATGCGAAGAATCGTGAATGTTTTGCCTCACCGAAGAATCTTGTGTTATTCTCACAAGATGTAAAATATTTTTCCCGATTTTGATGTTTTCCTAGACCCTAAATCTCACACTGTCACGTATCCGTACAGAGTTGTGTAGCCTTAGACTCAACAAAATCATTTCTCAAACCACTATAAAAAGCAAGATCACTGACCGAGCAGCACCACAAACGTAGGATATCAAACCAACCTCTTAGTGACGCAGCTGAGTAAGAACTGGCTGGGAATAAAGATCTCGCGGGCTTGGGGTCCTTGGGGACCTGCCTGTCCAGGTATTCCCAAAGAAGGTTGCCGGTGCTTCTCTCGTCCAGCCAAACTGGTAACTGCTTCTTACTTGGGCCACCACGGTCCACCTCAGGAGTTTATCTTTGCCCTAGGCCTATAATGAGGTCGTGTCACAAAATACCTACTCGCACTCCATCTGTTGCCCGTTATGACGTTAAGACGAAAAATATGAAGCAATCTTCGGCTGAAACCTCATAAGCAAGTTTCAGATGGTTTCGTATGCATTTGTGCATCTACAGTTGCTATGACAGCAATCATTCAATGTGTAAACGGTAAATGTTCATTTGTGGGACGGTCTATGTATTGAAATTTGGAAGCAAATCCTGTGTTCATTCCGAACACGTATTCAGAACCCTTTCGCTCTGAGGAAGGACCGATTGCTTACGTACGTAACCTTGGACCTGGACGTCACACAAGGCATAACAGATGAATATTATTGGGGTTTAGAGTAAGGCAGGAATTATATATGACCTTGGGACGTAAGAGTTGTTTTAAAGTACCGGTAGTAATTTTTTTTATAAAGCGCCGTCATTGTATTCTAAATACTGACGTAAGCAAGAGATATCAGTAACATAAATAACATACACAGGTAGAACAATATCATCCGAGATGAAAAAAAAAGTAAACTGATGCAATATGCAATTAAAAGAAACAAAACCATGCATAGCTTTCTAATTCGTCCTGTAAGTAATCAAGAGTTATCTGTTGTTTTGTGTTAATTTCGTGTAGCAATGCTTTTCCGTTACTCAGTAATTTGATTCTCGGCATTTTGTAGTTACGTCACCGTCTCCTATCTCTTCAAGAGCTTCATCCGAACTTCATCACTAGACTCATCCTTCCTAAAGTAGACAATGAAGTTTATTTGCTGTTATGTGCACCGTTTCAACCTGCACCGTAACATTCTCAAGATACATCGATTTCCGTTCCAACCTTCGTTCACTAATTACGTTTTTAAATCAATATTGTGCAACTCATTTTGAAGGCAGAGGGCAATCTAATGACAGCTGTTTTTAACACTAAACCGTTTCAAGAGAAAGAGCAAGACAGTGGTCACGAACAAGTTCATACAACATGAGAACAAATATTAATAATAATAATAATAATAATAATAATAATAATAATAATAATAATAATAATAATAATAATATACAATGCGCAACTGGAATACAATACTTACAAGCTCTGGAATAAGACTAGCAGAGGTTAATATCAGGAGAAGGATCTTCCAGGGCGACTCACTGTCCCCACTACTCTTCGTAGTAGCCATGATTCCCATGACAAAAGTACTACAGAAGATGGATGCCGGGTACCAACTCAAGAAAACAGGCAACAGAATCAACCATCTGATGTTCATGGACGACATCAAGCTGTATGGTAAGAGCATCAAGGAAATAGATACCCTAATCCACACTGTAAGGATTGTATCTGGGGACATCAGGATGGAGTTTGGAATAGAAAAATGCGCCTTAGTCAACATACAAAAAGGCAAAGTAACGAGAACTGAAGGGATAAAGCTACCAGATGGGAGCAACATCAAACACATAGATGAGACAGGATACAAATACCTGGGAATAATGGAAGGAGGGGATATAAAACACCAAGAGATTAAGGACACGATCAGGAAAGAATATATGCAGAGACTCAAGGCGATACTCAAGTCAAAACTCAACTCCGGAAATATGATAAAAGCCATAAACACATGGGCAGTGCCAGTAATCAGATACAGCGCAGGAATAGTGGAATGGACGAAGGCAGAACTCCGCAGCATAGATCAGAAAACCAGGAAACATATGACAAGACACAAAGCACTACACCCAAGAGCAAATACGGACAGACTATACATAACACGAAAGGAAGGAGGGAGAGGACTACTAAGTATAGAGGACTGCGTCAACATCGAGAACAGAGCACTGGGGCAATACCTGAAAACCAGTGAAGACGAGTGGCTAAAGAGTGCATGGGAAGAAGGACTAATAAAAGTAGACGAAGACCCAGAAATATACAGAGACAGGAGAATGACAGACAGAACAGAGGCCTGGCACAACAAACCAATGCACGGACAATACATGAAACAGACTAAAGAACTAGTCAGCAATGACACATGGCAATGGCTACAGAGGGGAGAGCTAAAGAAGGAAACTGAAGGAATGATAACAGCGGCACAAGATCAGGCCCTAAGAACCAGATATGTTCAAAGAACGATAGACGGAAATAACATCTCTCCCATGTGTAGGAAGTGCAATACGAAAAATGAAACCATAAACCACATAGCAAGCGAATGCCCGGCACTTGCACAGAACCAGTACTAAAAAGAGGCATGATTCAGTGGCAAAAGCCCTCCACTGGAGCCTGTGCAAGAAACATCAGCTACCTTGCAGTAATAAGTGGTACGAGCACCAACCTGAGGGAGTGATAGAAAACGATCACGCAAAGATCCTCTGGGACTATAGTATCAGAACGGATAGGGTGATACGTGCAAATAGACCAGACGTGACGTTGATTGACAAAGTCAAGAAGAAAGTATCACTCATTGATGTCGCAATACCATGGGACACCAGAGTTGAAGAGAAAGAGAGGGAAAAAATGGATAAGTATCAAGATCTGAAAATAGAAATAAGAAGGATATGGGATATGCCAGTGGAAATCGTATCCATAATCATAGGAGCACTAGGCACGATCCCAAGATCCCTGAAAAGGAATCTAGAAAAACTAGACGCTGAAATAGCTCCAGGACTCATGCAGAAGAGTGTGATCCTAGAAACGGCACACATAGTAAGAAAAGTGATGGACTTCTAAGGAGGCAGGATGCAACCCGGAACCCCACACTATAAATGCCACCCAGTCGATATTATTGCTAAGAAATTCCCAATACCACGAGAAACGGTTATTTAATAAAAATCCGCAATTATATCAGTAATTTAGTTAATTTATTGATATTAATATTAAGACTGTTCTTTATATAATTGTGTTTTTTTTATTACATTAAAATTACCACTGTTAACCGAACTAAACAAGTAATGAGATGGAATTTGCCAAAATAGGCGACTGACTTTCGAAGGAATCTTTCACAAAATCGGATGCCAACGTATAACCAAAAGACTAAGCCAAACCAAGAAAAAGAAGTTAAATTTTCGCCGAAGTTTCTTCGGGGCAATCGAGTTTTCTGTAGAGCGTCTAATCAAGGCCACCGAAAATAGATCTATCTTTCGGTGGGCTCGTTATGATGCCGTATGAGACGCGGCCCATGAAACTAGTCAGCCGACCGTGGTGGCCTGTGTTGTTAACAGTGTTGCCATACGCAGGATTATCGCTGACTTTAATCTTAAATAAAATAAAAGCTACTGAGGCTAGAGGGCTGCAGGTTGATATTCTCGATGACTGGAAGGTAGATGACCAACATACCAATCTGCAGCCCTCTAGCCTCAGTAGTTTTTAAGATCTGAGGATGGACATAAGAAGTGCGAACAGCAAAATGTGCGGACGGACAGAAAAAGCCAGAACAATAGTTTTCTTTTCAGAAAACTAAAAAGCATTACAAATAGATACACAGGATTCATCCAAACGTTCATTCGGTCGTCAGGAAAAGGAGATGAAGGACTTCCCAAACAAGGCTTAAGAAGAATTCAATTTTGATAAAGAATACGCTGGAAATCCCAAGCCAATGTAGTGGTGTTCGCTGAACGCGACAGATAGATAGACCCTGGGATTACCAAAATTTTTCTCCGAAAAGTTAATCCATAGATACAGTTTTTCCTAGTGAGTTTTTCATTATTATTTTTTGTAAAGATATACTTTGTTGGGAATTTTGAAAGTATAAAATAGATCTTGAAATTGCCTTTAGTGTAGGAAAATGTGTATGTATATATATATATATATATATATATATATATATATATATATATATATATATATATATTCAAGTTCGCCAAATTTTCGTGATTCAGTTACATACATGCATATATATATATATATATATATATATAAATATATATATAAATATATATATATGTATGTATGTAGTAACTGAATCACGAAAATTTGGAACTTGATGAATATTATATAATTTAAAGTAAAAGCCACGAAGGAAAGTGAAACGTTGTATCGAAAGATCTGGCAGCACACCATCGTTTCACTTTCCTTCGTGGCTTTTACCTTTATACACACACACACACACACACACACACACACACATATATATCTAATATATATATATATATATATATATATATATATATATGCAGATTTCATCAAATTCTATGGCATTTTGATTGTTGATCAGCTTCTCATTAGTTTGACAATACTTTCTGAATCTTCTACGGTCTTCTCAATTTGGTTGATGGGCAAAAAAAAAAAAAAAAAAAAAAAAAAAAAAAACAACGAAGATTAACCCTGTTCCATTTACGAAGAACACAACACCACATCTGTTCCGTCACTCGTCGTGGCTTCTCAACGGAACAGATGTGGTGTTGTGTGTTTGCGTATAAGGAAAACTTGCCCCAAAAGCATACACACAATACACACACACACACACACACACATGAACATGAACGGAGGTAAGTCCACAAGAGCTAACATGAACACTGCGATGCTGGTTAATTGTCATATATTAGTGAGTATATAGCAAAGCTGTTAAATATACTCGTTTTTTTTTTTTTCATCTGTCCATCCGCCTGTGGTGGTCGCGCATGGTAACACAGCGTCCCGGGCTTTAAATAATTACGCTTTGTCTTAGTTTTAGGTAAATAAAAGGATATCTGGGTGTACATTTGCAATTGAAAAGTGTTTTAATAATTTACTGTATGCGAATTACACCGTTAATATTCGAAATTGGACATTATTTAAAGCCCGGGACGCAGTGTTACCGTGTGCAAACACCACAGGCGGATGGACACATTTGATATCACCTAAGGTGATATCAAATTACATCTACACAAGGAAAACATTAACATCCATTAAGGTGATTTACGTAGGAAAAAAAAAAACTCAGCTAAGAAGGAAATATTCACGTCTCTCCACAAGATCGAGAATATTTTTGCTGGTGTTCATACCTTGCTCTTGGATGATGTTAAGCCGTCTCTCTCTCTCTCTCTCTCTCTCTCTCTCTCTCTCTCTCTCTCTCTCTCTCTCTCTCTCTATGAACGACTTCTTGGTTTCGGTTGTATTCATAATTCCTCAGTCATTGTAGCCAGTTTACGATAATCTACAGTTTAGATTTGGTTAGGAGCAAGATACGGTTGAGGAAATCCAGACCAATAATTCCCGGGTAGACGCAGTTTCCGACTAGGCCCATAAAATGCTCTCTCTACTTTTCCTATTTTCTCTTTCTTCTTATATGCTACAACTTCCTGCATGGTCGCTTTTTTAATATAATTATTTAAAAATGGTTCTTTAGAAGTAGATCAAAGTATTCGACGTAGTGAAGAAAACAATGAAGGTTATACAGCGATATTGCTGAAAATAAGGCGGTTTTTTCAGTTTCTTTTCCTCCTTTAGAATCACTGTTTCTTTTCCTCCGTCAGAATCACTCGGTTTGTGTTCGTGGTGTCGTTCATGACGTGTGTACGATGAGAATATATAGCCAAGTTAAATGTTATTGTTCGCGCGTTGTTTGGCCCGTCTCTCGTTCTCCAAGGTTGTGTTAGCTGCTCGTGTGCCTGGAATAGTTGCTGAGCATCTGCTAATCTGACGTCCTGACTATGACTCGCAGGTAAGACTATTTATTACCCTGTGTCTTCTTTGGCTCGAGGTAGTCTACGACGCCCTAGAATGGCGATCAACGAAAAGTTATTACCATTAGATTTTGGACCCGATGATGCTATACTCTTCAAGGTATCGGTATTCGTTGCTTGGAGGCTAATTTTCTGCATGAGTCAGTGTTGTTTTGGTTGCTAGGCAATTATGCATATTTCAGGGTATATTTATTCATTTATATTTATCTAGTTATTTATTTATTTATTCATTTAGTTATTATAAAACACTGTCCTAGTTTTATTTTCTTCGTTCTGTTCATTCTTTCACGCGAGGGTGGGTCTTGCTCTAAATGACTTTGCAATTTTTGTGACAAAAGATCCACTGAACCTTTGAGAACACGTTAAAGTTACGTACGTTTATTTCTGGGTTCTTTGTAAGCAAAGCATGCACGCGCAATTCGCCCTTATACGCAGCTTGTTTGCATGTTTTATATCCTCTGGGCTAGAAAATCATCCTGCTGAATCAAACCATAGCGTACCATGACTCATCGCGACTAATGTACCTTATTAAAGGGAAAAGCAGTTTGCCTTGAGTGATCAAAGGAAACTGGACATATGAGGTATCTTCCTCCTTTTCTCCCCGTTGTGCCGTTGTGCCGTCAGTGCACCTCATGCGGTGCAATGTAGGCATTACGTAAGACTCTTTGCAGCGTCCCTTCGGCCCCTAGCTGCAACTATTTTTATTCCTTTTACTGTACCTTCGTTCATATTCTCTTTCTGCCATCTTACTGTCCACCCTCTCCTAACAATTGATTCATGGTGCAACTGCGAGGTTTTCCTCCTGTTACACCTGTAAAACCTTTCACCGTCAATTTCCTTTTAGCGCTGAATGACCTTAGTTGCCCCAGTGTTTTGGCATTATGCTTAAGATCTATAAATCAAATCAATCTTCCTCCTTTTCCACAATGAACATAGGATAGATCCGAATGGCACTGAATTTTGGTGCCTATGTGTTTTATATATGAAATACCGTAGCTTTGATTTTATTGCTCAATAACATTAAGTTCCAAAACATTTTAGTTGGTTCATTGTGACCGGGATATTACTGGTAGCTTCGTACGGAGTCTGCCAGTAATTATTATGTTTAATTCAACCACTTGAAAAATATAGACGTGTGAACACCCACACAAGAACTATCCATCCTCTGGTGAAACCAGTTCGTCATGGCTTTTCATTTCTTTGTAAATGCTTTTTGAATTATTTATCTGTATTTAATGAGAAAGAAAAGGGAAAATTGAAAAAAAAATCGTCTATGTGCTTTTCTAGGAACCACCCGGTTAAATATGAAAGTGGAATGGGCTGGAATATAGAGTTTAGGCCAAAGGCCAAGCACTGAGACCTATGAGGGCATTCAGCGCTGAAACGGGAATTGACAGTAAAAGTTTTGAAAGGTGTAACAGGAGGAAAACCTCAAAGCAGTTGCACTATGAATCAGTTGTTGGGAGAGGGTTGAAAGTAAGATGGAAGAGAATATGCTCTAGTATTTACAATTTCTGTTTTCACTGGTTGATAACATTTCCAAGAAATCGCTTTAAAAAATCACAATAAACTTACTGCCTCTCCCGAGACACTTCTTCCTTTTCAAGAGTAAGATATCCCACCTTCCAGGAGCATTATCCCTAAAACCCTTCGTGGGACCTCTGCCCTTGACAAAACTATGTGTATTATAAGTTGAGATATTTGGAGGATTATGATATCTACAAGATCAACTCAACGAGCAATGGTTTCCTGAAGAACTTTTCATCCGATGATAATGTGATTGATGGAAAGGAACCATTATGTAAGCTCCTCCCTATAAGGTATTTGAACTAAAGCCGATTAAGTTGTTGATAGAGAACTTATGTGAGCTCCTCCCTATACGGTACTGGAACTAAAGCTGAGTTAGTTGATAAAAAAGAACTTATGTAAGCTCCACCTTATCGGGTATTAGAACTATAAAGCCGTGTTAGTTGATAAAAAAAGAAGTTACGTAAGCTCCCCCCATAGGGTATTGGAACTAAAGCCGAGTTAGTTGATAAAAGGGAAGTGTAAGCTCCTCCCTATAGGGTATTGGAACTAAAGCCGAGTTGAATAATAAAAGAGAAGTTATGTAAGCTCTTCCCTACAGGGCATTGGAACTAAAGCCGACTTGATTGAAAAAAGAGAAGTTATGTAAGCTCCTCCCTATAGAGCATTGGAGCTAAAGCTGAGTTAGTTGATAAAAAAAAGATGAGTTAATTGATAAAAAAAGAAGTTATGTAAGCTCCTTCCTATAGGATATTGGAACTAAAGCTGAGTTAGTTGACAAGAGAGAAGTTATGTAAGCTCCTCTCTTCAGGGTATTAGAACTCTGGGATCGCTGATAAAACATGAGAAATTATGAAAAAAGATGGCACTAAACTCACGGAACCAAATCTCTCCTTTCAACAGGAAATTCTCAGCAACATCGTCTGTCCTCCTCTCACTCTTATTACTCCTCATACCACCGGCTGACCGGTCACACGCAGGTGTTGAGTGCCGCATGGTGAAGTTCGACCTCACCATTGCCATGTCACCGAGCGTGAACATCACCAGAACCTTCGACGTCGAGGAGGATGTGCTGACGGGTCTCAGTCTCCGAAAAGATGACCTGGAGAGGTCTCTTGCCGTAGCTGGCGACGACGGTAAAGTAAGTCGATCTTATTATGTCGATGTTTCCGGTTCTTTCATGTACTGTTATGCTAATCTATAAAGTAGACTACACGTATCATGATTCGAATTTACAAATGAATTCACACATATCTTAAACTTTGCAATATATGGAAGGTTACAATAAATTTACTAAACGCTCTGCGTTACTTTTATGCGAAAGTTGAATGTCATAAATGATTTACTACTAATGACTGCTAGAGTTTGCAGCAAGAGATAATAATTCCATTTTAAGTCAAAGGAAAAGAAAGGGGAGCAGATGATTATCGTTGTGGTGCTTTTTCACGTGAGCTTTAAATACATTTCTATGGAAATATCTTGAGAAACAAATAATTAGGAAAATTTGATAATGAGCAAAATCTAATTTGCGTAAATACTATACCAGCTTACTTGCCTGTCATTTGCACCAGTATCGATGAAGCCCTCGCTCTACGTGGTCAGGAAGATGATCCAGAACTACAAAAAACAAATAGATAAATAAATAAATAAATAAATAAATAAATAAATAAATAAATAAATAAATAAAAAAGAATATAAATAAAATAAAATAAAGTAAATATTAATAAATAAATAAATAAATAAATAAATAAAAAATAAACAAACAAATAAACAAATAAATAAATACGCAAAGAATATATAGCATTTCATTTCCAAGTAAGCAACATTTGCTAAAATATAGGAGAGACTAAATGCGTACCTGAAATCAAGCTTTTCCTCTTACTAAAGGCCTTTGAAATCATATACCTTCTGTTTCCCTCTTCTAATGAAGTCCAGTTCAATGGACACCAGAGTGTTAGGACTGTTCTGCTTATGTTTCATCCTGTCTAAATGCTTGCGTGAACTTCAAGAAGCAAACTTTGAACTTTATTTCCAGTAGAATATATTTCATTGCAAAAAGAAGATTTGGGCACACACATACACACCACAGGTTGGGATATCAAATGATTGGCTCTTATGTTAGTGGTTAAAATTCATAATAAATAGTATTACCATCGTTCTAGCTTTAATAATAATAATTATACAGTATTTCAAAGTTACTAGAACTCCTCTTTTTTTTTTATCAATTTAAAAAATTCCTGTTGCCGTGTCCTTCACTCAGTGCCTGAAATCAAAGAACCATATCATCTTGAAAGGTAGAAGTCTGCAGAGAGATACAGAGTAAGGGAATGGTTGCTGTACTGACGTATTGTCTGCTGGTGCTGCTTCTGGGTTACAAAAGCTATTTAGAGCAGTGGTTCACAACCTGGGGGGCGCTAGCAATTTCCAGGGGGGGGCGTGAGCCATAGGAAATAATTTAAAATTCTATAATTATACATTCGTTATTTTATCAACAAGAGTGAGGAACTAATAATGTTAGTTTCCTATGGTGTACTACTCTAGTTAGACTCGTTGGGCATACCATGTTTTCTATTCATTAGCCTCCCTCCATATCCATCGAAATCCTTCTCTTTCCCTATTTGTTTACTTTCCTTTAAATCTGGGAGGGAATCTTTGTCATAGATGTAAGGGGCTAGTGAAGGGAAGGACCAACTCTTAGAGGGGGCGTAGTAATAAAAAGGTTGAGAACGACTGCTATAGAGAAAGGCAGTTGAACCAGAACTGGTCTTCAGTACGTAATATGACATTGCATTTTTTTCTCTAGGTTCGTGAAATAGTCGTTGGAGACAGGCACATTCCTCTGCACTTAAACTTAAAGAAAGAACCCGGGTCATTTGTCTACTCCTTTCACATGTTAAACAAGACACTGTGGACTGTGAGCGACCTTAATTACACCACCGCCAGCATGGATGATTTCAAAGGTAAGTCAGTTTAAAACAAATAAAAACACATTTTCCTACATCAACTGTTTGTAGACCCTGGGGATGCCGATTACCTCCCCTACCTTGAAAACATGGTGGTAAGAAAATTGTCCTTTCTGTGTCTATGATTTCTTGTTGCGTAATAAATGAAAATAAATCACGGCTCAGACAACCAGCTGAGTTTTCCTTTACCTGTTTGTCGTTTTCGTACCGTATTGCTATCAGAACACAAATAGCAAGAGAATGTTTTGAGTGTATTTGTATACATATGACACAGGCGATAAACATGCTATACGTATTAATGGAAGATAGATGTGATCCTATTCAATCCTGCAATTATTGTTTACTCAGTACAGGCGACTTTAGGAGATTATGGGTTATAAGGTTTTCGGCTGTATTCTGTATCGCGTATTCCGTGATTTATGATCCTAAGAAATTGTCAGTAAGTAAAAGCATGATTTGAATATCGAATTCTTCTATTTCCTCTGATATTCGGCAGTTGGTCTCTGCTCTTCAAAGGGTTAAAACCTCATTCTATGCGTCCGTTTCCTCCTACACAGTTTGCCATTTAACGTTGCAACCTGTTGCACCATATACGCATTCGTATGATTGCTTTTTCACCTCTGACACCGAGTGATTCCCTCTTTCATATCAGTGGTGAGGACCCACTTTCTCACTCCATGACTAGATGTTTTCCAGAACAAATTCTTTGTGTTCTAGGTAGTGACGTAGCTTGACCTCTGATGGTCGTGGTTTCTTGCAGGTCTGTCAATTATGTAATCATTACAGTTACATGAAGAGCAACTCGTATTTACCCTGGTTGTCTCGTAGATTAACATCTTTCTGTTACTGCTACTCTTCGATATCCAATGTTTGGTTGACAGTGCCGAGGGTTTGTCGATCTGTACCGAATAGCATGATACGATAACCAACATATGATGGAAAATGGCCTCATAATATTGGAAGAGGAGTTCAACAATTTTAGAATCTGGAGGTGGATCAAGAAGTGACCCTTCGAGGACGGTAGATAAAGAAAACAAACCTAAATTTCTCCGGATCTTAAGCAGTTTAATCTTCACAAAACGAAGTCTTTAAATTCTAAGTTTATGATTTTCATATTAGTCGAAATTAGTAACGATGGTAATTTTAAAAGGAAATCAAGTTCCAGTGAGAGTATATACAAGCCTAAAAATACTAATTTCTTGATTTATCTTGTAATAAAAATGAATTTGTTATTGGATAATGATACACATGGCATTTGCCCACTGACCACCACCACCCAACAGGCAACCACAACCTTCCAAAGGTCCAAGTCACTTCTTAAATTTGTCGGAGTACAGTTACTTAGCTATCCAAAACTAACCAGATGTATAGTCTATTTTGACCTATTGTAGGTAACGAATTAATGTGCATGTTGAGGACTCAACTCAAGTAGTTCTACGCCCAGTATCTTTCGTTCTGTTGTTTCTTACAACGATGTTGTCTTCTGTTTCAGATGATCCCACTGTAATTCCCATCCAAGTGTCGCTGGACTGGTCAATGGCTCCGGAAGTGATTCCTCGAGTATTCACCTTCACTCTTATGTCAGCCCCACAGGAAACATACTTGCTAATGGACAATAAAACGGTAAGCCTGCCGCCATCTGTACGAGATCGACTGGGCTGAACTGTCGAGGAATCTCCTCATATTTAGTATGCATGACTTTCTACCCAAATTAAATATATGCCCTTTAACTCTTCCAGCTACCATTTTCCGAGTTTCAAGAAAAATTTGTGCATACCTCATTCATGAGTGGGCTGCGTACTCGCAAATCAATTGGTAGACCGAGTTCACTCCCCGCTAACCCCAATGAAGGAACCGGAGGTATTTATTTCTGATGATTAGAATAAGCTGTGGGTCCAGTTGTTAAGTAACCAATTGGTTCCTAGACACGTAAATAAAAATCTAATCCTTCAGGCCAGCCCTAGGATCCCAGAGCTGTTAATCAGGCCAGTGGTCAGATCAGAGTAAGATATACTTAACCTTTTTTTTTAAACTTTAATAAAAATGTAATAGATATGTCTCATAAAACGAAGTATCTCATTTCAGATATGTCTAATTACTCGGCCAGCATTTGCACTATTTTCAGTTATCTTACTCCTGTTAAGTAGGCTACGAACTAATTCCTTGGTTCATTCTGCTTTCTCCGTCGAATTCATTTTCTACGTTTATGCTCTTAAAGTGGTGGATAATATAATGTAAAATGCAAAATCTATCAACAACTTCAATAACCAGGAGGGGATGATACCATTTGATTTATTGGGAAGTAATGAAAATTTCTCTTCATTTATACCATTTTCCACCTACTGCTTCCACTCCTGACACGCTTCCTTTCATTGACCAAACCTTTTGTAAACTAAATCTTACTATCTGCCTGCAATCTACGTTTAGTTCATCAAGTGAGAGAGACAGAACTTGGCACTTGGTATTAGTTCTGTCCTCGTTTGGCGGTTAGAGAGAAAAGATGCCATCTCTCTCCGTTTCTCCGTTTTTGTAAGTCTATGAGCAGAGAGGCAAGACCACCAAAACAAGAGAGAGAGAGAGGAACGGGCGAATCAGGAACTGTGATAAATTTCCCTTGTCTCAATAAGGAAAATTGAATAAGATAACGGTTACATAATCATACTTACTTATAAATGATGCGCAGTTATCGAACTGCATCCTATCACCTTCGGTCAAATGAAGAAAAACGCGAAAACAGGTATTTCCCTCAAAGAATTGCTCATAGAAACTGTCTTTTTAACGGACATGGAAGAGACCGAGCCTGTTTACCCTTCGGCGTTTCGTAAATGACGTTTCGGAGGTGGTAAATGTTGTAAGTGTTCACATAAAACTTTCGTAGTTCATTCATGTATTTTGTCCCTCAGTCCTATCAAGTTCCAAGACAGGAGGCGCCAAAACGCAATTCATCGTACGTTAAGTAAACAAATTTCTTCTGTGCTCAAAGACGAAATATTCACAATTAGTAGAAATTATACAATGGCACAAAAAGATTGTTTTTAGAGAAGTGTCCTCAGTCCGATTGAATTCCAGTAAAATTAGTGTTAATGGACTCATTTCAACTGAATGAAGCTGCAAGCATGCAATTTATTTTGTAATTATTTTGAGATGTATCTTACCTTACACAGAATTGCTCTGTTTTTTATATATATATTTATTTAAACAAGTTGTATCTATCAAGTGCATTGCTACCAAAGAAAATACTAGTTTTTTACTTATACGAAATTATAACGACTTTTTATGAACGTTCCATAATCAATCATCATCATTCGTGTTTATTTTTGAAGGTCCTCTTATGCTCTTGGTCCAGCAGGCGGCCCCATTTTAGTTATCAATTATACTTTACAATTTTCTTGACTAACTAGCAAATGGGTGTCATAACTGTTTTTTAAACAATATTCCAGATCAGGTTTCTTTTAATTTTCTGGACATCTTAGGTCGTCCACACTGCAGCAAAACATGTAATAAACATTCGTTGGCAGCTTAACACACAGTCGTCACAAACAGGTTAAATACAAGCCAAAAACTTAGTGATGGTTCCGACCAGTGCTTCATACAATTGTCCAGTTTTTGCCAAGATCCATCCTGGACTTCAAGGTCCACAGACTGACCTGTCTTCGAACTGTTTGTGATATGAATGCGATAGATTACTGACCTGTGTTTGTGTTTGACATTTTTTAATGTAGTTTATGACGCTCCCTTATAAAACAGGCATATTGTGAAAGGTGGCAGAAGGAGCTTATGACGGTCCCTTATAGAACAGGCATATTGTGAAAGGTGGCAGAATCGAATGTCGACAGCACGAAGGAATCATGGATGAAGAATGCCTTCAGTATTTATATAGAAGACCTTGAGCAGTTGAAATGTAGAAAGAGGTAGTATTATGCGCTACTGACACAAGTCTCATATCTATTCACATCCGGAAAGACTGAATCATTCTTTTCCTTTCAGATCCTTCGGCAACGCGGGATGGGTGAAATGATCGTGGGAAATGTCGTCATCATCGTTCCATTTGGTGGACTCTACTTATGGGTCCTCAATCCTTACACAGGACGATTTACTTTCAATAAATACTTCAATACTGAGGACTACTTCACGGATCGAGAGCTGACCTCGACCCTTCAGTCTCTGAGGGAGGGGAGGGTGGCTTTGTTGACGACCTATGTACGTAGTAGGCTAATGCTTTGCTTTGAGAGTGTAGGGCCGTTACACTAAACGATTGTCTGAACGACTGTCTGTATCGTTCGCAAAAACACTGTGTATGGGCTTGTCTGAATGCAAAAGTGGGCGGAGCTTCGTGTCTGAAAGATCTCAGCGGGAATCTGTCACGACCAGGTTGCTGGCTTGCGACTTGAGTGTCATACACAGATCGTTCAATGTAAGGGTTTGTCTGCCGATATAACGCTATGGCGCACGTCTCTTCTAGAGATGATGCCATGTCTTCTCGAGACAAAATCTTTTTTCTGACTGAAATCGGGGCGGAGATCGTTCGTTCATGCTGTCTGAATAGTGTGTGTGTGGGTCGATAATGACAATTGTTCAGACAGTCGTTCAGACAATCGTTCAGATTCACCTGAACAAGCGCAATTAACAAGTATATCTGTCGTGCATAAAATGCAATATTGCATTCGCCATACCTGCCCTAGTTATTCAGATACGTGGTAAGTCTACCTGCACAACTAGGGCAGGTATCCCGAATGCACCATTGCATTTATGCACGAAAGATTCACTGGTTCATCGGGCTTTTGCAGGTACATCTTTGTAATATATCCAGGAGATTAACAATCAACATTAGCAATAAAGCGTAAATTGGTAATGAAGGTTGCATTAGCATAATACGTAATCCAGTGTTTTAGTGGAATGCATATAAAACTGAATAAGACTTTCAATAAACAGCATGCTGAAATCACAGGTACGTTAAATGTTGGCATCATGGAGGTGGGCTAACTCCAAACTCGTAAATCTCATTTTATTTATTTGAAGACCTTGAATGAGCTTTTGAATACAACTGGAATGACAATATCCTGAATACTATTTATCAATTCTTTGCCTGTAATGCTTACTGTTACCCCATGAAGAAAAACTTGGCTCCATTTAATCAAAATTTATCATTCATATCATTCATATCATGATGTATCTACTTGGACAAAAGGTATTCCAGTAATGCGAGTTAATGGAAAGCTGTAAGAGCAATTTTCATATTGAATGGATGTCTCGTTTTGTGGAGACGGTAGCAGTAGTAGTAACGACCAACCACGTCTTTCCAGTACGATGTCTCTGGTCGTCTGGAAGAGGCATCAAAGAAAATATTGAGTTCTTTGGGGTCATTCTCTGCGCAACATCTGAAGTTTCGCGACTGCTGGGCCTGGGCATGGTTGACTGGAGGAGGAACTCTTGGAGAGGTTCTCGTTACAAATCAGTACGGCATCTATAGTCTTCCCGCCAGTTTGCAACTTGAAGTCACTTTGCCTACGTTGGAGTCCACAGGTATGTTAATTAGATGCAATGATAATTTATCACATAAGTCTCATTATTAACCCTTTCTTAGCTTTAAAGGAAAAATGACAGATGAGACCAAAAAACTGATAAGACTGAAAACTGTTGAATTGCATCTGAACAGTATGCTTACTAATCCACCTGTGGTAGGGGTGTAAGAATACTACCACCGTAGGTTCTGCGTGTCGTGAAAGACGGTTAAAAGGACAGTTGCTGCCTTGCAGTCGTACTTTTTTTAGTAAAAGACTAGGCCCACCGCCAATAATCGTGGAAACTGCTGCCTTGCAGTCTTACTGTTTAGTAAAAGGCTAGGCCCACTTCCAATAACTGTGGTTGATGACAGCAAGGGCATGCGGTCGTAAAACCCCCTTTGCCAAATAATAAACCCTGCCCGATGTAAGGAAAGGCGCATCAGGCAACCGACCCCTTAGTGTAAGGATAACGGTGGGAAAGAAGAAGAGGTATGCTTAATATTCTATACAATTCCTCTACGATTTTATAGAATGACAGTGGGATATCAGTTCAACTTCCATCTCTGCATGGAATTGTATGTTAATAAAGCATAATAATCTCGAATTCTCAGTAAACAAAATAAAAAGGTTTATCACATCCTTTCAGAGGTGTCTTTCAGCTCAGGTAATTTCCACTATTTAGGAATTCTTTTGTGTACATGTCACATTCTATGATAATTCCATTATGTCTCCTTATTCAAACGCCGCTTTCTCTGAATAGTTTCGTGAAATTTGTACACAAAAGGACTTTTAACTGGCAGGAAATTCTTATTGAGGTAAGAGGTTTGAAATTGAAGGAATATTAAGGATGAAATATTACAAACATTTAATTTATTTTAGGATATAGTCGAGCTACTCAAGTATTTGGGGAAACTAGGGACATTTCAAGTAAAAATGTGGCACCGGAAGACCACAGGTCCCTGTGGGAGAGAGTACCTTCCAGGGAATCCTTAATGGGCGTAGTGTAATGTGATATTTGTGTAACCCCTAAACAACCCAGTTTTTGACGAAACGCCTAATTTGGCGACACTAATCATCAAGGAAAGGTTACAATATCCGCATAATGACAATATGTCAGTGATAAATCACTTCCTCAAGAAGCTGTGCAGAAACAGGTCGCCCGTATTAACTGATGAAATAAAAGGAAACAGCACAGAAATCGAGTAATTGTTGGATTTTTATAAAGTGGAAACTATAATTCTTTTTTTATGGTTCAGTGATATAGATGGGTCAAGCAGGAAAGGTGAATTTGCTCACGAATCTATTTGTAAATCTGTTTCATTTCCGGGTGAAGGTCGCTGGTGTGAGAAGTGGCCTGCCGACGATAAGTGGGTAAAAAGGCAGCATTTCTGCGACGTGTATGATGGCTACGGTGACCTGTGTTCCTGTGAGCATCCCTATGAGCCAAGAACTGTCCCAAAGATGGTAAGTTATCTTATGCAACTGTTTATATTAGTTACGTTTCTCAGCAATAATTACAACAAGAAAATGAAATCCGCAAAACTGTTTTTGAAATGTATAACAAAATTCAAACGTGGAAAAACTGGTTGATTACACCTCGACATATATTTCCATTCACTTAAAATTTCAAGTGTATTTTTAAAGGTTATTCTATCTTACCTATCAACTGGTCTTCTGTGGCATATGTGTATATACTCATTTTACTGCCCAGAATGCCTGTATATATTGTTGCTTTTGATTCGCTGGACTTATCTTATAAGACAGCAACATTTGTATCAAACCTCGAGATCTCGTATCATGCAAAAGATTTTATCATTTCCTGTTCCATCAAGTAACATTAATTAAATATTTTAATCTCTGCCATCTTGCCTTTTGACATTTCTTCTACTTTTAATAGACATATTAATTGAAATTGGCCATTTTAAAGTTAACCCTCTTCCGTATTAACTCATTACGTAATTAAGTTCTTGGGCGGGAGCTGCCTTTCCGGTTTTTCTATTTTACTTCCTTCCAGGGCACTTGGCGCGAAGATATGGGAATTGTGATCCTAGCTGGAAACAGAACCAAATATTTTTACAGGTATGACTTCCAATATCACGTGCACGAAAAGAAATACTAGTTATTAAGGTAATGAATTTTGAGTGATTGGCTGATTTCTTTAATTAAACTAGTTTTAGTTTTAAGAAAGTAAAGGAATCATGTATAGATGGTACTAGAATTTCAACTTGTATGGGCAAGAAAAATCAATATAGGGAGGGAAAGAAAATAGGGTCTTAAAGCATTAACTTATTGAGAGAGTTTTCTAAATAGAATCCTAACTCCATTATTCGTCTTTTTGCTTATTTTCGGCTGTCTCACTGACCTTAAAAAAGATTTAATGAAGTACCAGATAAAAGTGCCAAATAATATTAGGCTTTCACAACCCTAATACTGACACAAATATACCAAAATTACTTGTTCAAGGGCTGATAATCTATTTTCACCCTGGTTTTAACTCATCCAACCCAGTTCACTTTACTTTTTAAATCAATTATGAAGAAAACTACTCCTATAATTTTTATCAGTAAAGGGAAAAGCCATGACAAATTCAGAAGTTGGAAAGCCATCTTTTGAGTATGACTCGAATATTGATAGAATCCTGCAGCGCTATCTAATGGGCACTGCTTTGGAACCAGTTTTCTTATCATCACTATCGTACTCTAGCAAACCTGTCTGTTTACTCGTTTCAGGATTTCCCATTTTCAATACAGGCTGAAACCATCCCAAGCATAAGAAGTTCGAGATCAGTGTGTACAATTGCAAATGGCAAGTGGTTAACATTACTATTGCTATGATACGGCACATTTTTCTATTGCCAGTTAAATCGACCGTGATACTATCTCAGCTCTTCAACAAACATCATTGCAAGTTATTTTGTAAAATACCCATACTTAAACAAGAATTCTAGTCACATGCAATGAATCCTTCCGCCAACCCATCTTAATCTTGTTTATAAAGATTCCTATACTTAACATCGCTTTATTTATCTTGACTTAACTGAATCCTGAAGGTGACGCAACAATTCATCTTGGTTAAATGGGATCCTAAAGCTAATACCACCCTATTTATCTCGGTAATTAAGGTCCCTCAGGCTATCACATTCTATTTATATAGGTCACAAAGGCGCCTGAAGCTAACATCACATTCTACCATGATGAACTCCCAAGGCTAAGAATAAGTTGATAACCAATACTTTTATCTTGGTTATAAAGGCTCCTAGAGATGACAGTACTGAATTTATCTTGGCTTAAGAGCCTGCAAATAACACCAAAATTCATCATGGGTAGACAGGGTCCTAAAACCAATACCACTCTATTTATCACGGTACTAAAGGTTCCCATAGGACCCATATGTATTTCACGGCTATAGAGACTCTTCAAGCTAACACACCTCTAGTTAGGTTCCAGTGACCCGCAAATCTGACACCACCATTGATCTTTGCTGCACAGGCTCCTGAAACAAGTCCTAGACCAACCGGGAGTTCATATCGACCATCTCTTGGTTTCGGTTGATGGGGCGCTACTAGAGACTCTGAAGTTCCTTGAGCTCTTCCCCTTGAAGTATAAGGTTCACCAGCCAGAGGGGACACACAATGCCAGGATTTCTAGGTGAGAAGATGAGGCTTTTTTGGAAGCAGGTATTCACTTGTTTACTGAATTATCAGCTGTCGTTCTTTTGATCGTATGTGGGAATTCTATTCCGTGGAAGTTTGCTCGGTCACTTGATGACATTTTATCTTTGTTTCATGCCGTTGCTAAACTAATTATAACATTGAGAGAGAGAGAGAGAGAGAGAGAGAGAGAGAGAGAGAGCATCTTGTCTCCTAGCGATATGCTGTTGAAACTTCCTTTGTGTCGGTCAAAAACATAGGTATTGTTCGAAATATAACCATCATGCGAGATAAAATTCATTTTGTATTTAATATAACGAGTTAGACCACTGACAGGGTATAGATATCATTACCCTCATAAAGAACATTTTCTAACGCTACTGCATACTGCTTTATATTCCAAATTATATTTGGCTAAGCTTGGTAAGTATTTTTTTTTAGAAATCAGCTAGGCCTATAGACATATAAAAGTATTTGATCAGTATAATAGGGGAATGAAGTTAATTACTTTAGAAAAAATTTTATTACAAACAAAATGCAGATTGCCAGTAGACAGTAATTCTTCTTCATTGTAGGAAACTAAAATGTCAAATAAAAAGTTACGAAACCCCGTTTTGCTCTCGAGATGTCGCTTGAAATCGCATCAGCCCATCGTTGCCAATCTAGTGGAGCTTCACACATACGCCGATGCATTTACAAACTGTTTCCATGAATTATAGTTGCCATTAAAATTGCTCTAATATGTATATATACTACAAATAGATTCGCTAATTTCACTTATTTCCCCGGTTTTGTGTAAGTCCTATACCCAGTTTGGAGGGTAAACACATACCAATTGGCAACACTGTATCAGCCACACTACTGCTTTCTAGAGCGATCCTAGGCACCAGGTTTGCGGAACACTATTTGATCAAAAAATGGCAAAAGGAAATATTTATATATATATATATTATATATATATATATATATATATATATATATAATATATATATATATATTTGCATTTAATATTTTTACTGGCGCTATCGGCAAAATGGTGATGCATCTTTTTTAAATATACTAGTGTGAGGTTTTGAAAATGCAAGGAGGTTTAGAGGTTAATGCGCAAATGCATAAGCACTTGTGCCGAGATACTTTATTGGGTGTTACTTGAGTAGGCGGTCTACCTGAGTGCTTCTACACTTTTTCGCTGTGTTTAGTACTAGCCTGTCAGGGGTCAAATGTCCCTAAGTGCATTTTACCACATTTGATCCCCGAGCCTAGCAAAAGGCCAACTTAATCTCAAACAACAACAACCCTTGGTGCTACTTTAGGGACATTTGGCCCCCGACGAGCTAGTACTAAACACGGCGAAACAGTGTAGAAATACGCAGATAGACGCCCTACTAAAGTAGCACCCTTTATTGTTTCATCATACAGTGACAGTTTCCTGACGATACGCAATGCGATGCGAATTTCGTCTATTTGTCGCACTTCGTTATTTCACATTTCACTATGGCTAAATCCATGACTTAGGGTTCTTTGCAGCGTGCCTTCGGTCCCTAGCAGCAACCACTTTCGTTCCTTTTACTGTACCTCCTTTCATATTCTCTTTCTTCATCTTACTTTCCATCCTCTCCTAACACTTGATTCATAGTGCAATTGCTTTGAGGTTTTCCTCCTGTTATGCCTTTCAAACCTATTACTGTCAATTTCCATTTCAGCGCTGAATGACCTCATAGGTCCCTAAATTCTACATTCAACTCGATTCAACTCAATTATGGTTAAATCTTTTAATAGTGTTCTTATTCTTCCATTTCATAAATAACTGTACGTGTCTTTATATAATTATTAAAGCGAGTGTAAAATTAAAATTGTAAGTGAATGAAAATATGTCAAAATAAGCAAAAAAAAGGATTAATAAGCAATTATCTCCAGAATGCTGCTCAGATTGTCTATAAGTAAACATACACATGTCAAAACGAATAAGCCACGAAGTCCAAAAACGAACCATTTTCTCAGAGTTCATTTTCTTTCCAACAGGCACATGAGGTTTGCTCTTTATTCTGCCCTGAACATCCTTCACTTTGACAAGTTCATCGTCCTCGAGGATGACCTCATCCTTTCTCCAGACTTCTACTCGTAAGTGTCACTTGGTAAGGATTCTTTTGCTTGTACTATCGGGTCTCTTTCTGCGTCTCTTTCTGCGCTGGCTGACTTTGTTCTCAAAATTGCTTCTACAAGACTCCTCGCAAGCTAACTGTGCTTCTCTCATTATTGCTTTTCTACCTACTATTATTATTATTATTATTATTATTATTATTATTATTATTATTATTATTATTATTTGATATGTAGTTATGTGAAGATTATGTATGTTGATTGTGTATTATTTATTATGTGATATTTGATTAAACACAGTAGGTCTGTCAGCTAACCATTCGTGAATGAATGTGCTTTTGACAAAGATGAGATGAACGTATTTTGTAATTCACTTTTAAGCAAGTGCTGCTTTTCTACCTCCTCCTCCTCCTCCTCCTCCTCCTTCTTCTTCTTCTTCTTCTTCTTCTTCTTCTTCTTCTTCTATTCATTATTATTATTATTATTATTATTAATTATTATTAATTATTATTATTTAAAGAAAACTCATAATCACACGAGTCAATAACATGGAAAAATAAATCCACAATAGTATGTCTGTTTAATTTTGTTATTTAAACTATAAAGCAGAAGCTTTCGATGACCTGCACGGTCCTCCTTGTCATCTTTTATTATTATTATTATTATTATTATTATTATTATTATTATTATTATTATTATTATTATTATTATTATTATTTGATACCTGATAAGAAATGCAGTAGGTAAGTCAGCTAACTTTTCGTAAATTAATGTGCTTTTGACAAAGATCACATGGACGTATTTTGATGTTCACTCTTAACCAAGAGCTCGATTAAAATTATTCAAGTAGACACAGCTTTCTGTTTTGTTGAGAACAACGGAAAATAACTATCCCACAAAACGAGAGTAATTTTCAAAATAATTTTGGCAGTTTCTTTAATTAGAAAACAGAACAAAACTATGTAACTTAAACCCGGAGGAAATAAGAAAATGCTTTTATCTTTGAACCCTCTGCAGGAAATTCTGCATTTGCTGGTATTATAAGTTTAATAGATGGAGCATTCCACTGGTTTATGAACAGCCCGTCTTCTTTAACTGCTAAAATGCTAATTGATTACTGCAAACTTTTGTCGAGTCAAGTATTTAGGAACTTGATAATGAAGATATTTTACACCTATCATATTAGAGTTGACTTACAATTCTGCCTGGTTACACAAAAATATTAAATATTTTTTTTTAAAGAAATGTGAATTGATGAACACCTTCAGATGACAGATCAGATGTAAATTCAGTGAAAATACGACAATATCACCAGAGAAAAAAATTTCACTTTATTACAAATATTTGAAATGGAGAGATGATTAAAACATCTTTACCAAGCAATATAATTAATGCAAGTGCAGCTTTGATGGTTTACCAAAATATTTACTGACGAGGTTACGATACTTATTTGATAAGGCAACTAAACTAATAATGAATAAAGTCCCTATTGATAAAGTCACGTTCAACCGAGCAGATCTTAGGTGGCTATAGTATCTTTGGAATCTACCTAGTAAAGCTCTTAAGAACCGCACACAAAATATGTTTCAACGTGCATTGTGACGAAGAATATAGAAGCTATACGTCTGAAACACCTAGACAAGTCACGACACGTGAACTCGGATGAATATAGATTAATGGAGCTAAAATTATACGAAGATTTAATGAAAAGTGAACTTGGAACCATTTAATAAATAGTTCTGAGAAGGAAAAAAAATCGAATACTTAGCGACAGTCAAAAGGAAATTAGTCATACATTCAAGTTAAAGTAGCATAATAAAATCATAATATACGAATAGTTCTAAGAAGCAAAAAAAAAAAAAATTGAAAAAAAAAAAATTGGCAACAGTTGAAAGGAAATTAGTCATACATTTAAAACAAAAAAATTACAATATACGAAAAAGAAGAAGGTTCACTCTTCCCTCTTCAAATCATTTTCTATTTTCCTCCAGATTTTAACTTCGTCCTTCACGTCGCTCCTGACCGCAAAAGAAATTCCAGACGTAAGAATATATTTAAACAATCATGAACAAACAATTTCGCCTCAAATGTCCATCAGTACATTGTAGATTTATTGTCCATGCTTAGATTTTTATTTTTATTATGGTGAAATGGAATATGAGATTTAAGCCAAGGTACACGCGCTGGGACCCATGAGGTCATTCAGCGCTGAAAGGGGAAATGAAGAGTAAAGAAGGTTTGAAAGGTGTAACAGGAGGAAAGCCTAAAGCAGTTGCAGTGTAAATCAGTTGTTAGGAGAAGGTGGAAGAGAGAATATGAACTGAGGTACAGTAAAAAATGAAAAGTATTGCAGCTAGGGGTCGAAGGGACGTTGCAAAGAACCTTGAGTAATGCCTGCAGTTCACCACCTAAGCTGCACTGACGGCAGTATCCCTTACTGATCCACTGATAGCACTATACCCTTACTGATTCTTTTTATCGTAGTGCACCATAACAGATAACGAACTGAATCATAGAAAATGGATTTTTATTAGCTCGGAGAAATCATTTCTTCATTTCCATTCAATTGATATTCCAGTTTTCGTAGCTTTCCTGTTAAAGATGAGCACAAATTCTTTTCTTGTTCTTAGAGATATATACAGACACGGTTTTCCATTGTCTTTGCGCCAGGTACATGCAAACATATTTTTATTACTTCTTGGCAGTAGACTATGATGATTCTTCATCACCTTTAAATTACAGCATAATTACAGTATAATTTAAATATCTTTTCATTGCAGGGGCTTGCAAACATTTTTCATGCATTCTTCAGAGCAAATATAGTACATGACAGCTTATGTTTGCAACATGACTAGCAGACCTTACTTTCTTAAAATAAATAAATAAATAAAAGATAAATAAATAATTTTCTTTTAATCTCTTTTGGGACAGGTATATGCAACAAACGTCCGCCATCTTGGACAGAGACCCAACGGTGTACTGCGTCTCCGCTTATTCCCACTTCTCGTACGAACACACAGCCTTCGACGAATCCCGTATCAGTCGAGTTCACTCGATTCCGTCGTACGGATGGATGGTCAAGAGGTCCATTTTGACTGAGATCTTGCCGAAATGGATCCCTGAGTATGTGGTGAGTGGAAACTGTGTTCCCCTTAAGATCGGAGCTGCTGAAGTGGTGTCACTTTTTTTTAATGGAGCATTTTCTAGCTGTTGTTATCTTTAGCTCATTTGTGGCTCATTTCATAATTGATTTTGGCATATGCTTTACGGACAGATGCGCTTCCTGACCCCAACCCTATATATATATATATATATATATATATATATATATATATATATATATATATATATATATATATATATATATTCCACCAGCCAACTTCACCTTTAGAAGATGCAATCAGTCCAATTGGGCACCATGGCTGAATGGTGCAACACTCGCTCACGATTGCTAGAGCTGTTAATGACTCCCGTCTTACCGTCCAACTACATCTGCTAGGTCAAAAAGTAGGGAAACACGGTTACCAACCTCATCTCCAAAGTCTTGCCAAGAAACGAAGAGGCTATAATACCCTCTTGGTGCCCACCTTCCAAAGAGAAAAATGGTGCAAGGTAGAAAAAATGGAAAAAGCAAAATATCAATAACTAATGAGTAGAAATTCTCGGGCCTGAATTCTGCATACGATTATTTTAGGTTAAGATTATCTTTAATTTAACTGCTATATTGAAAATAAAGGAAATTTGTTAGGAAACAGTAACAAAGAATGGTGCATTTATAAACCAGGTATCGTCACTATTACGTGGCTTTACCAGACGTCTGCGTTCTCATGTTACAGAAATTTCGAAAGAGGGTTGTGGAGCGTCATCAGCCGCATAAGTTCGAGGAACTGCAAGGAATCGCTCACTGAACAATTGTTGCACCAATTTAGTTGAGAAAATGCGACGTCAAGTTTCTGTAAATTTTTCAATGCCGCCTTCATCGCTAACTTCTTTGATCAGCTGATTTTCTATTTCCTCCACACATTTCTCTTGGATATATTCGTATAATTAACTCTTATAATTGTTATTTATATGAAAATTGCGTAGCCTTTCGGGTGCTATGCTGAATAGGGAGATAGGGATATTCAGTGTTACGCAGTTGGGCGGGGGGGGGGGGGGGGGTGTGAGCCGTCCAGAAGGGCCGGAGCCCTCACCCCCGGGGGCTAGGTCAGGGCACGGCCTCCTATGTTAGGTTAGGAAGGTAAGATCTGGTTAGGTTAGGACGCAGCATTCTAAGAATGGTCAGGATTTTCCGGCTTTTTTGCTGAAGGGTTTTGTAACTCCTGTGTTTCCAAAAACTAACTCGTGAAGCATTTACATCTGGTTCTGTTTTATCACTAGAAATTCGTGACTAAAACTTTATTGAATTTCTAGGTTGTTTAGTTCCATGAGATTTACTAACGAGACGAGAATCGTACTTACCGAATGTTCGAAGAATACCATTGCCTTTCTGTAATTGTTTCTGTCGTTGAGGTTAATAGGAAAGTCAGAAAAATGGAGCGAAAGATCGTTTATCTTATCTCGCTTGACTGATTTGTTTTTATCGTCCTAAGACCTTAATTATTAATGACCAAGTGTTGGGAACTCTGTATCTAGAAGGTGAAATCTTGCCCGAGCGAGTCTTTTCCTTTTCTTAACTCACCGAGAAACAACTCTGTTATAATATAGACTGCAACATCCAGGAAGCAAAAGACTAGTAATATGAAACCGCTTTCGTTGCGGAAGTTCCATCATATAGAAATGTTTCCTGTTCACTAATATCTGAAATTATATGAGCTACGGTAAAACTGCATCATACTTCACCATTTTTTTTTATTACCTGGCTGTGAGAAGCATATCTGTACGCATGATTTTTATGTATGTTGTCACAGTCACGTCCAACGCGCATAAAAGTTTCAGTATCGAACACTAAAGACCTACCGTCAACAATTTTATCTCTTTGTGCTCTTGAAAATAGAGTAACAAAAGTAATATATTTAGGTTTAAATCACATGTGCAAGATCAACATCTGAGATCAATCCTACGCAATTTTCTATTACAGCGAACGTTTCACTATTATCTGTAGACTGACGTTAACTTGTAACTTAATCCGTAGACATACCACTTCGTCAATTAATAGTCTTAATTGCTCAGTTGTATATTCTAATCATGAAGCGTTTAGTCCAATAAAAAAATGACAATTATGTGAGTAAATTATACACAAAGAGCCTTTGTTTACTTTCCTAAATTTTCTTGGAAATGATTTGTAATAAAGATAATTTTATGATATCTCTAAATATATTGTTAAAGTTTCTCTATGAAGTATTTAGAGCTTTTCAATGTAGCATGATTACTCAAGAAGCAGTGAAGACTTTTGCAAGTTAAATGGTTAATACTAAACGTTCAGATTAGTAGAAATAAATGCATTTATGTTCGATTTACATCAAGATATTAGAAATCTCAATTCTAAAAGTCTAGATATGCTTGATTAGGGGACGCCATACTAAGAAATATTTTCTTACCTTATGTAGCAAACAGATTGGGATTACTGGATGGGATCGGGACTGATAAGGAAGCAGAGAGAGACCATCATCCCAGAGATATCCCGGACGTCCCACGCAGGACTGCAAGGATCCCACTTCTCTGGGTTCCTAACCAAAAAGAGGTATTCGAACAAACCGACCTCACGGAATCCGCACGCCATTGTTAATACAACTATGTAAGTGGTAAACAGATTGTGATTTAATTTCAGTATATATATGACTTTATTCATTCTAATTTATTTTTAATGACATTGATTAGAAGGACAATTATCACATATTCCTAACGTAATTTTTTAATATCCCTTATTTTATTTCTAATGTATTTAATGAGAATGATAATTATATGTTTTTCTGATGTAATTAATTCCAGTATGTCTCTAGTATAGTACTGAATACTTTTCGTTAGAACGATAACTGTTTATGTACTCCTGGTGTAATGATAAAGTATTTTTATTTTTAACTCACTTCATTCGAAGGACAATGGCTCACATATTTCTGATGTACTTCCAGTTTACTTTCTAATTCATTTCTAATGTGGTGTTTTGGTACCTCTAAGGAATTTAAGACGGCTGTAATTGGTTAACAACGGACATATAATATGATTGCAGATTATCACTGACTTTCTAAGAATTCAAGAAGGTAACCACTTGAAATTTTAGCTGACCGTAACTTGGGGGACACAAGATATCCAGAATTCCGGAAAGCTAAGCTATACCGTAGGTAATACCGTAGGTAGCGAGGACAACTATAATTTGAGAATACTATCCTGCCTGTTACCTGGGACTAAAGTTAGCGGTAGCTTGTTACCAGTGGCGGCCATAAATTTGGAACCTTTAGCTTCAGTAACTCGAAACGCTGGGTTAACCATAACGTAGGAACCTGAGTTACCAATAACTATAGGTGACTCAAGCTATGAATAACTTGAGTGCACAAGTCAGCATTAGCTTGGAAATATGATGATTGTGCAGCATAATTTAGGAACCCAAGTTATCAGTAACTAGGTAACCTGAGTCTGCACTAACTTAGGAATCCAGTTATTTTGGTAAATTTTGAATCATAGTTATGAGGAACACGGGAATATAACTATGGAATAACTTGAGAATATAAAATTGCACTTAAAAACATCGAACAACTCTACCACCACCCAAACCTCACCCCCCCTACCCCTCCTCATCCCACCCCCTTCAGAAAATGGAGTGAAATTAGTTACAAGAGTTTAACTGGGTGAACATCTAGCACAAGCAAGCTTAGCTCTGATTATTTTTTTTTTTTTTTTTTTTTTGTATCACTCTCAGATAACGGTTTAATAAATGAGTTATTTGAATCTCATTCGCTCGAGAAAAAGATAAGTAGCTTTAAAAGCGGAGTTAAGACAGAAGTACTTAAAAGAAAATTTGAACATGCAACGATGCCGACGAAATTTCTCAAGAGTATTACTTCATTCTTTGTAGACAGACGTCATAAATTTCCGTTTTCCAGATTTTTAATGGCTTCAAATACATATTTTATATTTTGGTATGGTCGAACCCCCTTCGTTTGATAATACCTCCTTGTGATAGATATTATTCCTTGCATTTTCTTTTAATCACAGGGTAGAAAAATCTGAGGTGGAGGGAGAACTGAAGAGCCTTTTGGATCGGGCCACGCTTCTTAACGTCACGAACCCTTACACTTTCGTTTTCCCAAACGCTTCCGTAAGTGGAAAATATCTTAAATGATAACGCTATTGTCCGGATGTCGAAATTATTATTATTATCATAGTCTACTCTATAAATTGCATGTTTTATGACAGTAAAAGGACGCCAAAGTAAGATAAAGGTAGTGCAAAAGGTTTAACCCTTTATGTTACATTAGGCTAAATCCTTTCCCTTGAAGACATACTTTAGACCAAATACTCTTTGTTTTATATTATATAATAATATCCACGTCTTCGTAGGTGATCGTTTAAGAAGTATAAAGTAATAGTGTAATAGTGTATGTCATGTTAATAAATGCAGTGATAAAAACTGTTTTTTTTTTATCGAAGGTGATCTTAATTTACATTGAATTTGTTTTCCACAGGGAGATGTGAGCCTAGTGTTTGTCAAATTAAAGCATGAAGAAGATGCAATGTCCTTCAGGATACTGGCAGACGCAAGTATTGTTGACAATGTTTTTCCATTGACGCTTAAAGGCGCACCTCATTCATTCCTAACGGTTTTCAAAACGGTCCTGTTCGTTTCGACCGTAAGTCTAAATTTAGGCCGTACCATCCGCATTGACAAACGGCCGAAACGTTCTACGGCCTAAACAACGTAAGACGTTATGCTTATGGTATTTACCCTGATTGTTTTATGTTATTTTATGTTTTACATACAGTCATTCATATAAGGTCATGGATGTCCGGGTGTTTGAGAGAGAGTTCCATTTCACACCTTTCTGGATGACAGTGTCCGGGAGTGCGAAACTGGCGGCCAAATGTTCAACTACCTAACTCTGCTGTAGAAAGTTTCGGTGTGCCCGTCTTACAGACCCGTTGTCCAGAAAGGGGTTGGATGGAATTCAGCTTTATGCCCGGAAGCATCTATGAACTTATATGAGTGACTGTGCTACATCTCCAAGGAGCTGGTACTAAACACGGCGCCCATTTTGAACGTAAACTGAAAGTTGCCGAACCTAGAAGGGTGCTTACGGCCTATATACTTACGGCCGAAACGAAACCGAACTCTTTTGAAATACGTTTCTGCCTTTTATCACACTTCATCATTTTAATGACCACAAACTCGGAAGACCGTATAAACATCGCCGTGCTCTGACTTCGAGCATCGGTCTATCAGTTTGTTGACGTTATTGGTGGGCAAGGCTGGTGTGAAGTTAAATCAGCTTATGCCAACATACAAGAATGGATTCCATCTTTTGTTACTAAATCCAGCGAAAGCTTATCGTAATTGAAAACGTATGTTAATCCAAAAAAGGAAATTAAAAATCTATTACTGGACGAGCGTTTAGAGGTATAGTTTTCTCGGGCTTGTCGATTTTACCTTAGCCTGGGGGACAATAATGCAAGCTAACGAGTGGTAAGGAAATGCTCAACGCAACTGAAAATCTAACGTCCTTTTCGATGACACTAACTAAAAAGGATAGAGTATAAGTAGTAATAAGTACTGAATTATGTCAATTAATCAAAAGTTGAAGAAAAAAGTCGTGGCCGTAAGTAAGTTATATTACGATGGTTTAAGACAATGTGATCAGAGTTATATTACTCTCTCTCTCTCTCAGCGCCTCAGTGGGATGATCGGTATGGTCTTGGCCTCCACTCGGTGGCCAAGAGTTCGATTTCGGGCTATTCCACGGGTATTGATGGCGTATTTCTGGCGATAGAAGTTCACTCTCGACGTGGTTCGGACGTCAAGAAAAGCCGTTGGTCCCGTTGCTGAATAACCACTGGTTCCATGCAACGTAAAAACACCATACAAACACTTTCTCTTACGATTCCCCTCGTGAACTTCACCCTGGTATGTCTTTCATTCTGCTGGTAGGGAGAACGTATATCTCACTGTGTTGCCATGACAACTGTCAATGACCGTTAATTATTCGGTGACAGAGGGTATAAACAATTTTCCTACTTCTTATAAATAACCTCCTGTACTTAAATTCCGTTGACGGTTGGTCATGACAGTGATCTAACTGATGAAAAAATTTAAATAAACGGTCAACTGTATCATAAAATCGCCGTCATGTCAACTAATACGCAGTTCCATTAAGTATATCTTAACGGAACTGCGCACTTTTTGACATGATGGCGATGTTATGATACGGTTGACCGTTTATTTACATTTCATCAGATAGATCACTGTCATGACCAACCGTCAACGGAATTTAGCAGACCACTGAGCTGATTAACAGCTCTCCTAAGGCTGGCCCGAAGGATTAGATATTTTTACATGGCTAGGAACCAATTGGTCACTTAGCAACGGGACCTACAGCTTATTGTGGGATCCGAACCACATTATATCGAGAAATATATTTCTATCACCAGAAATACATTACATTTCAAAACACAACAGACTGGAAAGCCCAAACAAGGCGTGATCCGGCCTCCAGCTTACTAAAATCTGTGGTCAAATAGCATGTTGTTTCAACAACGAAAATGAAAATAAAATTACGCTATATTTTCTTAGAAATAATTTTTCTGTAGTGTTTAACAAGCACATTATTTGTTTTTTACGTTTTCATTCTAATGAATAAATCATAAATATCCTATCCTAAAATTCCTGTATCTGCAACTCAACGCAAAACACCTTTTTCAGACGTTTTTAACTTTCTTACCCACCGCCCCCCCCCCCCCCAACAGCAACTACAAAGTAGTTTGTTGGCTTTCTCCCCGAGTAAGCAAAAAGTTCTGCAACACCCAGTAGTTGCCATCTAGATATCAATGATATTCTTTTGTTTACGAACTAAAATTATTTTTTTCCTCAGTAATATCATCGTTTATCATACAGATAATATTATATAAAAAAAAGGGCAAGAAGATAAAAACCATTTAAAACATGTAGACAACTTGTCGAAAAATCCATTTGACGTCTTTAAGACGAAGAGTTAAGGAGAAAACTGAAGTTTACATCCAAAATCCGTAACACGGAAGCTATAGCTGGTTCACTTAAGGTAGATTCTTGGATGAGCCCTATGCTTACAAGACGTTTGTTTGGCGACCGCTTATTGGCTGGTACCGGGAGCTAGGCAGCTCCCAGCCAATCAGCGGCCGCCAAACAAACGTCTCGCAGGCATAGGGCTCACCCAAGAATCTGCCTTAGGCGAACCAGCTATAGCATATCAACTTAATGATGTAAATTTATGCAGCTATTTTTTATACAATTTCTTAAGATATGCGCAGTAAGGAAATGTCGTCTTATCACACAGAAAATATCAATCCTTCCTCTTGATACGTTCCGTCTTTTTCAAGAGAGCTACGATAAGATATAAGACAAGTATCATTTTCTCTTATCTTCTTCAAACCTTTGAAAATTGTGTAAGAACTCCCTGTTTCATAAGCCTTTTTTATAACGAAATTATGTCCCTACGAATGATTTTAACAACTTGATAAGGTTTTCTGGGAATATTTGTTCTTTTCAATTTTTATTTACTTGTATTCCACATAGGAAAATGAAAATGGTATGTCTCAGAAAATGCCCAACAGTTTCGTCCTTCAATGGGTGTCACTAGAAGAGTCCATTGGAGGACGAACCTGTTGGGCATTTTCTGAGACATGCCATTTTCATTTTACTATGTAGAATACAACTGAATTACCATATCTTCGTGCCAAAGAAGATTACCAATCCAATTTACATTCCGGTTTTATTCTTGCTGTTTAGGAATTTGCATATTTACTCTTACCTTTACTTATCTTTTCATTTACTTTCCTCTTCATTTCCTGCTTTTTCCTTCTCATAACAGAGAAAATCATTAATACCTTTGATCCTGTATCCAACGTTTGCGTTGCATAATGGTTGCTTGAAAAGAAAAAGAAAAAATTATTCGGAACCGGAAAAGTGCATTCATCTTTTTATTCTTCAGATTCAGCAACCAAATCCAGTAGATAATTCATTTATGCATAAAAAAATTTTAAATGAAAGAACTTTTACTTTCATGGGACATAATTTGATAGTAAAACTTTATGTACACGCATGCCTGCATTTAATGAAGTAATATTTTCAAGCTAATGTATTTCCAGACAAAATTTATCAAAACAAAATAAAATCTCCTACCTTCTATAGTTAATTCACATTAGCCGTGCATTTGATGTCTTGGCCAGTCCCTTACGACGCTCCTGATTGGCTGTTGATAAGCCAATCACAAGGCTGGAAACTCAGTCTCTCTCGAAAGTTCACATGGGTAGGATCTATGTTCCACGTCTCCTGAGGGAGACGGCTTTCAAAAGTATCCCTCAGGAGAGGTGGAACATACGTCCTGCCATTGTGAACTCTCTCGAGAGACTGATAGTTTCCAGCTCTGTGATTGGCTTATCAACAGCCAATCAGTAGCGTCGTAAAGGACTGGCCTAGACATTAAATGCACGGTTGATGTGAATCTACTATAGGACGCTGCATTCGACTTAACAGGGAACTTCGCCCTTCTCTGAACCTTCATTTCTTTTCTATTGGTCTTTATTTATGATCCTATGCTTTGCGGAAAATTACCTAAAAAATAAATTAGCCTAATACCATTTTAAACCATGGTACAAATTAGCAACCGTTCAGCCTGAATAGTTTTAAAATCGCAAGCAAGAAAGAAGTCGCTCAAGACAGCTCTTCAGGCTTCTAGAACAAACACCTTTGTTATCAGGAAACAGCCAGTTGGGGTGACAAATCCTTTCTCTGTTTGAGTGCTTCAAATTCTTCTTGTATTACTGTCTCACTCAGTGAGGTAACTATCAATTGACCCTCAACCAAGCACTTGGAAGATTTATTAGATAAGATTAATACGCAAGACTTAGGAAAGTATAAAATCTTTCTACTAGACCAATGAACTGACGTTAAACATTGCCTTATGTGCTATAGGCTGGCAGAATTGCTTACTCAGAAAAATAAAAGATTAAATGGAATCTCTTTCCTTACACCAATAAAATCAGCTCTAATAAATGAAACCGTGTCCATTTTAAGGTATAACTCAAGGTCACATTATGTTGATTATCTCTCTCCAATCAAAGTTAGGCTTAACCAAGATTGGCTCATGGTCTCTTAATGAATACTTGGTAAGATTATCATATTGATAAGCAAGGCGACGTTACCAAGGATGCGTCACGAGGCTATATATTTAACTATTATTTGATTAAAGGTTTGCATTTCGTGAAATTGGATGTATGGATATGTGTATGTGAGTATGCATATATGTACATGCAAGATATGTGGCTGCCTTTACAAGGTGCACTAGGCTAAAGGCGGTGGGGTGGCTAAATAGTGCAGCGCTCCGCTCATGTTTGCTAGGTCCGTGATTATTCAGGAACTGTAGCCCACCAGGCTACCAACTGTAGATGGATAAGAGCATCCACTGGAATCATTTGGACTAGCAATCTCATCCCTAAAGATTTAGCATGAAACTTGTGCCACCCCAGTGGTATAATATATATATGTATATTATATATATATAAATAATATATATATATATATATATATATATATATATATATATATATATATATATATATATATAGCGAATCCCACAAGAAAATGATAGTCAGAAATCCAAGCGCTTTCGTCTTTACTCAGACATTGTCAAGGAGTTAATGAAGTACAATTGGAGAGAAAGGTCTCAAGTACAAAACAGTTAAAAGGAATATCATTGAATCTTGTTTCATCAAGTCAAATAATAGAAATGTTCTAAATTTAAGTCTTGGTTTATTTAAACTTGATGCTTTCATTATGAAAAAAGTTGTAGATAAATATAAGCAACAAAATTAATATATTCAGTTTTTACATGTTTTGGACTGTAAAGGTACTTTGTAATTTCGGTTAGGTTTGTGACCGTGTGATATCTGATAATCCTGGATTATCTCTTTTAATTTTTACCCTTTTGACAATTAACCATCTGGTATTCTTGATCTTGTTTTGTACCTGAGACCTTTCTCTCCAATTGTACTTCATTAACTCCTTGACAATGTCTGAGTAAAGACGAAAGTGCTTGGATTTCTGACTATCGTTTTCCTGTGGGATTCGCTTATTTATGAAGTCACGTGCATCCACAGTGACTTTTAAGCATTATATATATTATATCTATATATAGTATATATATAGATATATATATATATATATTTAATATATATATATAATATTTGTATGTATATTATAGAGATATGTGTATATTATAATTTCAAATAGCCAAGTTTCAAATTCACTTTACCTTAAGAATAACTTACGTACATCCCAAATGAATTTTAAATTAGTGTATCTACCCTGACAAGGATTTAAACTTAAGCATTTTGGGGACGATACATTGGTGACAGTAACTTTATCCACTCAGCCATCAAGAGAGAGAGAAGGCTAGTTTTTTACTTTGTGGCAAATATTCTCGTCGAATTTAGCTTCAGTACTTAGAAAAAATGAGCTCAATACATTTCCAAAATGATACGAGTATCCCACTAACATCAGATTCACTTTACCTGAAATAAAGTACACCCAACAGGAGTTATACAAAAATTGAATTATTGGTGCATCTACTTGACCAGAACTGGAATGCCGAGGAATGAGAGGAAACTTTGAGTGTCTCTGGACGCCAAGGTGGGAGTGAATAAGAAGCTTGTTGAGCCAATTCCTCTTTAAGGAAGTGAGGTGCAGATGTTGAATTCAAATGAAAGATAAGAATGGAGGATGACAGGATGGTAAAAAGCGTCTGCTACAGAAAAGGCTGGATAAATTATGTGAAAGAGATTAGGGAAAGAAAATGCCCTGATAAGGAAGAGTGTTAAGTTTGCGCCAGGGGGGCTAGTGTGTTGTAGGGGCTCGATGAGCTGTTGGTGAACTCCGTGTAGGCTTATGAAGCGACTGATATTGTGGAAGTTTTTGGTAAATGGGGCTTATCCAATATTCAGCAGTAAAAGTAGGAATGTTGACGTGAGTGTTGTTTTTCCCTCGAGCCAGACCTTGTTTTCGGAAATGGCTCGTTGATACTTTTCATATATATATTATAATAATTATATATATATAATATATTATATATATCTATATATATATAATATAAGAGAGAGGAGAGAGGAGAGAGAGAGAGAGAGAGAGAGAGAGAGAGAGAGCTTAATGGACAGCCTTGATCCCAGCTGATAATTTCGAAGATTGGCGGTTTGGTGGAACTTCGGCAAGATAAGTCTTACGATTATCTGCTCCTGTAGTCCCAGCTACAAACTCTGAGTGAGCGCACCTGGAAAGAGATAGTCGTTGTACATGTCGAAGTAGAAATAACTGAGAGTAACAAATCGTCCAAGTTCTTACAGAAGAGGTTTCGAACCTCCCTGAATATCTTTTGACAGTCGTGGCTTCATCTTCGTCGACTAGCAAGAGAATATAATCAACTTCGGACAAGGCACAGAAAGTGCTCGGCACTTCGACACTGCGTGAGTGGTATCTGTATTGATCACAGCAGCTGGATCCCGAGTTGAGGGTAACGTAGGAGGATAGACCTTCTAAGCAGACCGACGAAATGAAGACTTTAGAGACGAACGGGTGCCTTACAGGGCTACTTTCTGTTTTCATCGCTCTTGGAATTTTCATCGGCATTCTTACCTTCATCGTGTGGTCGCCATGTAGAGATGACTGGCCCTCTTCAGATAATTCGACCACAGAACCTACTATGTCTACGATGACGACTGACGCGTTTTTGTCTTCTGAAGAACCTGCGATGTCATCCACTTCAACTAGTGCGCCTAGTGATGGAAAAGTTGAGAATGAAAACGTTGTACCGTTGTTGTACGCATCGTCTATGATGAAGGGTTAGTGTTGATTTAACGTTTCCAATTCACTTACAAGCTAATTAAAAACAAGCATTATATTCTCGCATTTTACAAAATTTTAAGTGCTAGAAAATTAGATAATGACCGCCAAGGGTTTTAACTCTGTATGTATCCACCTTTGCGGCGTATTTAGTACAAGCCCATCATGGTTACCGTAAAAACATGAACAAAAGACTCTAAATATCATAAAGATAATGACCCCCCAAGAAATATTAGTCCAAGATAATGACCTCCGAAAACCCTTGAAGGTCACTATCTAGGAGAGACCCTAAAATCAATTATGGCTAAGCCCAACCATAGACTCAGTTACACGTATTCATGTCATGTATCTACTGATCTATACTCGTTTTTTTTTTTCATCTATCCACCCGCCTGTGGTGTTTGATTATGGTAACACTGCGTCCCGGGCTTTGGATAGCTACATTCAGCTTACATTCAACAATAATAATAATATCCTATTTCGAATATTAACGGTGTAATTCGCATACAGTAAATTATTAAAACGCTTTTCAGTTGCAAATGTACACCAAGATATCCTTTTATTCACCTAAAACTTACACAGCGTAACTATCTAAAGTCCGGGACGCATTGTTACCATACGCAAACACCACAGGCGGGTGGACAGATGGAAAAAAACAGAGTATAGTTATAATCTTACTCATACGTTGGCGATGTGGATCTAGAGACGTTTGTCTTGTGTTATATTTTTTATTTTATTTTTTCAGCTTAAAAGCAGCTTTAAAGCTTACCTGTTCGAGGAAATTCTTCCATCACGAATAAGAGAATATCCTTAGCAAAGTTAGGTTATGAAGCTTTGGCCAACAGTCATTTTCAGAATGCAGATACTTGGATAATGTGGTTTGAAGACTTTTTTTTACAAGAAGGCGATCCATAAATCCAGAAAAATAATTTTCGAACCTGTTTTTTTTTTCAGTAAAATTCTAAATCCAAATAACTGCTGGATTACCAATAAAAATGTTATTTCTATTACAATTTAAAACCTTCATTTTTAGTTGTCTGTAAAAGGAAACTACTGAGATGGATTTGTCAGTCTGTGTCCACTTTTTTTTTTTTTTTTTGTCTGCCCTCAGATCCTAGAAACTGCTGAGGTTAGAGAGCTAGAAACTGGTATGTTGATCATCCACCCTCCAGTCACCAAACATCATACCACATTGCAGCCCTCTAGCCACGGTAGTTTTTATTTTTACTAAAGTTAAATTTAGCCATGATCGTGCGTCTGACAACGCTATAGGACAGGCCACAACCAGGCCGTGGCTGAAAGTTTCATGGTCTGCGGCTCATACAGCATTATACGCCGTACAGAAAATTCGATTGCGCCGAAGAAACTTCGTCGCGTCTTGTGCTTTTTAAGTTTCCGGATTAAGAAAATGCATTTCATAAATGGTTGGTTGCTATAACCTAGATTCCAAATTTACCGCAGGAGATGTTCCAGCGATACGTGGATTTCGTCACGTAGAGAATGCATATAATTATTACCTATAATCAAAAGCCGTAACTGTTCTATTTACAGTTATAGGAAACCTTTGTTGACAATGAAATTAGCATTAGGACTGATTACATAAAAGACTTAATCTGTCTCAAAAATGTAATTATTGACTAAAGCTTCGCCGTCAAATTGTTATCTGACAGATAAGTGAGTACCTTATTATGTAAGATTAAAACTGATAAAGCATTCTATTTTTTCACTCTATCCCGTCAATTATTAGACTGCATTTACGTAATAATGTTTAATGTTAAACAGAGAATACGATATATTATTCATCGGTAGTTTTTTTTTAGGTTATATTGTCTGAGTGGCCAAAACATAGGCCTAAATATTATCCTAGAGTTATTGTCCGTGTTTCGTTATTACTCCATTTAAATCATGAAGGTTTTTATCGTTTGCTCAACAAAAGACAAATCTGTATTAACTCATCGCTTAACAATACTTCTACTTTTGCACTGAGCAAAGAATTAATAATGTTATGGGATTTTCTATTCACTTGGAGTAGAAAAATTCCGATGCTACTTTGGGTTGCTAGCTCAATGGGACGCCGTGTTAAGTACTTAGTAAATTCACATCAGCCGTGCATTTGATGTCTAGGCCAGTCCCTTACGACGCTCCTGATTGGCTGTTGATAAGCCAGTCACAGGGCTGGAAACTCTCAGTTTCTCTCGAGAGTCCATATGGGTAGGATGTACGTTCCACCTCTCCTGAGGGATACGTTTGAAAGACGTATCCCTCAGGAGCGGTGGAATTTAGATCCTGCATATGTGAACTCTCTCTCGAGACTGGAAGTTCCCAGCCCTGTGATTGGCTTATTAACAGCCAATTAGGAGCGTTGTAAGGGACTAGCCTAGACATCAAATGCACGGCTGATGTGAATCAACTATAGCACCCCAGAGGTGACGCGTACATAGCAAGCCAAAGTTGCACCGCAATTTCTTTGCGTGATGCCCAACCATCCTTGACTGTTTTCAAGGCGTATGAGCGACTATAGCAAGCGTACCGTACCACTCAATGAATACTACTACAGGAGCTTTGACTGTTGTAGTACCCATGACCTCTTAAGCCTGCTCCTCTTATTCCATCCACTTTTCCCACATTCGAGGTATGACCTCTAATGTCCCTCGTGATGTACAGCAACGTAGCTTTTACATCTGCTAATCTTCTGTTCTTCGAACCCAGCAATGTTTCTGCTGACCCATTTCGGACTTTTTGAATTATTTGTGGTAACAATAAAATATAAATAGCTGAACCCTCTGACCTAAGGTTCTTTCAGTGTTACTTCTCTATTCTATCTTGATTTACTCCTCTTTGTTCCTTTTTCTTACTGCGTTGTCTCCTGCCAAGAGCCTTTGCTGTCTTTGTATCTATATACGTAGGTCCTGCGTGTCGTAAAAGGCGACTAAAAGAACAGCTGCTGCCTTGCAGTCTTACTTTTTAGTAAAAGGCTAGGCCCACCGCCAATAACTGTGGAAACTGCTGCCTTGCAGGTGGACTTATTAGTCAAAGGCGAGGCCCACCACCAATAACTGTGGTTGATGACAGTAAGGACATACGGTCATAAAAACCCTTTGCCAAACAATTAACCATGCCTGATGATGGTGGAGGATGATGCCTTTGATTGAAGGCAGTGGAGAGGGCGCATCAGGCAACCGACCCCTTTGTGGGGATAACGGTGGAAAGAAGAAGACGGACTCAGAACATTAGTGTAGAAGACTTCGTTATACACCACTGTATAATACATGAGTTGCCTTCAAACCCTAACCTTACTACAAATACTGAAATAATATGTCAGGTAATTCAGTCAGAACACAAGGGAATATTTGTTTGGTTTAGTATATCAAGAGTTGATGGTATTAAAACTACATGCTTCAGATCTTTTGCTCTGCCATTATTCGCATGATATTCTTCCATCTGGACGTCTACGCCTATACTGGGACCTTTATCCGGTGGGAAAGATGTCCTTCTAATCTAGAATGGTAATTTACAGTTTAACCATCACTGCAAGGTGTCCTTTTGGGTCATTCTCCGTAAGCTCTGCTTCAACGGAAACTACCCTCAGTGTCTCCAGCGCCAGTCTTAAGAACTAATATATTACTGGGTTTGAAAAGTCTCCTTTTACTGAGGAACTGTGAAACAGTCTAGAAGTCATTCTTATCGATATCTTTAAAATGAACTATCGTATTAACTGTGGGATGGTCATCCTGTCAGCGTTATTGATGATTGTGCTTCCTTGATGGTTATTGACTATTCTATTTGTAAATATTCATTTGCTTGTTAATGCATTATCATTTTATTGTTAAGTTTTCGATTTTGCAATAACTCGTTTTGCAAGGCAAGGTCGCTTCAACCTCCTTCCATAATTAACGAGGAATTAAAGAATATGATATGTGAAATGACATCACCAAAATTATTATTGTTGTTATTAAATGATCCATTTGATCCACAGGCGCTCAACATATGGAATCAGGACACCCGAGATCACCACTTCGGCTTATGGCGCCTTCCGTTTTATAAAGCAACCTTGCTCATTATGGGCTTGCCTTACTCTAAGTACAGGTGGGTCAACAAGGTAGTGACTTTTCTTTTCCTTATTTGTTGTATTCATATACTGCGATAAAGTAAATCATCCAAGTTTACAGATGTAGAAATATACGTATTGGTAACATTCGTTAGCCTAGGTGGAATTCTTCGTAGTACTGTATTCTATGCGAAAATTAGCCGAAGAACTCCATCATGCTGTCTGTATAACTGTCATAACTTTTTCCACATTTTAGCGAATAACGGCCATACCATTCACTGCAAAAACTCTCGTGATGTATGAATAACCTGATTGATTCATGTTTCAGTAAATACTACAGGAAAAGTTACCATATCTTCACAGCCACCAAGGAAACCACAGAAAAGATGACGGATAACTTTAACGAAGATCGCTATTACTTCAAGTCCCATCAACCCGGAGACGACGAGCTCATTTTAGGTCTCCCAGCCAACAGTCTTCTTCTTCCAAATCGGACAAAGGAGTCGAATGTAGAATCGGATCCTCTTAGACACTACAAGAGGAATAATGGACTCTTCAGTGACACAAATCACTGACGAGAAGAGGGAAATCTTGAATGTATATGAATCATCGATAAGCGGGAGACATCTTTATAGAGAATATAAGTATCGAGAGATAAATGATTTCATTACTTGTCAAAAAGCTCTTAAATGTTTATTCAAATCTCAGAGAATGTCATTGGAATATGAAGATAGATTGTACTGGGAAATATAGGATATAGGAAGCGTTTTCAGCAAATTTTCTTTATGTTTATGTGGTCATTACAACATTTGTTTTTATTGTTGAAACTAGTGAGTGCCTCGTGGAATATCAATGTCTTGGCACCCATACTTCCTTTTGTTATAAGTATATAATGTGCAAATGAGATTAGTATTACACGTATATGTATGTATGTATGTATACAGACGTATATGTATGTATGTAGGTAAGTATACATACATACAAACATAATGTATAGAATAAAGTGCGAATGAGATTATTATTACACGTATATGTCTGTATATACTATGCGTATTAGTATGTATACATGTGTATGCGTTCGTGTCACATAGTAATAGGGAATCATATTAATTGTCGCTTTATCAGTGTTTTGAAGAACTCATTTACTCATTGCTAATATTTATGATAATCAAAATTACAAAATCAGTCAATTTTTGTTATAACAAAATATTAACTACTGCTTAAGTCACAGCCTCACATTCATTTAACGGCAGTGATAATTTTTGGCAGAGAGAAAAGTCACAAACAAATAAGTTCCGTAGCCAGTGAGATGAAGTAGATTTTTTTTTTACGAGACAGATTTTCCATAATTTTATTTATTCCTTTTTTTTTTGCGGAAGAACGCATATTTCAAAATTAATTATCTTATTGCTTTAGTATTCAGCATTGTTTCTGAAAAGGGAAAGTGAAATTTTAGCCACTGTTGTTCTAGAAATGTACGTTTGGTTCCTGTATACTTTTTTAACAAGTAATATTGACAAGATACCATGTTGAATATGTCTCATTGTACGGCATGCGAAATTCATGCTCTGTATAGATTAAAATGTCATGTTTCAGTTTCTTAACCGTATCGTCTGTATGGCCGGACTATAATTGCCCAAATTGCGATTACCAAGCAATGTCCGGTTTTTTGGGGGCCAGGCGTAACCAATTATGGTGATATCCTATGGCCTCGGTTCGAATCCTGGCATGGAAGGAGGAGTTCTTCATTTCATTTAATATTTAGAGTATCAGGTTTTTAAGTGAGACATATATCAAAACAATAGGGCGAATCGAGAGATTTTAGGTGGCTTTTTCATTTACAACTATGGGGGTCTATTAAACTAATGGACCGTTTTAGCAACAGTAGTCAATGAATAAGGAGTCAGATATAACACTGATATAAAAATGTGAAAATTAAGAAATTCGGTAGTCATGGTCGGACGTGTCGAAAATTATCTACAATACAGGGGAAATTCTCTGATTAGTAGATGAAATTAATTAAAAAATATATAGTTTTTTAATGAAATTTCAATAAACTTCAACTCACATCTATGAAGGCAATTCATGTTAGATATTTCTCAAGGGAAGGGAAGGTTGTTGACGAATATTCTTAGTCTAATCGACCCTACTCTGCATTTAACTTTTCTATTTCCATGACCTTTCTTCCGGGACAATTACACTTGTATTTAACTCATCTTATACTCATGCCTACATTATTGTCCCTTTTCACACACACACCACTCGTACACACACACACACAAATACTTCAGTTCGACAGAGATTTGTAGGTGGGAGGCTGTATCAACTTAGGCCTACCTTGATGGCCGTGTGGTATAAGGCGCGTCACTGCAGACTGGAGTTCTTGTTCTTCCGTGGTTCGAGCCCACGAGAGGAAAACCTTCTTATCAACTAAAAAGTTCCCATTCGCTTTACACATATGAAAATATATTATTTCGGAGGTCGAGCGAAGTAGATATTAAAGGACATTTGTAGGTTAATGCTTCTATATGAATCACGGTGATGTGATAAAATTATATATATATATATATATATATATATATATATATATATATATATATATATATATATAATTTAATAAAGCCTTTCATTGTCAAATATGTCCATTGGTCTCTGCAAAGACAATTGTAGTATATCAGAAATACAGTGTCATTTTTCAAACGTTTTTCTTATATGAGGTTCCTTTGTTATATAATTACAGTATATATACCACATGTCCAAGTACTGGACGTGTGCAAAATACAGGAAACTTCAGTTTAACGATTTAAGGGTCGGTTTCAAAACATCATTAAGTAATCATCACATAAAACATAAAATTGTTCTTTTTGCTTTTTCCTAAAATATTAAACGAAATATATGTATATATATATATATATATATATATATATATATATATATATATATATATATATATATATGTATGTATGTATACTTAAAACATCATTAAGAGTCATCACATCATACATAAAATTGTTCTTTTTGCCTTTTTCCTAAAATATAAACGGAATATATATATATATATATATATATATATATATATATATATATATATATATATATATATATATATATATATATATATATATATATATATATATATGTATGATGTATGTATGTATATATATCGTGAGAAACAGGATTTTCATTTTGTGTATTGCATATAGAATTGCAGATTTATTAACTCCATATAGACTGCACCTTACGTTAAAAGTCGTTTAAATTTGCTCCTCAGCTGATAATTCGCCCAAAACATACATTATTTGCAATTTCAGTTCAAAGAATAAAAAAAAAACATAATACAGAACAATACAAATACCGATGTTGTATGTTACAGATGGTAATTTACGCCATGTACATTTGTTTTGCAAAATTCAGGTTATGCTGCAATGTCTATTGTGAATGTGGCAAGGTTTAGAATCGTGCAATCATTCATTGGTGAAGCATATTATCTAGTCTTTTCAGCCATCCTCTTCATGAGGTCAGCTATAAGTTTGAATACAGATTAAGAGAGAGACATTTATTCTTTAATCATCGTGGTATTCCCTCATACAGGCCTTAATGATCTACATTAGTAATTACTTCAGCTGCAAATTTAAAAAGAATTTAGTTCCTATTCTTTTGATCTGCTAAATAATTATTCTTTATGTAATCTTTGAAATATTGATGCCTTTGCTTCTTATACAGTTTCATTTTTAATCATTCAAATATTGAAAATCAATCTGGATAGCTGTAGCTCTTCAAAGAAGTCAGCATTATTTTACCATCAGAAATATTATAGCTGTTTGGCAAACTCATTCAGAGGAGTCAATATGTCACCTTCTCCATAAAAAACATAGGGGTTGGCGTTTGATTTATTATTTTTAATCAGTAGCAATGACTTTCTCATTTACTTTGACAAAAATTGTCATTTTGTTTGTAAGTAGAGAATGAACCACCTTCATTATGCACTCCATATTTTTAGCATGTTTTCATGATAGTTTGTGAAGTCCTTAGATTTGTAAGGGCTTTACCGCTGATGCCAAAAGGAACACTAAATGCACCTTAGGTGCCGAGTTGATAAAAAAAAAATTTCCTAAGTTAATTATTGGATTACTCTGAACATAAATAAATCCATTGCTAGTTAAATATATTGTAAAGCGTCTGAAATTAGATGTTAGTTGCATTATTTTGCAAAATGGTTCCAATAATTATGCAAATATAAAGTTTGACTTACGGTTGTAGAGACTTCTAAATTTCTTTAGGAGATCAACTATTTTTGTTAAATGCTTCACTTTCGATACCACTATCGTTTTCTTTTAACGCAGATTACTTTAAAAGATCTTAACATGCCTGCTAGTAATACCAAGCTATTATGGAGTAGAGTACTGTATTCAAATTTACTTGGTTTCAAGTCGAATCAGTACTGCTGATAGATCTGAAGAACTGTTAATCATTGGTTCTTCTAACTCTTAGTGCAGAAACCTTTCAACCTTATGGTGGTTGCAGGACTGGAATTCTTTTCTGATACTGACCGATGTGGTTCATTCTCTTTGTACTCGATATCTGTAGCGCAAGTGTACACTAGGGCTAAATAGGCAATGGAAAACAAAACCCTACCAGTAATTACGGAACTTATACTTTTAGACAAAGGAGAAAGCCGTCAAAGCCAATAATATGATCTTTGCCTCCTCTTCTTTCTAATGAGCACCATATTCTTTGGAAGCTTAAATTTCAAGTTAATGGTCACTTTAGGCTTGTTCCATATGAATAGGTTTCATCTTCTGAAAAATGATGATAATGACTATCATATTTATGTCACAAATTGTAATACAATCAAGTGCATTTACAACCACGGAAGTTGCTTTTAAAATAACTGAAGATATTGGACGAGTGGCTGCCTTGAATTAAGTAATTCATGCCAATATAAATCGTTCTTGTAATGGTAACCTAATAATGCACTACATTATTTCAAATCATTAAGCTTGTATTGTTTTTGTTGTTATTGTTGTTGTTGTCATGAGGAAGCATTTTGATTGTAAGTCTGCAATTTTGCAAATACTGCATTCAAAGCACCATAAAAAACGAGAGTAAATCAAGCAGTTATGCTTAAAATGTAACAAAAATGTAACACACACATATACATGTCCGCAAATTCATTCACACACATTTATATATATATATATATATATATATATATATTATATATATATATATATATATATATAGGATATATATATATGTGTGTGTGGTGTGTGGTTATAATTTATAGAAATAAATTTAATATAATTATATTATATATATATATATATATATATATATTAGATATATAGAATCTATATATTAGTATATGTATATATATATATGGATATATATTTAGTATAGTTCTTACGTTTTATCACACGTTTAAAGATGTTAACAAACCCTATGTTACAGGAGAGAATTGTGACTTGGAGCATACACTGATCTTTATTACGTTTACTCTTATGAACAGTAAATCTGACAAGATTTTGTACGAAATACTGATCGTTTGTAGACATGCTTTATAGATATGTGTGGCTGTGACCTACTGCTCATCTGCTATTTTCAAGGTGTTTTCGCATGAAAGTAGGTTCTTATTACTGAGTGAATATTTCTGGGAAAAGTGTCAAATTGTCTGTGCATAATAATGTGCAAAAAATAAGTGTCTTTATATGCTATTGTGTAGATTCCTTAAAGATTATGACCCAAGTTAAACGTGTTTTTCATGCCAATACCCATATGAGTATAATTATATGTTTGCAATTTAAAACATATGATTCTCAGGTTATTTCATGCAACTGACTTTACTACACCGTTTCGTTTAAAGCTAAAGCGTTGAAAATACAGTCTTAGCATGTTTGATAAGAAATATTATAGAAATAAGAATTATTTAAAAATACAGAGCTTTAAAAACTTGGAACTGGGCTTGATAAAATCAACCACATGATAGCATTCCCGGATAGGTGGCACGCACATTTATTCGTCAAGAGAATGATCTTCCAGAAGAACATCAAGTGGGTCGAATATCTTTGCGCCACGTCTGGAATGGGCGTTTCCTCCCACTGGTAGTTGCTATAGTGCTTTGTGAGATCACCGATCCTTAAGGCACTAGAACACCACCTCTTGCTTCTTCGTCAGTTCAGGTCAAGACGAACTTCAGCCATGAAATGATCTGGAAAATCTGGAAAACCGAGCGCATCTGGAAGACGAGTATCTGGAAATAACAACTTCCAGGTCAATGACAAATGGCCTGCAAAATCTGGAAAACTGAGCGTACCTGGAAGACGAGTATCTGGAAATAACAACTTCCAGGTCACTGACAAATGGCCTGCAAAATCTGGAAAACTGAGCGCACCTGGAAGACGAGTATCTGGAAATAACAACTTCCAGGTCACTGACGAATTTTAGCCTCTAAATGACCTGGAAAATCTGGAAAACTGAGCGCACCTGGAAGACGAGTATCTGGAAATAACAACTTCCAGGTCACTGACGAATTTTAGCCTCTAAATGACCTGCAAAATCTGGAAAACCGAGCGCATCTGGAAGACGAGTATCTGGAAATATGGAAATAACAACTTCTGTGGCCATTTTCTTAACTACAAGACAGCGAGGTCATTCCTTGTGACCTGTTGCCACCAGGCTAAAGACAGATGGTCCCTGACACGACACATTCAGTGGGTTGACTTCAATATCTGTCCTAATCCAAATCTTAAAAGACCCTACAAAATGACAATCGTCACTACAGTATTGCAGCACCTCAGTGGCGTGGTTAGTATGGTGTTGGCGTGTCACCTCGGTGGCCGCGTTCGAACCTCGGACATTCCACTGAGGGGAGAGAGTTGTGTATTTCTGGTTGTAGAAGTTCACTCTCGATTTGGTTCGGAATTCACGTAAAGCCGTTGGTCCCGTTGCTGAATAACCTCAGGTTCCATGCAACGTGAAAACACGTTACAAACAAACAAACTACAGTATTGCATTCAAAGCGGAAGCCCTTTAAAACCTGTCAACAGAGTAAAGCTCTTTCGAGTTGGTAAACTTCTAGACCACCATGGTGCAAAGGAGCTGCTGTCACGCACATAATAAAGTCTGCTTTCCTGGAGGAGACTCGAATTATGATCCACTACTGTAACGGAGGTTCCACAGATGTGTTAAGTACTTGTGACTTCCGGTGCATATGCACTCTCTATTGAGCAATTGATCGGGCTTTTTGAGAATAAGAGACACGAGTCTATATCACCGGAGGAACAGTTCATAGTGTGTTCCTATTTAAGTAAACTCAGAATCAGAGCCTGCTTAAAAAAAAAAAAAAAAAACTGGATTAATAATGAAGCATTTTCAAAATGGCAAGAAAAAGGAAAAGAAATATTTCGTGAATAATTTCTACAGTGTTTAAGAATTTCCTTTTATTATTTAGAAAATAATAGCTTAATGATTAAGGGCCCTTAAGAGTCGTAGACAACGTCTTTATTGCTCTGTTTAATATATGCAGACTTAATTCTTTTGTCATCCTGTTCATATCACCGAAAGGATTTATATTTATCGTTTTATTCGTAAATAGAAAAAAGATAATCCTGTGCTGTTATTCCTCTGTTTCATTAGTGTTTGACGAAGGGTTTTTATCAGTGTTTTGCTGCAAGTGATTTTACAGATTTTCTTTGTGTACTTCACCATTTTCACGTTCATTTACCTTTCCTTAGTAATTATTTTTCTTTTGGTCGTTATGATATTTCCCTTTTCCTGCCATTATTTAGGCGCTGCATTTTTGTTGTCTAACCATAGAAAATAAAATTCTGCTCTTTTTTTATTTTCATACTCATTAGTTTAACATTGGAATTTTAGATTTATATATATATACTATATATATATATATATATATATATATATATATATATATATATATGGATAACTTGATCACGAAGTATATAAAACGTGATACTATATATAAATAAAGGTTTTGCCACGGAGGAAAATGAAGGCGAGAGTGCTTAGAACTTTCGGTCTAACACGAACATTTACTTAGGCACAACTGAGTTGTGCCTAAGTAAAGGGTCGTGTTAGACCGAAAGTTCTTGGGTCTCTTGCCTTTCATTTTCCTCCTTGGCAAAACCTTTATATTTATATCTATATATATATATTATATCATATATATATATATATTTATATACATATATATTAATGTGGATATAATACAAAACCTACACATAATGCTTACGACTGCTTATGAGAAAAGGTCATAAAATTAATTATATTAGAATTTGAACTCTAATAAACCAAAGAAAAATCCCTTTGGAGTCGCATACAAATTAACATTTGAAATAAATGTTTAAATAATACAAATATATATTTACTCTCGCACATGCATATAATATAGAGATATAAAAATACATACACTCACATAAATATACATACATACATATATATATACATATATATATGTATATATATATATATATATATATATATGATAATTCAGTTCAAATCTACACTCATAAAGTATACATACATAGATACATACATATCATATGTATATATATATATATATATATATATATATATATATATATATACTATATATATATATTGATAATTTAGTACAAATCACCATCTTGCATTAAAGTGCATGAATGGGATGTATTATTTACAGGGGCAGCAATTTCCTCTCTTGATTTATCCAAAATGCTAATTGAACTAAAGGCTCTTATTCACTGAAACCGCGAATAATTAAAACCTTTGTCAGTGAAAGCGTAGGTTAATGGTAGTCCTCAATGGGCCAGAGTGCCAGTCTTGGCTATAAAAGGGGCTCATACTCAAGTTCTTACGAAAGGACCTTGCTCATACTAAGCAAGACGTCCCCATGTCAGACTCTTAGACTAGAACAGGTGGATAGCCAAGTTCCTAAGAAAGGACCTTGCTTATACTAAGCAAGACGTCCCCATGTCAGACTCTTAGACTAGAACAGGTGGATAGCCAAGTTCCTAAGAAAGGACCTTGCTCATACTAAGCACGACGTCCCCATGTCAGACTCTTAGACTAGAACATGTGGATAGCCAAGTTCCTAAGAAAGGACCTTGCTCATACTAAGCAAGACGTCCCCATATCAGACTCTTAAGGCGCTGTCACACTAGCGAAATTTCCGTTGACTTTTGAATTTGACGTCGACTTTTCATGTTTTGACGACGACTTTCTGGTGTCGTCGTCACGAATTTTGATAACGGTACCGATCGAATTCAACCCATCGCTACCGTCGACTTTATTGTTTTTTTATATCTCGGAGAGCGCGCATTTCAAGTCATCGATGCAAGATGGTGTTCTTGGTACAGTGAACAAGATTGCCAGAACAGTTTTTGGTCGAAGATATGGGGGAGAGACGATGCTTATGGGACCATAAGCATGATAGTTTTATGAAAAAGGGTCTTAAATGAAAAAAAATTACCAAGAGATCACCATGCGACTCAGGGAAAACTTTCCTGAACTTCCTGATCTTTATACAGATGAGGATGCTATATCGTGAATATCAGATTGTTATATAGCCTAGGTCTGCTCTCATTGTTTTTTTTTTTTTTTTTTTTTTTTTTTTTTTTTTTTTTTTTTTTTTTTTTTGCATTAGCAAATAATTTAAGCAAAAATCTTTAAAATTTTTGCAGCGTTTCTCTAGCTTAATTTAAAATACAGTCTGACTGTGGTTGTGTAAACAAGGTTACGAATATCCTATCTAGGCTAGCCCTAGCTTATTTTTTAAAATAAAACTTTTCACGTCTTTTTTAACCGGGACCGAACCCAAAGACTTTTTAAAAAAATTTTATGCACGCCCCACTAGTTGCTTTGTGTTATAAAGCATAGTTGTTTTATCATTGCGGGAAGTCACAGTTCAGATGGTTTGTTGACGTTTTGACGACGACAACCACGGTATGAAGAAGAACGTGTGTGACAACCAGAGTACGGAATGATGTCGACTTCTTTGGAAAGTTGACGACAAACTCAGAAAAAGTCAACGGAAATTTTGCTAGTGTGACAGCGCCTTCAGCGCCTTTAGACTAGAACAGGTGGATAGACAAGTTCCTAAGAAAGGACCTTGCTCATACTAAGCAAGACGTCCCCATGTTAGACTCTTTGATTAGAACAATTGGATATTGACATGTCCATTGCACCTCTGTTGACCTAAGTATGAATCATGTACCTGGTAGCTTCATTACTCTGATGGTAGCAATCATGGTTAAAAAAGGACCATGGAACAAGCATTGCAAAATTCTTGCAGAGACCAAATGACTTTCCTCTTGTGGATAGGGGAAAAAGACGTATAGTGAATTATATGTATATTATATAAATATGTATGTTTATCTGTCTGTATGTACACACACACTCACACACACACAATATATATATATATATATAATATATATATATATATATAATATATATAATATATACTATCTATCTAATAAAAGAAGCCCATAAAAACACCAAAATATAGAGATGCAAAATACTATATTTCAGAGACTACTGTCTTTGAAGAGGAAGACAGCAGTCTCTGAAATATAGTATTTTCTCTCTATATTTTGGTGTTTTTTATGGGCTTCTTTTATTAGATGGAATTCTGTTGTAACAAAAAATTTTGACCAGTCATAATATATATATATATATATATATATATATATATATATATATTTATATATATATATATATATACTATATACATATATATATATATACACATATATATACACAAGTATGTATGTAAGTTATATATGTGCGTATGTATACATATAAGTATATTTACATATGTGTAAAATTTTCATTCTGTTTGTTTCTGTCTCCTGGAATTTTCCCTTAATCGAGCAACAGGTTCGAATTTAGGCTCTGTTCCACCCACAACAGCAACAACAACAACAACAACAATAAAAGTCTAGGTTGGGAATTTTAATTCTTTCAACCTATACTCCCCGTCATTTTCGCGTCTGAGGTCAAACCTTCTTCTTACCCTTCCAGTCATACCTATTATTTGGGGACACAGAGGATTGAAGGTGGTTGAAATAAAGAAATAAAAAGTGCAGGAGGGTAGACTTGAGACGGTACGGACACCTATAAAGAAGGGAGGATGACTATTTTGGAAGGCATGCAAGCTATGAAGTGCAGGGTAGACGAAGACGACGAGGAAGACCAAGAAAGAGATGGAGGGACTGTGTGAGGGGGGGGACAAATAAAGGAGGAATCCCTAAGGATTTCTCGGGTCATTATCTAGGACTAATATTTCTTGGGGGTCATTATATTTATGATTTTTAGTCTTTTTTTTATGTTTTTATTGT
>NC_061104.1:7895424-7897924 GCF_015104395.2 Macrobrachium nipponense
TCCCGACCATTGAGATTTATAACAACTGGCTGGAAGTCAGTCCTGCAATGTAACGGGGATGAGAAGGGAAGACTTCTCATGCTGGGAATTGTGACAACGTGACATCTGTAAAGAAAGTGGATCCTTATTTGAAACGTTCTCAGACTGTTGGCAATTAAGGTGCGTATGAGGGTTCCTCGGTGACATTTGGACTAAACAAAAAGCCTTCTCGATTTGGTCATGATTATGAATACCATTATTGGGAAGAGGAAATCGCCACTTTGAGTAATCTAGTCTTAAAGATAATAGGTTCCGGGAGTTTTGCTGACAACCAGATAGAAGACTTCAATAATGGTAGCTATATACTTAATGTATATGTAAATGTAGATGTAGAAAGCCTTACTGGCAATACCCAGAGAACCACCACATCGGCTAGTATAGAACAAGAGTTGTGGAGATGAAATTTAAAAGCGATAAACCGGAGAACTTCAAATAAAGAATGAAGACGAGGGCTTATTGTAGGTAATGAACCAGTCAATTAAAATGTCCAACGAAACTTGAAAAAACAGAGGAAACAAGAAGATTGTAGCGTACCGAAGTTAACTTGTCAGCACCCTGAGTCAGCAGGGATACGATAAAAGTTCCTGACGAAGGACAGTGTTATTTATAAGCAACACTGCCATGAAATGCTGAAGGAGAAAAATGTTGAGCACAGATTTAAAAACTAGCCTAGAAATAGGAAACAAGGTAACAATCAAGAGATAAGAGTGACAATCATATCATATTTTCAACTCCTTTCATTTTGTTCATCCTAAAAACTGCTCGTCTGGAAGGTACTTCAGTACTACTACCTGTTTTTTATTACACTAATTTTGTTTCAGTTCCAGTCCCCATTTTAGTTTTCTGTAAAAGAAAACTTTTTATCCATACAACTGAGGAAGCCATTACGTATAAATAGACTAACTGATAACTGTTCTGTCTTTCTTTCCATGTATCAGGGATATAGGATACAGGACAGTTAAATGAAAAACAGGTAGATATTGACAAAACTTCAAACATTATCAAACTCAGAATGAAAGTTACACCAACACAACGATAAATAAAAAAAAAGTAACATAAAGCGAAAAATTTCTATAAACCAGTAAATAATGCCCCGAAATTTTCGTCGTAATCGAGTTTTCTGCTCAGCGTATAATGCTGGCTGAAACTCTCAGCCACGGCCAGGTGGTGGCCTGTGTTGTTGGCACTATGTAGTTCCAGATGCACGATCATGTTTAATTTTAACCTTAAATAAAATTTAAAACACTACGGAGGCTAGAGGGCTGCAATTTGGTATGTTTGATGATTGGAGGGTGGATGATCAACATACCAATTGGCAGCCCTCTAACCTCAGCAGTTTTTTTTTTAATTATATTTAAAGTTAGAATTAGTCATTACCGTGCGGAACTACTAAAGTGCCAACAACACAGGCCACCACCTGACAGTGGCTGAGAGTTTCATCCAACATTATACGCTGTAGAGAGAACTCGATTACGATGAAAATTTCGGGGCATTTTTTACTGGTTTATAGACCTTTTTCGCTTTATGTTACTTTTTTTTATTTATCGTTGTGTTGGTGTAACTTTCATTCTGAGTTTGATAATGTTTGAAGTTTTGTCAATATCTGGCTGTTTTTCATTCAACTGTCCTGATTCCTATATCCCTGACACATGGAAAGAAAGAGAGGGCAGTTATCGGTTAGTCTATTTATACGTAATGGCTTACTCAACTGTATGGATACAGAAGTAATTGTTATGAACAATCCGAACTGATGGACATATTAACCAATAATTTCAAGAGCAAAATGACTGGAGGATTAGAACTCCATCTTTATTTGAGTGGGTGGTGTCCTCTTCCTTTGCTGTGGCTTGTATCGCGTTTTTCTTCTGTCTAGTCTATTTAACACGCCTTCTCTTTCTTTTTATCTCTCTCTCATCCTCTTTTTTATTTATTTCTTGCCATAAGTTTTATTTTACATGGCAATACACACACACACACACATATATATATATATATATATATATATATATATATATATATATATATATATATGTGTGTGTGTGTGTGTGTGTGTGTATGTGTGTGTGTGTATGTATATGTATATATGTATATATATATATATATATATATATATATATATGAATATATACATATATATATATATATATATATATATACTATATAATACTATATATTTATATATATATATTATATATACTAAAAACAGGGCTAGGCGACGGCCAGCAAGATCCTGTGACAAACAAATCCTGGTATGTATTATCATCAATGACTTTCTCTTTTTTTAAAGTACTTAAAAATCTATTAATTTTGTCCTCAATAACAATGATATTATAAAAATCAGGTGATCCAATTTCAGTAAACTTGCTTTGGTCTCTTAAGATAGTTAACATTTTGTTAGAAAATTAATTTCACCAGGAAATATTTCATGAATAACTGCTTCCCTCGTAGCATATTTTTTAAA
>NC_061104.1:7900424-7956977 GCF_015104395.2 Macrobrachium nipponense
CCCCTCTTTGTGACAGATATCAAACCGTTTCAAGTAGAACTTTTTTTTTCGTATTTAGCAAATGATAATTTTAGGAACAAATTCAATCTTTAAAAAAATAACCCTCTCGTTGCAATCAAGATTTTTTTATATATTTATGAGATTGATAAGTCATCCAAAAGTTATTGACCGCAGGGTAGATTAGATAAGTGTCTCCAGCATAACGATGATATTGAAATATTTTTTTTTTCGTGCTGTACGGACATTCCTTAAGCTATGAGTGGAGCGCACCTGTTAAAAAATGAGTAATGGCGTATTGAGGGGCTATCACTATTTTTTTTATTTCATTATCTTCGGGCATGAAAACAGATTGACAAGCACCTGTAACAAGGAGTTTCGAAAGTAGCTAGTTACGTAAGCAAAGCGTATTGTTGTTATCGACCAGATTTTTTCTTAGCAATTATAAGGCAAGAATTTCTATCACATCGTACATTATCGTGTTAATTATGCATAAAGTCTCTAAAAATTTGGTAACCATACTCCTACTCAGTTATCCCCATTTACCAGCAAGTCATGCCATTTGCAAGAGAACCTTGATAAGGGTTTTGAGTGCACAGTAATTCAAATAGATTTTTAGTGCTGTTTCGATGTAGTAAATCCCCAGGCACTTGTTTATAAACTTCGAAATCTCGGAGTGGGTGGATATGTTTTAGAATTACTTCAAGATTTCCTTACAGGTAGGCAGCAGCGAGTTGCTGTTGATGGGATCTTTAGTGAATTAAGACCTTTGAGTCTGGAGTTCCATGGGGTGGTGTTTTTGATCCATTAGTATTTTTGGTGTATAGAAGTGATATTGTTGTTGGCCTGGAACACGAGATTGTTTACTATGCAACAATTGTGGGCGTAGTAAAGTCTCCACGTATGAGAAATGAAGCTGACCCCAACCTCAGTCGGGACATGGACCATGGACTGGATCAGTGAATGGTGTAGTCCAGTGGTCTTCAAACTGTGGGCCAAGGGCTGATTATCAGGTGGGCCACGGATAAAAAAATGTTGAATTTAAAGTTAAATAAAGAATATATAAAAATAAAAGTATATTTTCTTTTATCCGGACCTATAATTATAAATAAACAGTATATGTAAAAAATATGGAAATGAATATATTTTCTTTTTCTTATTCTATTCCAGTAATGTTCACTAGTTAATTTTTAGATCATAAAAATGGCCGTGAAAAGATTCTGAGCACATTTGTATATTGAATTTATGAAAATCTATATTTGGAATTTATGGCCAAAACATGTAATAAAATTCCAGTTCCAGGAACTATATATGCTGTATTTTGAACTTATCAATTCCTATTCTAAATCGGAAGTAGTGGGCCATGGGTATTTGGAGATATCTAAAGTAGGCTATGACCTCAAAAAGTTTGAAGACCACTGGTGTAATCGGTGGGGGTATGAAGCTGAACTCCAGTAAAACGAAAACGCTGTTGGATGGCAGATGTTGCGCAGATTTCCCACCCCACCCTCCACTTCAGGTGGATGGGACTTTGCTGAATGAGTCTGAAGCTTCAACTACTCTAGGTCTAACTTTTGACTCACATCTTACTTTTGAGAAACACCTAAAGGAAGTTTCCAGTGATAAAATCAATGCAACCTGTTTTAGGTCATTTGTGTGGTCTTTACTATGGTAGATTCACATCAACCGTGCATTTGATGTCTAGGCCAGTCCCTTACGACGCTCCTGATTGGCTGTTCACATAGGTAGGATCTATGTTGCACCTCTCCTAAAAGAAGTATCCCATGTGAAATCTCGAGAGAGACTAAGAGTTTTTAGCCCGGTCGTTGGCTTATCAACAGCCAATCAGGAGCGTCGTAAGTGACTGGCCTAGACATCCAATGCACGGTTGATGTAAATCTACTATAGCATGCTGTTCTCTGGTGTGGATGTCTGCTTCTGGTTTGTGGTGGTAGGTTTCTGCATCCTAAAGGTGCGTCCACACGGTCGAACAATGTCCGACGGACAAACATTGTTACCATATCACAGACGAAGCAGGATGACGTCATAAGCGTTGAAACGATGGAAGTAGATCTGGCTACAAACAGTGGTACCAGATGAGGTTGTTTGCCAATGCTTTTACTCTACTAACAAGGTAAAGACCGGCAGACAATTGTTAATTGGTAACAATGTTTGTCCGTCAGACATTGTTCGACCGTGTGGACGCACCTTAAGGCCCCGTCCACACGGCCGAGCTTTGCTCGACGAACTTTGTTGAATGTGACGTCAGAAGCGGAGAAACCGCAGCAGGGTTCTGACTTTTCTCGCCGTTTCTCCGCTTCTGACGTCACATCGGACAAAGTTCGTCGATCAAAGCTCGACCGTGTGGACGGGGGCCTAAGAGTAGCAAGTTATGTCTTGGACTACCGACGGATGGTCGCTCGTTGGTCACATTTTCATAAGTTGTATTTTAATAGAGATATTCCACATTCACAATTGATCCCTGATTCCCTTTGCCTGCCGAAAGCAACCAGATTCGCTGAACAGCAGCAAGAATATGCCGGAAAAAAAATGTATATACCTGGCTGTCGAACTTCTCAGTTCCAGAGGTCCTTCATTCCTGACACCGTTGGACTGTGGAAAGTCTCTCTGAGGTCTGAGGACGTCATGCAATTGGAACTTCAAAAATTCAAGGCTAAAATGCAATACATTACTAACCGAGTACTATTCTCCTTGCATTTTAATTCATTATATAGATACATATATACATACATACACACACACACACACACACACACACACACACACACATATATATATATATATATATATATATATATATATATATATATATAATATATATATTGACTTGAAATGAAAGCTTTCAAAGAGTATGGTGTTCATTGGGAAGTAAGAGAAGGTAAAGGGAAATGGAGAAAGAAGATATCTCATTTATTAAAAAGAAAAAATGAACTAAGGAATCTATATATATATATATATATATATATATATATATATATATATATATATAGATTCCTTAGTTCATTTTTTCTTTTTAATAAATGAGATATCTTCTTTCTCCATTTCCCTTTACCTTCTCTTACTTCCCAATGAACACCATACTCTTTGAAAGCTTTCATTTTAAGTCAATGGCCCCTTAGGGCTTGTTCCAAAAGAACAGGGTTCGTCTTATGAAAGTTTTTAATAAAAAGATCAAAAGCTGAGAAATTGGTACCTACTGGTGTTCTAGACATTATGACCACCAGCCAAGATGGCTTGTCAGTTCTATGGAGATAATACTCTACTTACTGTATGCTTGTAATGTATTAAGAAAAAGAAATTTCTTCAATTGTGTGCTGGTGACGTAATTTTTTCATTCATTGACAGTACGTCCACGTTTTTGTGAAATATGATCTTCAAAGTAATAAAAAACGCAATGATTTGACAATTGAGCATCAATTCAACAAAACGTACTTAATATGAGCGTTTTGCTTTTTAACAAATGTTGAAAACGATAGAAAACAATGATATAAGCCTTGGATTTATATTTCTTGGTGACAAACAATGAACAACACAACTTATTTATGGAGCGTTATCAGACTCATTAAGAAAGAAACCCCCGAGAGTGTTATCTGTACTGATCCCGTTTCTTACTTCGAGTTTTGAAGGAAGACCAAAGTACGAACCCAAGGACAAAGACTCCGTTTCATCATCGACCAAGTTTCATACCATACGGAAGGAACGAGGATTTTTTCATGTTGGACTTTGCTATTTCACGCACACACACACACACACACACACGATTGTGCGCGCGAGCGAGCGAGCGAGCGAGAGAGAGAGAGAGAGAGAAGAGCTTGATAGTGAATCATATTTCTAAGGCAGGTAGAACCATTTCCCAGGCATTCGACGTTAACAAGCTCATCATCAGGCTGGAATTATTGACAAAACATACAGATCGTTTAACATAATGAAACTGATTGTCTCGCTAGAACTTGTAGAATGGGTAAAACAAACAAGACGATAAAAAACTGAGACGGTAAATTAGATTCAAGATTAAAACACCTAATAAATCATAAAATGAGCAGAAAATACAAGCCAAAAATATATACATAAGAATACCAACATAAAAAGAGGAAAAACTGCAAAGTTAACTAACAAACAGAAGGTAAAATGGTTGTGAATTTATTGCGAACCCTTTAAAACATTAACAGTATGATTGCTAATTGCATACATGACAAAATGTTTTACAGTTTCGGTTTCATCTTTAGAAACAAGAATTCTGGAACTAGGAGGTCCAATATGTCTGAGCAGCAAGACAGTACTGAGTACTTTCAAATCCAGGTCAGAGAACGTAAGGTCTTCTGCTAAGCTGCAAACGGTGCTCTCTTATTGCTGTAAAAGGTGGTTTTGAAAGGGGAAACATTGTTCTAACAGAAGGTGCTCTCTTATGGCTGAAAAAGGTGGTTCTGGAAGGGGAAACTTTATTCTAACAAAAGATGGTCTCATGACTGAAAAAGGTGGCTTTGAAAGGGGAAACATTGTTCTAAGAGAAGGTGCTCTCAAATGGCTGAAAAAGGTGGTTCTGAAAGGGGAAACTTTATTCTGACAGAAGATGCTCTCTTATGGCTGAAAAAGGTGGTTCTGAAAGGGGAAACTTTATTCTAACAGAAGATGCTCTATGGCTGAAAAAGGTGGTTCTGAAAGGGGAAACTTTATTCTAAAAGAAGATGCTCTCTTATGGCTGAAAAAGGTGGTTCTGAAAGGGGAAACTTTATTCTAACAGAAGATGCTCTCTTATGGCTGGAAAAGGTGGTTCTGAAAGGGGAAACTTTATTCTAACAGAAGATGCTCTCTTATGGCTGAAAAAGGTGGTTCTGAAAGGGGAAACTTTATTCTAACAGAAGAGGCTCTCTTATGGCTGAAAAAGGTGGTTCTAAAAGGGGAAACTTTATTCTAATAGAAGATGCTCTCTTATGGCTGAAAAAGGTGGTTCTGAAAGGGGAAACTTTATTCTAACAGAAGAGGCTCTCTTATGGCTGAAAAAGGTGGTTCTGAAAGGAGAAACTTTATTCTAACAAGAGATGGTCTCTTTATGGCCTGGAAAAAAGGTGGTTCTGAAAGGGGAAAATTTATTCTTTAAACAGAAGATTGCTCTCTTCTGGCTGAAACAAAAGGTGTTCTGAACAAGGGGAAACTTTGGTTCTAACAGAGGGGCTTCTCTATGGCTGAAAAAGGTGGTTCTGAAAAGGGGAAAACTTTATTCTAATAGAAGATAGCTCTCTTATGGCTGAAAAATGGAAAAAGGTTTTGGTTTCTGAAAAAGGGGAAACTTGTATTCTAACAGAAGAAGGCTCTCTTATGGCTGAAAAGGTGGTTCTGAAAGGAGAAACTTTATTCTTAACAAGAGATGGGTCATTTGGCTGAAAAAGGTGGTTTCTGAAAGGGGAAACTTTATTCTAACAAGAAGATGGCCTCACTATGCTTGAAAAAGGTGGTTCTGGGAAAGGGGTAAACTTATTCTAAAGAAAGGGAAATGCTCTCTTATTGGCTTTGTGAAAAAGGTTGTTCTGAAATGGGGACACTTTATTCTAGAAGGATTACGCTCTACGTAAATGGCTGAAAAAGGTGGTTTTCTGAAAGGGGAAAAACTTATTCTAACAGAAGAAGGCCTCTCTTATGGCTGGAAAAGGTTAGTCGAAAGGTGGAACAGTTGTTTAAGAGAAGGTGGTCCAAGGCTGAAAAAGGTGGTTCTGAAAGGGGAAACTTTATTCTAAGAGAAGATTGCTTCTTAATCGGCTGAAAAAGGTGGTCTAAAGGGGAAACATTGTCTTAAGCAGAAGGTGGGCTCTCTTATGAAAAAAGGAAAAAAGTTGTTCTGGAAAGGGGGAAACAGTGTTCTAAGAGAAGATGCTCTCTTTATGGCGCTGAAAAAGGTGGTTAGTTCCTGGAAAGGGGAAACTTTTATTCTAGAAGAAGATGCTCTCTTATGGCTGAAAAAGTTGGTTCTGAAAGGGGAAACATTGGTTCTAAGCAGAAGGTGCTCTCTTCATGGCTGAAAAAGGTGGTTCTGAAAGGGAAACATTGTTCTAAGAGAAGATGCTCTTTATGGACTGAAAAAAGGTTTAGGTTCTGAAAGGGGAAACTGGGGTAATTACTTTAAAATTAAAAGAAAGGCTCTCTTATGGCTGAAAAAGGTGGTTCTGAAAGGAGAAACTTTATTCTAACAAAAAAAGATGGTCTCATTTGGCTTGAAAAAAAGGTTGGTTCTGAAAGGGGAAACTTTATTCTAACAGAAAGGCAATTATGGCTGGAAAAAGGTGGTTACCGAAAGGGGAACTTTATGAATCAGAAGATGCTCTTTAAAAATGGTGAAACAGGTGTTCTGAAAGGGGCAAACTTTATTCTAAAGAAGAAGATGGCCTCTTTTCTGGCTGGAAAAAATAAAAGGTTGTTTCTGAAAGGGGAAACTTTATTCCTAAGAAAGAAGAGGCCTCTTATGGCGGAAAAAGGTGGTTTCTGAAAGGGGAAACTTTTATTCTTCAAGAAGAAGGCTTCTCCAAAATGGCAAAGGTTTTCTGAGGGGGAAACTTGTTCTAAGAGAAGGTGCTCTCTTATGGCTGAAAAAAGGTGGTTGGTTCTGAAAAGGGGAAAGGGGAAACTTTATTCTAACAGAAGAAAAATGCTCTCTTATGGCTGAAAAAGTGCTCTGAAAGTGGAAACATTGTTCTAAGGCAAGGGAAGATGGCTCTCTTATGGCTGAAAAGGTGGTTCTGAAAAGGGGAAAACTTATTTCTAGAAGAAGGATTGCTCCTATTATGGCTGAAAAAGGGTTGGTCTGAAAAAGGGGAAAAACATGTTCAAGAGAAAAGGTTGCTCTCTTATGGCTGAAAAGTTGTGTTCTGAAAGGGAAACATTGTTCTAAGAGAAGATGCTATTTATGGCTGAAAAAAGGTGATTGGTTCTGAAAGGGGAAACTTTATTCTAAAAGAAGAGCTCTCTTATGGCTGAAAAGGTGGGTTCTGAAAGGAGAAACTTATTTAACAAAAGAGGTAGCATTTGGCTGAAAAAGGTGGTCTGAAAGGGGAAACTTTATTCTAACGAAGATGCTCTTTTCTTAGGGCATGAAAAAAGGGGTTGTTCTGAAAGTGGGAAACTTTAAATTGTTAATTTCTAGAAGAAGATGCTCTCTTATGGCTGAAAAAGGTGGTTCTTGAAAAAGGTGGAAACTTTATTCTACCAGAAAGGGCTCTCAAATCTCCTTTTATTTGATTGTGGGATGGATGATGGCCTTGGAAAAGGTTATTCTGAAGGGGAAACATTGTTCTTAAGAAGAGGTGCTCTTCTTAGGCTTGGTGCTTTGGGAAAAAAGGTGGTTCTGAAAGGGAAAAGGGTAAACTTTAATGTAATTCTAAGAAGAAGATGCTCTTTTCTCTCTTATGGCGTGAAAAAGGTGATTCTGAAAGTTGGAAACATTGGTCTAAGAAGGGAAAGGTGCTCTCTTATTGGCTTGAAAAAGGTTGTTCTTGAAGGAGAACATTGTTCTAAGAGAAGGATGCTCTCTTATTGGCTGAAAACAGGGTGGATTCTGAAAGGGGAAACTTTTATTTTCTAAGAAAAAGAAGAATGATTCTCTTTTATTGGCTGAAAATGGTTGGTTCTGAAAGGGTAATACATTGTCTTCTAAAGCATTTTAACAGGTTGCCTCTCTTAATGGCTGAAAGAAGGTTTGATTCTGAAAGGGGAACATTGTTCTAAGATGAGAATGTTGCTTATTATGGCTGAAAAAGGGTGGTTTTCTGAAGGGAAAGAAAAAACCCTTTATTTTTCCTAAGAGAAGGTTGCTCCTCCTCTACTGCTTATTGGGCTTGGTGTGAAAAAAGGGTAGGTGGGTTGAAAAAGGGGAACCAATTGTTCCAAAGAGAAGGTGCTCTCTTTATGGCTGAAAAAAGGTGTGATTCTGAAAGGGGAACCATTAGTTCTGAAGAAGAAAAATGCCTCTTCCAGTTATGACTGAAAACAGGTGACTTTGAAAGGGGAAAAGAAAAGAACGAATTACAAGAAAAAAAACCAAAACATTGAAGAAAACAAAAAACATTTGTTCTAAGAGAAGGATGTGCTCTCTTGATGGCTGGCAAAAGGGTGGCTTTTTGCGAAGAAGGGAAACTTTGTTCCAACAGAAGGTGCTTTCTTATAGCTGAAAAATGTGGCTTTGAAAGGGGTAACTTTGTTCTAACAGAAGATGCTCTCTTATGGCTGAAAAAGGTGGTTTTGAAAGGGGAAACATTGTTCTAAGAGAAGATGCTCTCTTATGGCTGAAAAAGGTGCTTCTGAAAGGGGAAACTTTATTCTTGAAGAAGATGCTCTCTTATGGCTGAAAAAGTTGGTTCTGAAAGGGGAAACATTGTTCTAAGAGAAGGTGCTCTCTTATGGCTGAAAAAGGTGGTTCTGAAAGGGGAAACATTGTTCTAAGAGAAGATGCTCTTTTATGGCTGAAAAAGGTGGTTCTGAAAGGGGAAACTTTATTCTAACAGAAGAGGCTCTCTTATGGCTGAAAAAGGTGGTTCTGAAAGGAGAAACTTTATTCTAACAAAAGATGGTCTCATTTGGCTAAAAAAGGTGGTTCTGAAAGGGGAAACTTTATTCTAACAGAAGATGCTCACTTATGGCTGAAAAAAGTGGTTCTGAAAGGGGAAACTTTATTCTAACAGAAGATGCTCTTTTATGGCTGAAAAAGGTGGTTCTGAAAGGGGAAACTTTATTCTAACAGAAGATGCTCTCTTATGGCTGAAAAAGGTGGTTCTGAAAGGGGAAACATTGTTCTAAGAGAAGGTGATCTCTTATGGCTGAAAAAGGTTGTTCTTTAAGGGGAAACATTGTTCTAAGAGAAGATGCTCTCTTATGGCTGAAAAAGGTGGTTCTGAAAGGGGAAACTTTATTCTAGAAGAAGATGCCCTCTTATGGCTGAAAAAGGTGGTTTTGAAAGGGGAACCATTGTTCCAAGTGAAGGTGCTCTCTTATGGCTGAAAAAGGTGGTTCTGAAAGGGGAACCATTGTTTTAAGAGAAGATGCTCTCTTATGGCTGAAAAAGGTGACTTTGAAAGGGGAAACATTGTTCTAAGAGAAGATGCTCTCTTATGGCTGGAAAATGTGGCTTTAAGAAGGGAAACTTTGTTCTAACAGAAGGTGCTCTCTTATAGCTGAAAAATGTGGCTTTGAAAGGGGTAACTTTGTCCTAACAGAAGATGCTCTCTTATGGCTGAAAAAGGTGGTTTTGAAAGGGGAAACATTGTTCTAACAGAAGGTGCTCTCTCATGGCTAAAAAGGGTGGTTTCGAAAGGGTAACTTTGTTCTAAGAGAAGGTGCTGTCTTATGGCTGAAAAGGGTGGTTTTGAAAGAGGAAACACTTTATTCTAACAGAAGGACCTGTGCCCAAATTTCTTTGCTGAGCCAACAAGAACTGGCTCCCGCGTATTGCAGACCACATCGCGAACAAGTAAACAAACAAGCTCCACGAATTAAGGTCTACAGGAAGTAAAGGCAACTTGAAACCCAATTTGAGGAAAACTACGTTTAAGTTTTCCTTGTAACTTAAAATCTCTTAGAAAAAAAAAAAAAAAAAAAAAAAAAAAGAGGTCCACTGTTTATTACGCTCCCTTATATTGAAGAACTTCTTACTCAAAAGTACAGCCCATTCTATGGGTGACACCACGGTAAGATCGATTCGCACTTTTAGCGTTTATTTGGTGGGACAGATATACAGTAAGTCCCGACATTACATCTCGGCCAAGTATAATTATAAACAACCATAGAACGCATAAAGTTGGGCACAGGGTATGAATTTAAATAGTGATCCAGTTGTTCTCTGATTCCCCAGGACCAGTTTAGGATTAAGGCAATGAAAGTATTTCTTTAAAATCTGCGTTCATTCCTTAGAACCAGTTTAGGATTAAGGCATTGAAAGTATTTTCTGTAAAAGAAAACTATTGCAATGACTTTATCTGTCCGCCCTCATATGTTAAAAACTACTGAGGCTAGAGGGCTGCAAATTGGTATGTTGATAATCACCCTCCAAACATGAAACATACCAAATAGCAACCCTCTAGCCTCACCACCGAGCTGTGGCTGAAAGTTTCATGGATAGCAGGTGATTCTTACATGGGACGTGGCTGAGAGTTTCATACAGCATTATACACTGTACAGAAAACTCGATTGCGCCGAAGAAACCTGGGGGCATTTTTACTTGATTTATGGTAAACAACATGTTAAAAATAGAAGGTAATTTCGATTCCTTATCGAAAAAACCGTAAGCAAACCTTCATGTGATACATGATATCTTCTCAGTTAGATTCCATGTGAACACATAAGAGTAATATTTTTATATACGAGGTAACGCCTCCTATTTTTTTTTCTTTTTTTATGAATTTAACGGATATTATTAACGGATATTAAGAATTACAATACTGATAATTCCGCGTTATCTGAAAATGTAAACTGTATGTCAGGTGTACGACCACAAAGACTAGTTGATTTTCCTTTTTGAATAATACCAGAAAGACTAGGTGATATTCCTTCTTGAATAAGACCACAAAGACTAGTTGATATTCCTTTTTGAATAAGACCACGTTGACTAACTGATATTCCACTTTTAAATAAGACCACGATGACTAGATGATATTCCTTTTTGAATAAGACCACAAAGACTAATTGACTTTCCTTTTTGAATAAGACCACGTTGACTAAGTAATATTCCACTTTTAAATAAGACCACGAAGCCTAGGTGATATTCCTTTTTAAATAAGACCACGAGTACTAGTTGATTTGCCTATTTGAATGGGACAACGAAGACTAGATGATTTTCCTTTTTGAATAAGACCACAGAGACTAGCTGATTTTCTTTTTTGAATAAGACCCCGAAAACTAATTGATTTTCCTCTTTGAATAAGACCACAGAGACTAGTTGATATTCCTTTTTGAATAAGACCCCGAAAACTAATTGATTTTCCTCTTTGAATAAGACCACAGAGACTAGCTGATTTTCTTTTTTGAATAAGACCCCGAAAACTAATTGATTTTCCTCTTTGAATAAGACCACAGAGACTAGGTGATATTCCTTTTTGAATTTTTAACACGAGGGCTGAAGGAAGACGACGACGATTCCCACTTTCAAGATAACATAATCACTCTTATCTAACGACGGTGGTCGATCAGCTGAGTTAGTCCCGAGGGATCAGGTTCTTTCTTAATTTGTCTCTTCGAAATTAAAATTCCACCAAAGAAGGTATTTTAAAAAAATTCCCAATAAAAGAAAACGTGAAACGTCAGTTTTTAGGTATAAAATATGTTGATTTTCTTGGTGTTCGCTTTACAAAAAAAAAACTTTCTGCATGCTTATTAAAATAGTCGCACGTGTCTTACAAAAGCATTAGCTAAAGCATCAGCTGATATAGAGCTGAAAGACTCATTTCTTTGCTTTATTGGATTTTCAGTGAAGTATTTGAAGTCAATGATGATTTTAAATGACTTGACAACATGGTTATGTCGAGTCTGCAGATACTCAGGGCTATCTTTGCCACATACGTACTTCTGTTGACCACATGAACAATAACTTACTTGCATGTCATGTGGTAGTAGCACCTTACCAGTTGTGTTAGAGTCGTCGTTTATTCATGTACATACACCAAGACAATGTGCCCGTAGGTAGATAGACTGATAGACAAATACACCACAGACATTGAGGGCATACATGTGTAAGGAGATAACAAGCCATGTTAGTAAAAACGCACAAACATTCATAACACAACATAAGTGCATCCATACTTTCGTAAGTCTCTAGTTCATTGAAAGTTCTGCAACAAGACGACCAGTTGAATGAAAACTACGAAACTGCAATTTTGAAGAAACTTACATTGGTGTTAAGCACGTGATGAGTACATGCCTTACAAGATACATGAATTGCACACAAGTTGCTGTCTTCGTTATCAACTTCTCTCGTTTTCTTCCCTTCTGTACTTGTGAGCAGCTACGTAATGGCCCCCTCAAGAGGAGGTTTTGATCTAAGTGCGTATGATATTTTATCTCGGCCATTTGATTAACCTCTCTGGGTCTACTGAGCTTCTCCAGATAGTATCATGACCAACTTGGCCGTCCCAAATTTCTCGGCGAGCGAGAGATAAACGAGAAATAACAGATTGCTCATAAGGGTGAAAATCGCCCCCCCGGCCAAGACACTTGGTGACGAGGGTCGCTGGACCTTACCCTCCGAGCTGAAACCGATTGTCTGGCTTCGGTATAAAAACCCTCTCGAACAGGCAAAGGCAGCCAGTGGAGCTCCGACTAGACCTGTCAACAGACAGCGTGAGTCGCCGAGATGCGCACCGCTTTATTATTCCTTGTGGCTTTGGCCGCCTCAGCTCTAGCAGGTAAAAATTACTTTGGTTTTCTGTCGACAAAAGTGCCTTTCCAGAGTTTCGGTCAACTCGGGACCCAGGATTTCGGTTGCTGAAAAGTTTAAGTTTACGGATGACTGTTGGTGATTTAGAAAATTCAATGCTATTTTAGTGAATACTATTTGTTGCAGTTATAGCTATGCATTTTCCTTATTTTCCTTTGGTCTCCATCGAGTTACATGAGGAGTTTCATTCATGAACGTTTACTTATAATTGAGAAGTGTACGATATCATTTAGTGCATTCTATACGCTGTTGTTACAAATATCTGCATACGTACTCGCCTTTTCCCCTCTCTCCTTCATTTGTTAACTCAAGCAAATAGTTTGTTAATCATTTTCCACTACATTTTTGAAAATCTTTCAAATTTTAAATTATAACCTACTCCTATCGATTTCCCTTTACCTTAAAACAATAGCCTTAAATAAAAAAAAAAATTAAAAATACTGTATGCTCTTAACCTGACCGGGATTCGAACTCTTGCCTTTCATGTGTTGGGACTAAGTACTAAGGCGACAGTGACTCCATGCACTCAGCATGCATCCGTCCAGCAACATCTAGTATTTCTACTCAACAGTATTTTCTTGCCTTTTTCCTCGGCTTAAATTTAGGGAAATTGTTACCATCAAGAATTAGAGACTTGTAAAAAGGTCTTTTAGTGTTTGGAATTCAATAAATAGCTTCCCCTGCTCACAGTCAGCATAAAAAACCCAGGGAATTGTGACGCCAGATCATTTCCAGTCAATCAAATACCGCTTACAGTTTGCCTTGAGTTTGTACCTTCAGCCAACAGCTGTACCTTCCATCCTCTCCTTTTGGTCTGGCCTCAGTTAACTGTCCAACTTCTTGAATTTTAGAATGAGACCCTGCTTAAGTTTTCGCTTTTCATTTAAGAATGATTCCTCATATAAGCACTTAAATCTGACTCAGCTGTCTACTTAAGTAGCTTATTGGTTAATAATAATAATGATAGCCATTTTAGTTGTTATGAGTTATAACAAAGACAAAGAAATCATTTATGCTAATTGTTATAACTATAATCATTAGAATTCGCAAACTTAACGAAACTTTTTAGTTTATTATGATTGATTTTTTGTTACATATTTTGTACCTGTCTTTCATATCTTGGAAGACAGTGAGTGACTGGTTTTTCTAGAGAGAGATAGAGACAGTTCTTTATTATATATATATATATATATATATATATATATATATATATATATATATATGTGTGTGTGTGTGTGTGTGTGTGTGTGTGTGTGTGTGTGTGTGTGTGTATATTCCTATTTTTGCGTCGTCGGTTATTTCATTACTGAAGTTTCTTGTGATGCCGACTATTCTCTAAGTTAAAAAGGGAGATGGAAATATCAAACCTTTTAACCTCATTCGGAAAAAATTCTCGTCGTCCGTGAAAGTTACTACAGCCGCTCTAACACAATTTACAGTATTGCTATTTTAGAACTGACTAGATTTTTTACTTGAAAATAAAATTAACATCATTTTCTGATTCAAAAAGTATTAACGAATGGCGCATCAGATACTGAATTAGTCATTGTTTATTAATAAATCACGAATTTTTAAAAACAGGTCAATGCAAGGTCAAATGTAAACATCCAAGGCACAATTTTCTAAAGTTGAAATGTTGAAAAACGAGGGCAATCACGAAGCCACTTAGTGGGCCTAAGCTTCTTCGGGCTTCTGTTAGACTTTGCTCTATCTATCTTCTCACTGAACTGGGGATCTGGTTCTATTCTATCCCAGTCAACCTCAACCTCAAGAAATTGCCTTAAGATGTCTTAGAACGAGTTACTGGATCTGCTTATCTATTCTGTGTCCACTTATGCTTCATGTTTCCTTCTCTCTCTCTCTCTCTCTCTCTCTCTCTCTCTCTCTCTCTCTCTCTCTCTCTCTCTCTCTCTTCCCGACAAGTTTTCTTCTTTCCCCGTTAAATTCAGCTTCAAGAAAAATCGTAGTGTTTTCTGAATTCACTTCCATACTTCATAATACCTGATCATTTCTTGACTTGGAAAATCGTCTTTTGACAATCTTTTTTTTTTTTTTCATCATATTTGTCACAAGAATTTCACGAATATATGTTACGCTCTTTAGGGCTTTAGTTTCAACAACATTAAGTTCCTCGTTGGACGAGTGGTTAGCGCTCGCCTACCAATCCGGTGAAATTAATTTCTCGATATAATATGGTTCGGATCCCACAATAAACTGTAGGTCCCGTTGCTAGGTAACCAACTGGTTCCAAGACGCGTAGAAATATATCTAATCCATCGGGCCAGCCCTAGGAGAGCTGTTAATCAGCTCAGCGGTCTGGTAAAACTAAGATATACTTAAATCTTTCAACAACAATGAAAGGCTTTCCTCTTTGTACCTATAATGTAATATATATATAAATATATATATATATCTATATATAATATTAATCTATTATATCTATATATATTATATTGCGTCTTACTGCGCATTTATATGGAGTGGATTTGTTACCGAACTGAAAGTGATTGGGATAAGATAAGTTCTGTGTTTAATCATGAGGGGCTACTCGTGATCTCAAGATAACCTGATAAACTCAACAGCGGTCAGACCAGAACAACAAGATAAAAGGAAGCCGTGAATAGAAGCAATGACGAATTTAACATTTACTTATTAGATTAATTCCTATTTGCGGGACACTTGCTTAAGTACACATTTGCATACGAGTATGTGGTTATATGTTCACTCTGTACTGAGGGCAAGAAAACTATTTATATTATAAATATGTAAATTCATACATATATATATGAATGTGTGTACTTATATATGCTAGTAACGATATCTCCTTTTTTTCAGTTATCAATCATTTCTTAAATAATTTTCAAAAAACTGTAATGGCCTTTTTCGAAAAACTGAAACTGCCTGTATATGAAGGACTTGCCATGCGATGACATTTTACTTCATTGTCTATTCATTCCGTGCAAATATATTTTCATAAATTCTTTTTTTTGAATAATTCTCCATGGGGAGAGTAAGTTCCACGAAATCCACATTCCCAATTTCATTTTATTTTGCTTTGCGAAGAAATTTAATGCACCGCCTATACCCCAGTCTCTTTCATGTTGACCCCTAGCCCCAAGATATTGCAGAATCTGTTCTTGAATAACATATAATTTATTCTTTAAAAAAATAAATGAGTTCTGAAATCCAGCATGAATTTACGATGAAGTGACCGTAACACACCTGCCCCCTTCCATCCATCTTGGAAATTCATAAATCCACAATGTGGTTGTTTACAGTGGAGGTTACTTCCAGTGTTCCATGACGTACTATACTACTACTACTTTATACCATATTTATCTCGCATGTTCGAGTGTGTGTGTATACAATCTGCTTTTCCTGGTGCTTTACCTTGAACATTGTTACGTTTTTTCTGACAGTTATTTCTGAGGTTTAATGGTCGAAATTTTCCTGTTTCAGGACCAGCAGGTCAACGGAATACTTGCGCCACCCACTGCAAACCTTCAGAGACCTTCGTTTACGAAAATGGTAAGAGCATGGGCTCAGGTGGAATGCAGTACGATGGCTACTAATTTCTCCATACATTCTTTTACAAAAAACTATGTTCGAAAATTTAGCTGCAAAAGAACTCAAACTAAATCTGCTCATTATATATTGTCATCTTGATGCTCTATACCCTGTATCTTGCGGGTAACGCTCGAATACATAAGATATACTTTTAAAACTCTCTGAATTTCTCAGGCAAAAGCTACACCTATGAATATTCTGTAACGACTTCGACTCGACTTCTGGGAGCCTTCGACGATGACGCGCAGATGCACATTACTGCCAAGGCCCAGATAGATGTTACCTCCCCGTGTGAATATGTGCTGAGGGTTAGTTAGCGCTTCTTACATGCACGTTTTCAGTGAATGCTTGTCAGTCGCTGTTGTGGAAAACAGCTCCCAGTGTTGTAGTTGTAGTAAATATGACATGAAATGCTGCTTTCATATTGAGAATGAAACTAAACTGGTATTTATATGAATGTCAGAAATACTAATATTAACATAATTATATTTTTCTCAGCTCACGGAAGTGCAGCTTCAAAACTCAATTCACAATGCCGAGTTCAGCGAAGCCATCATGAAGAACCCTCTTAGGTTCTCCTTCCAAGATGGCGTCGTTGAGAGCTTGTGCAGTGAAGCGACTGAACCCACCTGGGTTTTGAACTTCAAGAGAGGTCTTCTGTCTACCTTCCAAAATTCCATGAACAACATCAATCATGGCGTAAGAGGACTTTAAAAGTTTATGAAATATATGAAAAAACAATTAATAATATTTATTCATAATAACAGGATTTATATAAAGAAAAAAAAACTCACATAAGGTCTAAAACTGTCTCCTACAGGAGGGACAAGAAACCGATGTAGCCGGCATGTGTGTTACTCAATACAGCGTGACTACGGAGGGCAATGTTATCTCAACTGAGAGAGTAAAGGATCTATCTTCTTGTGCTAAGAGGCCTGACATGAACACTTACTTGATGTCCACTACCTACGCCACAGATTCTCCTGTTCAGAGTTTGCCGATCTTCAAGAGTACCAACAAGTGCCAGCAGAAGATAGAAGACGGAATTCTGAAGGAGGCCATCTGTGAAGATACCCACAAATTCAGGCCTTTCTCAAGCGAAGAAGGTGGAGCCATTACAAAGGCAACGGCCACCATGCGTCTGCTGTCCCTCGAGGACTTGACAGTCATGATTCCAGGTAAGCATTTACAGTTACAGTAATTTCTTAGAATTTTGAGTGGCATAGCGTAGGCATTGTACAAACATAGGTGTGATTTTTGAAATCAAAGGATTTTCATATTTTGGAAAAGCTGTATCCCTAGACCTGGAAATTGTATATCAGACAAGCCCCCTTTTCAGTAAAACCAAGATAATTACTTCATGACGCAATCAGTCATAGTATGAAATGGATGAAAATTTAAAAGATGTGAATTCAGCTGATATTACTATAGATTATGACAAGAATAGTGATGGTCACCTACTTATACTTTCTTTCACTTCTTCACAGACACCCAGTTCCTCAGAAAATCTCTCATTTTTGACGAAGAAATCTCCGAAACATCTGAACCTAAGGTTGAGATCGTAGCCAACATTTTGAACGATCTTGAAGTTGCTTCTCAGGGAGAAATCGGAGCTGAAGTCCCTGCACTTTTCTCGAACTTGGTTGCATCCCTGAAATCCCTCGACTATTCTCAGATGAGCAACATCTACAGCAAGATCCAAGAGCCACGTGTCAAGAAATTCTTGGTTGATGCCATGCCTTTGGTTGGAACAGCAAGCGCTGCTGGAACCCTCCGAGACATGTTTGTGAATGGTGAACTGACAGAAATTGAGACAGACCTTTGGTTTACATCACTGGCATTTTTGAAAAACCCTACCCCTGAAATATTCACGGCCATTGCAGTAAGTACCCTTACTATAAATCTAATTTACTAATAGAAATTATTTTTCTTTGTTCTGATCATATATATACATATATTCCAATGGATGAAGATTATAATTCTTTTTTTATTTTATCATTTCACAGCCTCTTTTGGAGGAGACCCCCAGCCAGAAAGCAATGCTTGGAACTTCTGCCCTGATCAACAATTACTGTAAACTCCACAGTGATTGTGAATCTGAGACTGGCATTATTCAGGTTCTAAGAAGGATTGAAGCCCAGCTTGGATCAAGCTGCCGTGCAACAAATGAAGTGGAAAAAAACAAGATTTTAGTTGCCCTTAAATCCCTTGGAAATGCTGGTAGATGGATAAACGCCAACACAGTCTTGAAACGCTGTTACACTGAAGAAGAAAATGACATGGAAATCCGAGTGGCTGCTCTTGAAGCCTGGAGGCACACCCCTTGTGAATATGATAGATCTAGTGTTCAGGCTGCATTCCAAGATGAAAAACAAGACTCTGAGGTGCGCATTGCTGCATACCTTGCACTTATGTCTTGCCCAACTCAGGAAATCATTGATACAGTTAAGGATAGGCTTACATCAGAGGGAATAAACCAAGTTACTTCATTCGTCTGGACACACATGACTAATCTGCAAGAGTCTGCTTCTCCTGAAAAGCAATGGCTACATGACATGATTGGTGAAGAGCTGTTGCAGCTTAAATACAACAAAGACGCTTTGAAATTCTCTCGTAATTATGAGTCATCTTTCTTCATGAATGAATTGAATCTGGGTGCAACAGTTGAAAGTAACATGATCTTCTCAGGCAAATCCTATTTGCCAAGATCTGCCATGTTAAACCTAACATTAGACCTCTTTGGAGAATCAATCAACTTCTTTGAAGTTGGAGGTAGAATTGAAGGATTTGAAACATACGTGGAACGATTCTTTGGCCCCAATGGATATTTCCATGAAGAGACAATTGAAGCTATCTTAAAGAATATGAGAGAACAAAAGACAGACTATGAAGCAACAACCCTAGAGGGAATCCTGGATAAGGCTACTGATGAAGCAGAAGGCTCATACTACATGAGGGTATTTGGCAATGAACTTCATTACCATCATTTCCGTGGCCTTGAAAATTTCATAGAAACATCTGGTACAACTAATCCTTTGGAATTCTTGATGGACATGGCACGTAAAGGAAATGTTGATTACAGCAAGTCCTACCAAATGTTTGACACTCACTACATCATCCCCACTGCCAGTGGTTTGCCTCTTGCAGTCACAGCTAAGGGAACTGCAACACTTGGTATCCAGGTTAATGGCAAATTCAACATTCAGAACATGAAGAATGTTGATATCGAAGGTCACATCAACCCCTCTGCTGCTGTGGAAATCAATGGCCTTATGGCAGTAGATGCTCATGTCACACGCACAGGATTAAAGATCAAATCTAACCTCCATACTTCCACTTTCCTTGATGGCAAAATAAAAATAAACAAAGGTAAGGTGATCGACATTGCATTCAACATTCCTAAGGAAAAGGTAGAAGTAATCAATGTTCAAACTAAATTCTTCTATCTAGAAAATGATGAAGAGACAGAAAAGGGTATTGAAAATAAGATGGGCCATGAAAGCTGCACCTCAGGAATTACTGGAATGGCACTCTGTGGAGAATTCAGTTACACGCCAAAATCAGAAATTAGCCCTGCCTTCCCATTTGCTGGGCCTTTTGGCACACATGTTTACCTGAAGAAGATGGACACACACACAGGATATGTTCTGCAATTCAAGAATGCGAAAAATGAAATCTACCTCCTAGCTGACACACCAGGATCTCAGTCCAACCACAAAATTGAAATGAGTCTCAAAAAATCAAATAATGCTATTGCTCTAGATATCCAAACACCTTTCAAATCCATTCAGGGTACTGGAGAATATATTTGGCAGAAGAACAACAAGAATGCTAAACTGACCTTGACACTTGATGGAGAACAATATGGCATGGATGCTTCTCTGATCACAGACAGCAAAGCCAGAAAGGTAGAACCACTCTTTGTCTTGACAGCTGCAAGTGGTACTCTAGTGAACCTTAAAGGCCTGTTTGAAATGACAGGGAAATCAGCTGAAGGCAATTTAGAATTGAAAACACCCTATTTTGAAACTGAAATTAAGAGCACTTTCAACTATGACACAAAAGGACTTATTTCACTGACAACAGATGCTGATTACATCATAGGAGGTGGAGAAAAACAAACAATTCACCAACTGTTCCTCATCAAAAAGGAGATCTCTGATGCTACTGGTACATACACACTTAACTTTGACTTTATTCCCTCTGAATGTTCAGACATCTCAACAAGTCTCAACTACCAGGCCGTTGTGAAACGCTTAGGGGAAATAGAGGGCACAGGAAAGCTAGTCTTTGGGCCAGCAACTTGGGAAACTGCCCATTCTTGGCTCTTAACCAGTGAGAGTGGACTATGGAAACTTGATTTTAATCTAGGCCTTAAATGCCCTCAACGTGGAATTGATTATCTTGCATCCACTAATCTGTCTTTCAACCAGAATGACATTCAGGGTAACGTACTTCTTCGCACTGTCCCTGGAAAGGATCTGTCCCTCAGCACATCACTGAGCAGAAACGAAGATATTGAGCTCAAAGGAAATATTGCAGTTCAAGTTGGAGACTTCAAGGCTGCTTCTGAAGTTATGTACTCCAAGATTTCTTCTGAACATCATAAGATCCAGGTAATGAATATTCCTATTCTCAATTAGTTTTTTCATGCCAATAAGACTAAATTCATGACTAACTCTTTCAAAATCTGTATCTTGATATCTTCTGTCCCCATAGACCTAAGATACAGTTAAAAAGGAAATTGTGCCTCGAACTTTACTCCATTTTCTAATGGTGTCTAATCATTTGGAAATCGTCCTGTACTTGATTTTTTCTCTAAATAAATAAACGGGTTAATAGCCAAATAAGACAGCTAAATATACACAATCATACAGACACAGACACAAACACACACACACACACACACATATATATGTATACATATATAAGGAACACAAAATACATTACCAATAAGTATTCATTAGTTGCAATAGCCAGACTATCTGATATATGACAATCAAGTCCATCTCTGCATGAGAGTTAATACTTAGCTGAGAAGCATCACTAAAGATATTTGTTTTTCCAGTTGATAACCAAGATTGGAGATGAAACCTGCATGTTGGAGGGAGCTTTTGAAAACAAGTCAACAAGTGGAAAAATCAACGCCATTCTGTCTGGCATCTGCAAGTGCAGTGGTTATGACATCAACACTAACTTCGGCATTTATGCTGATACTCAAAAGGCATCAGTGGATATGACTACCAAAGTTAATGGCCGTGATTATACAGCCAAGATCGAGGGTTCTTCATCTTCTCTGCTGATCGATGTTGACATCATTAAACACGTTGTGCTGAACACACAGGTAACTAGTACAATATTATTGTATTTTTCTGTCCATTCCAAAGAGTTTGGGTGAGAAAGCCCGAACAATTACAATATTTTGTGTCTCTTGAATTTGCTGTTCCTTGCATATTTTCATTTTCTATGAAAAGTGGGAAGAGTGCCAATCATATTCTGTTTCTCTATATACAGTGCTTCCAAAGCCTGTACCTCAAGAACTACCGTTATAGTTGAATTACAGTAATAATAGCTGCAAGTGACATTATTTATTTTGTAGCTGTTTTTATGGGTGTATTGTTCTTGAAATTTGACTTCTGAGACCTCACAAGTGTCCTCTACCCTAGGATTTCACTATACCTCTTTTATATTGAATCATACACAGGTAACCTCAACCGATGACGTTGCAAAGCTGATTGTCAGTGCTGAATGGGATAAAGATGTAGATCCTACAAAGGCTCTTGCTATTGCTGGAGAAATATCACCAAGCACAATTCACCTAAACCTTAAGTAAGCATGATTTTTTTAAAGCTTATATTTTGTCTAGTATTTGCTATGATAACGCAAACTTACTGTAATTGTTTAAAGAGCCACTTTTTCTTACCTGTTATATTTAAATATTGAATGATTAATTCCATACATATACTTCCAGGTTTTTGGAGAAAGAATTCCTCTTGTCCAGCAAGCTGGAATCTAATGGAGTGCAGTTAGAGGCTAAATGGGATGCAGACCAAAGAATCCTATGCACAATCACCTATAAACATGGGGAGACAATTTCTTTAGGTGCTACTCTGCTCACTCCATTCCCAGGATGGGAAAAACAAGATACAACTTTCACTCTTTCCCTTGACAAAACTAATGTTGACAGCCGATTCATTGTGACCTGGAAAAATTCCGAGTTGATCAGCTTGTCTGTTAACGCCAATTTGCAACCAGGAGCACTGACAAATGCACTGAAAGCTGCCATACTATTCAGCAGTAGCCTGACTGACTTTGAGCGTGTCAGTTTCACAGTGGAACACAGCATGGTTAATGCCAGAATCAGTAGCAAAATTGAGGGCAACTGGAATGAAAAACAGCTGAAAGGAAACTTTGAATTAGTTCCAACTGAAGATGGCATTGAAGGACATCTAAGCCTTACTGCACCATTTATGGAAAGGATTCTAATCAATATGAAACATAGCCTCACTGAACAAGCCTTGGATTCCATTGCTGAAATGAAATTCGGAGAGGAAACTTTAACAGCCTCTGCTAAGGGACACATAGTCATTACTCAAGTCCATGATGTCGCTATGGTATTAAAGATCGACTCCTCCTTACCTGTAGTTCCAGCAATCAATACTAATGTCAACTACAAGAATGATGGATCACTTCTGAAACTCACAGTAGAGGGAAAAATGGGTGATCAGAAAATGATGCTTGACCTAAATGGTAGCATAGTGAAAGAGGACACAACAAACATTAAAGGAGAGCTTAGATTCATAACACCATTCACCTATCCTCTAACAGCATCAGTCAAACATCAGCATACTGATAATGCCTTTACCTCAGAATTGGAAATGTCCCGCATCTGGTCAACCTTTGGAAACCTGAAAGTACATGCTGAGGGACAAATGACCTCCAAGAGTGATATCAAACTGAGTGCATATTTGAGCAGCCCTGATAATAAGGCCTCCTTGACTTTCAATCACAAAGTGGCAGAGAGACACATGCTTTCATCCGTCTCATTCTTGCTCAATGGAGAAACCATTAAAGGATCTGTTAGTGGTGTCGTTGATGATGCATCCAACTTGGTAGATCTAGAAGCAGAAGTCACTTCAACATTATCTGAAATTGATGATATTAAGATGAAAGTTAAAAGTCAGAAGACAGACAATACAAGAACTTCTAATGTCACCTTGATCAAAGGAAGCAAATCTGTTACCATTGCTCATGTTATCTCTGTACAAGATCTTCTCAACTGGGAGAATTCCTTCAACATCAATGGAGTGTACATACTGACAAATAAGCAGACTCATGTAGGTACTAAATATACCCACGAATTCCAGCTTGCTCTGGATTCTCAGGAAATTTTAGGGGCTCTTGAGTTTGATAAGAAATCCACTGGAGATTTCTGTGAAGTAGACACTAAGCTGAGACTTGTTTCTCAATGGACAGGAGATGTAAAGGGCGAACTCCAACTCAAGTATAACGATGTTGAATACAACCCTGTGATTATCATCGAATACTCTCCCGGGAAAAGGGTAGAGCTCAGCAATACAATCAAAATCAATGATGCTTTCTATTATTTGGAAACTTCTTTGGTCACCCCATTCTGGGACACATTAGGTTTGAAACTTAATGTGGATTTCAAGCCAAGGCCAGCAGTCACTCTAGTCATAATGAAAGGAAGTGCCAAGACCACAATTGATGTCAGCGGAAGTTTGGAATCAAAGAAATTGGAAGGCCAATTGGAAATTATTTCCAGTTACCTGACTTACCCATTCTCCATGGAGGTGACTTATGACACCAGTGCAGAGCAAAAGACTGCCCATCTTGGTGTTGTTTACGACAAGAAGTATGAAATTAAGGGTGTCATTTCTGGAAGTGCTAAGGCAGCAAAATGGGTCTTGACTACAGATTTACCATTTGAAACCATTCAGCATTTGCAGTTTAGTGGTGGATATGACATCATGAAAATGCCTCTGTCAGCAAATACCGTGTTTATCCTTAATACCAAGAAATATGAACTGGAAGCAAATGTTGACTTTGATAGTTTCACTGTTGACTTTGCTGTAGATGACAACAAAGGAAAGTTCTCTGGAAACTGGTTCTATAGCATGGAGAAAGCTAATGTAAACATCATCTTTGAATCCCCATTGGCAATTTTGGACAGTTTCTCAGTTGAAGGAATGTATGACCTTGTCAGTGAAAAGAAAGTTAGCATCAAATTTACCAAGGGAGCCCAAGAACTCAGTGTAACTGGAAAATTAGAAAATGAAACTCTTCTCATTAATGCTGTAACTCCATTCAGTGACTGGGAAAACCTAGAGGCCTCATTTTTCATTTCTGAGTCAGCAATTGCTGCATTTGCTAGGAAGAACGAAGCAAAAATTGAAATCAATGGTGCTTTGCATGTCAAACCTGGAAAGGGTAAAATCAACCTGATCATAAGCTCACCTTTTGCTGGATTGGAACAAATATCTGTTGATCTGTCATACTTATTCAGGGGCCCTACAAAAACTGTGCAATTAAAATCCACATTTGGCACACAGCAAATTTTATTGAATGGATCTATAGACATTGCTAACATCCTTTCCCCAGAAATGAAGTTGGATATTGCAACACCATTTGAAACGGTCAATAAACTTGGAGGATTGGTTAAGTGGAATTTTGAAACAGCTACCAAAACTGCAATCGTAAATATCTACCACAATGACAACAGATATTCCTGGGAATTGGAAGCAACAGCTGACAGCCTTCTGAAAGGTAATGCAAAGACTAAACTGCAGACTCCCTTCTCTGGCTGGACCTCTTGCATATTTGAAGGAAATTTCGATTTCTCATCGTTGCCATTCAAATTTACTGTCACATGTGAAAAAGAAGGTCATGTGAAAACTTTCAATGGATTATTTACATTCAACAAGAGCGAATTTTCTGCAGAGCTTGCCACCCCTATTCCTGAGTGGGAGAAAATCGTGATCAGTGGTAGCTACACCTTTGCAGAAGACCTTCTAACCTTTTCTTCTGGAATTACCAAGAGTGCTGATAATTATGCTTTAACCGGTAATATTCTTTTCAATTCACTGAAGCCTAAACTGAACGTAAGTCTGAAGACTCCCATTACTTATGCCTCAAATATTGATTTCACCCTAGATGCTGACTTGATCGACAATGACAAGAAATTCCTTGTTTCTTTAAACATTGATGAAACCTTGTATTCTTTGGAAATTAATGGTCAGTATCTTCAAAAACAAGGATTCCTTAAGGTTCAGTTGCAGTCTCCTATTCCTGGTTTCAAAACATTGGAACTGTTTGGAAAAATTAACTTCACTGGAGATATCAAGGTTGCTGAACTTGATATAAAGAAAGAAGGACAAACCCAACATCTTTCCATTGCTGCTCAAGTCAATGACAATAACCTCAGAGCTGAAATTCAGACACCATTTGTTGGATTTGAGAGCTTAGAAATCCAAGGGGACTATATTGTACGCAATGGAGAGCACATCATAGAAGCCTCTTACATAAAGAATTTGCAGAAGTATGCTGTTAAAGGAATTTTATCAACAAATGACATGTCTGCAATACTGAAGATATCAACCCCCGTTGAAACAATGAAAAACATTGAAATCAAGGCAAATTTCTCATTATTGAATGATGGATTTGATGGTTCTTTACACTTTGAGAAAGACCAGGAGTTCTTTGAACTGAAAAGCACAGTTGGAATAAGTCCCTTAAAGTCTAACATAATTGTGTCCTTTGAAACCCCAGTTTCTGGATGGAGAAAATTACTGCTTGATGCCAAGTATGATGTACAATCAGAAAAGAAATCAGCATCAATAACAGTGGAAAAGGATTCAGTTGTCAAGAAGATTAGTATCGAAGGAAGCTTTACGCTCAGGTCTGGCCTGTTTAAGGTTGAAACACCTGTAGAAGGATTTAGTGTCTTTGGAGCAGAATATAACCTGAACATCAATGAAGAAAACAATCAGCTTCATGCATCTGTGAAGATCTACAACGAAGGAAAGGAATGGACCTTCGTAGCACAGGGAGAATACCATTCAGACAGGATTATGATTAAGTTCCAGACACCATTTGAAGGTTTCAATACCATTGCTGCAGAAGGAAGCATCAACTTTGATTCAAGAGCAGGCAAAGTTCTAATTGAATTTGGTACTTACAAGTTTACAGTGGATTTATCATATGCTACTGACAATCTCCTCTTCAAAATAACTACACCATTTGAAGATCTGAAGGTTATGTTGCTTGAGGCTAAATACACATGGTTAGAAGCCCTTAAAGATGTCACCATCAGCCTCACTTACAATGAAATGCAAAACACTTTGCATGGCGTTTTAAACCTTTCAAAGGACTCATCTGAAATTCTTGTAAAAGTTGTCTCTCCATTCCAGGGACTTGGTGAAATCTCAGTGAATGCTAAATATGATGTGAATAACAGGGATGAATTAATGTTTGTTCGAGTAATTACAAGCACCCAGACATATGCTTTCAAAATGGGTGGTTACATTGAGGAAAAAGTTGCTGCTTTGACTTTGGAATTGAATACACCTTTCGAAGGACTGCAGAATGTAAAGTTCTCTGTAAAACTTGACTTAACTAGTGAGGATAAGCATTTGGAAATCATTATGGATAAAGACAGCGATGTGAAAGCAATTATTATCTCTGGAAAACTGATTGGAGAAATGGTAGATTTCAATCTCAAAAGTCCTTTCGCAGGTTTCCACGACTTTAAGGTGTTTGGAGCTTTGAACAGACCTAAAAGATCACTGGAATTCCAGATGATGAGTGATGACAGCGCTGCCACATTTGCTGCCAATTTTAATTCACTGACAATGGAGGTAAAAACTCCTTTTGCTGCCGCCAACCAGATTAAATGGGAAATTGTAAAAGTTGATGAAAACACAATAAAAGCTGAATGGAGAAGAAATGACAACTATGTCTCACTAGTCATAGAAAAACAAGGAAGGAAAGCTGCCTTCAATTTAAAAGTGGAGAGTATGTTCCAGGGATGGGAATTACTTGCAATTGCTGGACAGCTGGATCAAGAAACCATCAGTGGATATATTCGCGGTCAGCTCAATGAAGACAAAATGTCTGTATCTGGATCAGGACAATTTGATACCAAGGGGGCTCTTAACTTGAATATCCAAACTCCTTATGACAATTATAAATCTGTGGAAGTGACTTTAGAGTATAACATAAGGAAGAAAACAGCGAAGTTAGAAGCATCATCATCCTCTTCGGACTTCCATTTCATCCTTGAGCGTGGCAGGAGTGGAGTAATACACCATCACTCTATTTTCCCTCATTCTGAACAACCGACAGAAATATCCTTGAACCTCGGTTTGTATAGTGGAAAGGCCACCGTTACATCCCGCTATCCACTCCTGAGAAATTACTATCAGGAATACAATGCCAATATTGGACCAGACATTAAAATAGATCATATCATAAAGTGGAATGACCTCGAAGTTTTCAAGCTTGATGTTGTTCGCGAAGGAGCCAACAAGAAACTCGATGTAGAAGTGCATTTCCGCAGGACTGGTCATCACACAACTATTGAGCTGCATCGTGATGGATATTCTTCTTTGAATTTCCTCGCTCGCCGGGACGACCAAGAATTCACAATTAATGTACAAGGCAGTGGAAACCTCCCTACTCAAGGTACATTGGATATTGACATCAACAATTCATTTAGAGAAGTGCCAAGAAATATCAAAGCAACTGCAACGATTGACGTTCAGCCTGGAGCATCGAGAAAGAATATCAAGTTGGAAGTCGTTCCTTCCAGGGGAAAACTTTACATTTTTGATCTCCATTATTCTATGGACATCTCTAACCCCAAACAGGGTGATTTCACCTTATCGATTACCACTCCAGACAGAATGATGGCTCCATGGAAAAATATTTCAGGAAGCTGGAATTTGGAAGATCAGAGCAATACCAATATCAGATTTAAAGTGGGTGATACTGAATACACTGCACAAGGAATGCTTACTCTCCGGGAATCTACCTTAGTGCTGGTTCCATCTGACTCCAGTGCAGAAAACATCTACCTCCAGTGGACTTTTAGACGGGATGGCAATGGCAGAGATTACTTCATTAAGATTGGAAGAGAATCCAGATACCACATGGTACAGCTAAAGGGAACTATTCTTGATTACGCTCATGTTGATGTAGAAGGAGCCATCAAAAATAGATTTATGGAACATGAGTTACATTTCAAAACAAAGTGGAATAAACAGGCTGATGGTACTGTGCAAGGTGAAGGATCTTTTGAATATGGAAAGTACCATAGTGAGCATACTGTGAAGTTCCTTCGGGATCCATCAAGAAGAAGTGCAACATTCGAAGCTTCGGGAACCTCCAACATTCCCAATTATGAAAGAGTTTCACTCTCAGGAAGCTACGATTTCGATGGAAAGGTGGTCATCAACGCTCTCGTCTTTGCAAATGATCGTGAATCCAAAATCGAAGTCAACTTCACAGACCTGAATCCATCGCAATCACGCAATACCATAAACATAAACATCCCTCTCCTAAGATCATATGGTCAAATGGAGCTTACTCTGAGTCATGACTTCAGACAAACCACGTCAAAATCATTTTCTGCAATTGCCAGATTTGCAGATCGAGAAGCCTACTTAAAAGCAAACTGGAATAGGAGTCCAAACTTTGAAACCCTACAGGGTAATGTTGACGTCAAATCCAAACTAGTTGGTGAAGTACATATTGTTTTGAACTTTGATATTTCAAATATTTCCGATGCTCATGCTGAAGCAACATACACAAGGGTGACACCAGCAGGACAAACAAAGAATGCAAGCCTGAAGTGGACTCGTCAACAGACGCCAGAACAATTAAACACTGAACTTGTTGTTGATACACCTTTTAGCTTTTTGCAACATGGACGGATATTTGTGAATGCTGACTTCAGCAAATTGTTCAAAGTATCAGCTGGCATTGACTACAATGAAAAACACATTACTTTGGACCTTGATGTCAACAAAAAGAGTATCACTGGCAAAATTACCACTCCTTTCGAGAATTTTGAACTGATAGATGGATCACTGACATACAACTTAGGTGGAAAAACTAAGACAGTGCAGTTAGCTTATGAAAGAGGCGATAGAAAAGTTAACCTCGACTTCGTACTGAATGTTAAACCAAAGAAGGAAGGAGACTTTGACTTAACTCTGACAACACCATTTGATTTTGTTAAAAACCTTCATATAGATGGAAAATGGAGCAAAAAGAATGCAGCTATCAATTATCAAAGGAATGATATAGTTCTGAACTTCCAAGGCAAGGCTGAAGTAAAAGCTGATAAGTCCTCTTTCGATCTTTCCTTCGTTCCCCCTAGCGGAAACCCAATAAGGGTTGCTGGTTCCTTTGATGTTGAAGAATTAATAGAAGGTACTGGCTCGAGCGAGAAGCAGATCGCCAGTTTGGAAGTAGAATTTGATGGTAATCGTCTCAGTTTCAATGTTAATGGCTTCCGGAATACTGAAAGGGTTTACATTGAAATTGATGGCAAGACCACTTTTGCAAAAATTAACAATTTCCACTTGAAAGTAGATACTCATCTGTCAACTGATCATCGAGAAGGTAATATTGAGGTTGGTGTCAATGAATTTGAATTGAAGATTGACAATCACTTTGAGAGGAAAGGCAGTGAAGGCTATTATTTTAAAAGCCATATTGAAAGTACTCTCACTCCTTTGCCTGCATTGATCTTCGGCATCGGACACACAGGAGAGGAGCGAATCGTGACCATTGGCTATGGTGAGGACAGGGAAATCACATTTTCCATCAAAGGAAAGGACAACTTCGAGTCTGGATTTTCTGGCTATGTTGACATACCAAACTTTGGCTATGAAGGTGTTAAATATGAAGTAGAATACAACTTTGCAAATAGCAATGAGATTCACATTGACATTGAAGCCGAACTAGGAGGTGAAGGAGAAATTGAGGGTCGTATAATCTACAATGCTGAAGGACTTCAAGCCCGTCTGAGTTCTCTGATAACTGGCGCACACAGTCTGCGCGTCCGTCGATCTATTTCATCCGATGGATTCTTCGCCGAGGCTGGCATCGACGACTACAACCTGAAACTCCGAGGTGGCTTCAACAACGACGATACCAAGAAGGGTGTCCTATTAGAAGGAGAAGTCTTTGGCAGGACATTTTCAATTGATGCATTACTACAATCAGAGGGTTTAAAATATACAGAAGGGAAACTGATTATCAAAACACCCTTCCAGGGCTGGGAAACAATTGGAGGTCTTTTCACCTGGGCATTTGTAGATAACAAGATCATATCTCATGCCGAAGTGATGCTTCCATCTGATGTTAACCCCAAAATAACAGGTGAAATTAATCTAAACCTAGACAAGAAAGTAGATGGGTATGTGAAACTAGACCTTTTCGGTGAGGAATTCACCCTGAAAAGTAACTTGGTAGGTACAAATCTTGATGGATACAAAGGAATCATTGAGATCTATACACCATTCCATTATCTTTCATATGGCAGTGTCAGTGGAAATTTGAAAGCATTATCAGGATTCGTAGAAACAAATCTCAAAATTGATTTCCCACTCGCAACTCATGAAGTGAAAGTGAACTTCAAGAATGAGATGGATAAGGTAACATTCAATCTCGACCTTCAGTCAACCCTTCTTGAGCGTACTGTAAGCATTGGTATGGAACTGGACAGAACCAACCCCATTGCAGTTATTGCACATCTAACTATTAACAATAATAAGATCTCTGTAGAATACACAATGCAAAACAACCTCTTTTTGGTGAGCATTGACTCACTGGTACTGGATGTTCCTCGCAAATTTTCTCTGGAAGCAAAATATGAATCATTGGACAGTTTAGAAGGCACCATTATTGCTATTCTTGGTGGCGAAACCCATAAAATGCACGGCGGCATGAACGCAGCGTCAGACCGAGTCCAAGGGATCATTGAAGTTGAATCTAGCCTCATCGAAGGTACGAGAAAGCTTTCGTTCGACATTTCAATGCCAACACCATTCAAGCAATTTTCTGGTGTCTTTGTGTATACCAACAAACAAAGTCATTCCATCCAGTTCAGTCTTGATGTGATTTCTGGCATTCGCTCTCACCTAATGATTGACACCCCACTTTTCCCAAAAGTTGATGTTACTGTAGAACTTACTTTTGATTCTGCTAATTTCACTCTCATAACTCCTCAAGGAACTCACAAATTACTTGCTACATGGAGAGTAACCAGAAAGACGTCAGTTGACTACATGGCCAATATGGAACTGGCATCTCCTCTGCTTCCCGTGGACTATGTATTCGGCGTCGTTATTGGCGGCGACAAGGAGAAACGAACATTGCAAGCTGAACTCAATGCTGGAGGTATCAAGCACCTGCTCGAAGGATTTGCCACCATGTCTAACCAAGGAGGAAGTTTCTCTCTTAACCTAGAAACACCAATTAGTGGAATTAATAGAGCAACAGTTGAAGCTTCTGTAGAGTTTGTCCCTAAGATTCAAATTCATATTACAAACTCATTTGCCAACAAAGTTAATACATTTGACTTCAACTTTGACAAGGAGAATATGGCATTTATGTCAGCTATAGAATCACCCTTCATCCCCACTGGAATGCTCAAAGCGGAGGCTAAAATTACAGGTGAGATCAACAAAAACATGCAATTGAAGATAAACCTCATGAACAACGAAAACTCAATGAGTGGCGTTCTTAATACAAAAATCGCATCGCCCCAGAATATCAAGGTTAACTTGAAGATCACAACACCTTTCAAAGGATTCAAGAAGATGGGCTTCGCCGTCCAGTACCTGAAAAACAGTGAAGGGGTGAATGTCCTTCTGGTCGCCGAAAAACCCGTCAAATTCAACGTTGAGCTTCGCTTGGGCAACTTCCGCGACAATATTAAGGCTGATATTAAGGTCGATACCGAAATCAAAAGTTTTGAGGCCATCGAGGGTCACTTGCTCATACCACTGAATAGCTTCGAGCCCCGCATTTCTACCGGTATGATGATCAATGGTGAATACTACAAGGGGCACATCGGTGTGAAAACCAAAGCTCCTTACGAGTTGACCTATGGATTACACCTGGGAAGTTTAGTCGACCAAACATTCCATCTTAGAACAGATTCTTCTTTCCTTTTCTTTCTGTAACTCTCCCTGTGAGGATTTCAAGCACTGACCCGGTCGAGTAAGTCCAGCTAACACCACCAGTCAGAAATCGGGTTTCGTCGAAATGAACAAATCGTCTTGATGATCTATTGCTACATCTCACTAAATATGTAAGTTTGCCTTAGCGGAAATGTCAGGTCATAGGAAATGTATCATCAGGAGTTTTTCTTATATTATTACTCAGCTGTATGTATATATCAATAATACCCTTTATAAAATATATTGGCAATAAAAATTAATCTATTAGTCATATTTTGTTTCATAACCAGTATCAAATGAGAAACACTCGACCACATTATGCATATAAACAACCTCAAATGTAGAGGCTTTGAACATATATTCTATACCAGGAATGAAAATAAAGAAAGTAAAATACTTTAAAACAGCAATAAAAGTACTGACTACAATACGCTTAAACAATCACCAGTAATGAAGCTTGAAATGGCTTTTATGGATAGAATAGATAGACCCAACTTCGTTTTCCCACGCGAGAGATATTGCAATTGAAACATGATTATTATTATTATTATTATTATTATTATTATTATTATTATTATTATTATTATTATTATTATTATTATTATTATTATTATTATTATTCAGAGGATGAAACCAATTCATATGGAACAAGCCCACAGTGGCCATTGACTTGAAATTCAAGCTTCCAACGAATATAATATGTTCTTTATGAAGAAGTAAAGGGAAGTAAAAGGAAATACAGAAAGAAAAAATCTACTTATTAAGAAAGAAAAATATAAATTAATAAATTAAAAAATAGATAAACATGTATTAAAAGGCAAGGAGAATATTATTAGGTTAGTAATGCATTGCACCTGCTCTTAAACTTCTGAAGTTCCAATTGCATAATATCCTCTGGGAGGCTGTTCCACAATCCAACGGTGTGAGAAATAAAGGACCTCTTGAACTATATAGTAAGTTTGACAGCGAGGTGCATTTACTGCACGTTGGTGCTGCTGTTCAGCGAATCTGGTTGCTCTCGGCAGATATAGGGGAGGAATCAGTTGAGAATATGGAAGATCTCTACTGGAATACTTCCTCTTGGTAGCACCAATTGTATGGAGATCTCCTGAGAGCTCCCAAGGAGGGTCATCATTATTTAACCTTGGAGTTGGAGCTGTTTATCTTCTTACCTACATTTTCAAATACGATAGTAGGTACTATCCGCTAGGTCAGCTGTCTTTATAAACTTGACCATGATACGTTCGGGGACACTAAATTGCAAGCTATAAGTCAGACTTTTGCTGAAACGAGCTCTCTGTTCAATAGTGACAATCACATTCTCTTCGAGGAAATACTCGAAACCTTAGAAATAATTCTGTTCTACTATGGAATAATTCTGAAACAACCACAACAGCATCGCAGTTCTGTGATTAGTACAGCAAAATGCATTTGGGGTTCCTTATTTCTTAAAAAGCAAATCATACACGCTCACTCTCATTCGTCAGAATTAATAAATCTCTCTAGCATCTTCGAAGCTGGATTATATAACAGCTCCTTAATTACGATGTGTGTGTGTGTGTGTGCGTAAAGTAACTGCTTTTTTTTAAGTTCAAGAAAATTCGAACATTTATCCAGGAAAGCAAATGGAAATTATAGGTCTGGTTTTAGCCTAGAATCCCACTCACTTGAAGTTGATACTACCCATGCTTAGAATTGGAGATGATGTAACTTTCTTTAAAAAAAAAAAACTGACTAATAAAACAGTACAGGATTGGCATAAAACAGTACAGGATTGGCAAATTGAAAGCACGATTCATAGAATGATAGACATCCATAGATGCACAGATGACCAACTGATGTTAACATTGATTTTAAGTTAACTTTCCCAGGTATTGTTTAATAGTTAGCTGTGTATTAGTCTGTTTGCACGTAACCATCATTATTTAACCATCGTTATTATTTTTAGTAGTATACATCAAAGAGAGTTTGACTTGTCAGAACGCTCAAATTCTAAGAACTTTAGAATTGAAGTTTCCTAACTTCTTTGTTTGTGTTGTTGTGAGACTAAGGAAGCCTCGGTATCTCACAGGAGGGAAGTTCCTAATACAAAGAAAGTAGAATTTTTTCCTTTTGGGCGTTTGTTTAGATTAAAGCAAGTGTGACAAGGCATGCAAGATATTAAAAGGCCTGGTGAGATCCCCGGATGCTGTCAACCAACAGTGACGAACGCTGAAAATTACCATATGTCATCTCTGACGTGAAGTTAGAGTAATGTGGCAGGAAGATAAGTCTGCTATAAAACTACATTTACTAATCTTGCTCGTGTAATGCATGGCTTCTATTGGTTGATTAGGAACATCCAAAATTTCGTTTTCATGGTTTGACTGGAAGACACTCCGTTGCTAAATGGCCAGATCTTGAAGGCATTCATGTGGTATTTACCAGCGTGCTGTTACGTTGTGTAATATTTTGACATTACACGCACACGTACACACACACACGTAGGCTACACCTTGCGCTCCATCAGGACTATCACACCTGCACGCCATTCTCGCAGGATCGAGATGGGGCCGCAAGGGTGCAACCGCAACCTTCCGGTTTCTGGGGGAAACCTCAAGAGGTGAGGTTTCTAGCCTTATATCATGTCATAATGACTCCTGCAGGCTTTGATACCTATTCACTGCAGGGTAAACTGGTAGGCGGTAGCCTGGAAGCAATCCCTGGACCCATCCAACATGAATTGAATGCTGCACCACCTAGCCATGGGGTCGACTTTGGCTGACAGCAACTTATTCATGGTTGGTGGAGGGATGTTACATCTCTAAGTAAATAAAATATATATATATATAATATATATATATATATATATATCTATATAGATATCGTATCTATAGAGCAAAGGAGTACTTATATACTATACTTAGTGTGTCTATACAGCAAAGGAGTAAAGAAGTACCCCTTCAATCATATCAATTAACAGATAGTATTTGGCTTTGTTCTGATCGAAAGCACTTGTGAGTGACAATATAGTATCTGCACTTAAATAATTGAAAGTGGTTCACCGTTCCAGTTCTGCTCTGTTGCTCGCTCGCAGCCTCCTTCCTGAGGGAGGACCAACTCAACTTCCCCCACAACACTTGTCAGCTCTACATCAGCTGATTGAGAGTAAACACATCTTGCCAAGGTTCACACCCTGTGCTCGTTGCAATATCATGGTAAGGTTGCACAGCGCCGCTTTCCTTTCAGGTTTTAAAAGATGCTGAGACGTCGCAGGTGTTATTTAATCATGAATAACAACGAAAGTCTAATCAAGTGACTTTAAATTGACCAACATACCTTACGGTACTTTACGGAAGCCTCCGAGCCCAGGTAGAGAGGCTAGGATTTTTCCCTTTTGACAGTCTGTGGTCGCTATGTGTAAGTCTCGAGAATCGTTTGTTTGACGCGACGTTTGCCGCTTTATCCTTAAGTTAATCGATTTTATATGGCATTATGTGTCATTTCTGCCAACGGGCTATTTATGAGGTAAGTTACTGTAGCCTAGTACGGTACGAATCACTTGTCAAGCGTGAAAACGTGTAGGCTATCGTTGAAGAATTCGGGGGTGGCTCTTGGTTCCCGGCAGTGTATTTAAATTGTAAAAACACTTCCAATAGATTCATTTTTGTAAGACAACTAGGCTAACCAAGATAGCAATTCATAGGAGCCTAATAAACTACAATAATTGCCCATGTTAAATGATAATTAGCTAGTTGTTGTTAGCCTATAGGCTAGTATGGTAACGTATGGCAATTCAGTTCTTAAACATGCCATCTAACTAAAGGGGAACTGGAGATGACCTGGAAATACCTGGAAATACTGTGAGATGACGTGAGATTTCTGTACTGGAACCTCGTGCATGATCCCTGTAGGGGGGTAGTGCCATCAGTGCACCTCATGCTGTCCACTGTAGGCATTAGGTACTTAAGGTTCTTTGCAGCATCCCTTCAACCCCTAGCTGTAACCTCTTTACATTTCTTTTACTGTAGTACCTCCTTTCATATTCTCTTTCTTCCAGCTTCCTTTCCACCCTCTCCTAACAGTTGATTCATAGTGCAACAGCAAGATTTTCCTCCTGCTACACCTTTCAAACCTTTTAACTGCCAATTTCCATTTCAGCACTGAATGAATGACCTCATAGGTTTCAGCACTTGGCCTTTGTCCAGAACCCTATGTTCTATTTTATTCTATTCTCATGAAAGCTATAGGATTTCCAAGAGGCATAATATACATCCTATGGGACAGGAGACATTAATGACAAATCAGTGTCTCTTTTTAATGACAAATCAGTGTCGCTTTTAAGTTGTTAATTGTGTATTTTGTATTTTTACTCCGTATCTCGTGTAATTTATCCTACACTCAGCTTAAAGTATTTTTTTTTTAACATTGTGAGTGGGACAAATCACTTACTGAGGTTTTGTTGTCTCTTGTGTCTAATATTTACAAGTTGTTGAGTATGAAAGAATGAGTAATGAGTGATTGCCTTAACAGGGATGGTTTAATAGACAGACATAGGATAAACATGTAAAAATGTTAAGGTATGCGTTTGCAATTAATCTTAGTCGTAAAGGAAAAAAAATTGCAGGAATACATCCTAATCTAACCTTTTACAGAATACCAGGCCCTACTTGGCTGGAGAGAGCGTTTCCTTCCCTCTCCCTTCACTTTTTTTTAAAGTTTGGTAGGATATGTCCTCACCTAACCAAGGAGGTTGGGTAATGTCAGGTTTTAGGGTAGTTTTGGTATCATCTGGACCCCTCCCCCATTAACCAATGTAGAAAACTTGGAGGGACAGCTCGCATCGGCACCTAACCTAACATAGGACTTTTTCATACTTGGTCTGGGGCATGTATTATCCCCAAACTTAATTTATAAGTATGGGTTACTTTAGTTTTTTAAATATACTCTTGTTTGGTTTTCAAGTTGAATTGATATGTGGTTCCTTAGATGCTAATAACAAAATTGGTAAAGACTCATCTGTCATTTTTACTTTGTGTTTTAATGAATTATTTTGAACCCACTGGGTATTGTAGTGTGAGCTTAGGTGTAAATATCTCAAAATATTTTTTTCAGTCACAGAGCTGGTTTTCAGATGTTGACTGTTAAATTAGCACACGTAAACTATTGACAGTTAATTCATTTAGTATAAGTGTTCATTGAAAAAGTGTTAATATTACAAGTTGTACATAACATAATTCAGGAACAGCCAAAAGTGTCTTACTGAATGCTAGCAAGAAGGGAAAGTGGTAAGGGCATGGCATGCAATAATAATTATTATTCATTAGATAGGGTATAACTTATTCATATGGAACAAGTCCACAGGGGCCATTGACTTGAAATTCAAGCTTCCAAATAATATAGTGTTCAACAGGAAGAAGTAAGAGGAAGTAAAGGGAAATACGGAAAGAAGAGATCCCACTTATTAAAAAAGAAAAAGATAAAGTAGTAATTGATAAAAATGTATTAAAGGTAGATCTAGTGTACCTATCCGCGGCGGCCCAGAGTATGGCAGTTGCGGCTTTCCTACGCAGTTTTACCTCCTGAACAAGAATTTTAAGTAATATTTATTCGGACGACTGTAATTAACCCCCAGGGGCCAGTTCTAAAGGTAATATTTCAGAAGCACTCCGCACTGGATATTAAAATAAATAATCACCTACATGGAAAGAGCATGTGAAAAGCATTATAAAAAGTATAGTCATTATATGAGAGATTGAACGTGGTGGAATTAAATGAGCTTGATAAGTTTTTATTTCGAATTTTTCCTAAGTCGGGAGAGGTGTTTCCTCTACGGTAATGTTTACTTTTAATGAGCCCTCTAACTTACTTTCTTACGCAAACAAAAGCAGTTCCAGTTACTCATTATTGGCTGAGAGGTGTGACTTTGTTATGACGTCATGGGTTTCATAACCAATTACGAACGACTTTCGTCGAAAACTAAGTTTCACTAGCATTTCAGCGGAGTAATAAAGTTACCTGTCCAGTGCCCACTGGTATCCTTGTTTGACTGAATACTCGAATAATGAAGCAAAAAACGGCATTTGTTCCGATACGTAATACAAACCCTCGGTCCTTTAACAATAGGAAGTAGCTAGCGGCAGCTGGAACGGTCGTAAGCTTCGAACAAGGGGAGAACGGTAGTTAACTGCTTGTCCGATCGTCGCGCGCCGCGCGACTGGGAGGTAAACAAATCATTTTTGCTTTCGGCCGCGGGTGTGAAGGACGTGTTCGTCATCGCTCTCTGCCCGCTTCATCGTCGTATGCTTTGTTTATATTGTGTTTTCTACTAATGGTTTGTTTGACTTGAAAATGAAACTGTAAGTACACTGTTTTCATTTTCATTACTTAATTATGATCCCTTGATTTATGTCTCGGTGCCGAGGGCGGGCGCGCTCGCGCCGAGTCATGTATTTGGGCGAAAGGGTGTAATTGAAAAATGTAAGTACTTTTTTCATTATTATATTTTGCCCTGTGCGTTCGTTACCGAGAGTGTGATTGCGCTCGGCACGAACTTTTAATTTTGTATAATAGAATGCAATGAAAGTGGATTCGCAATTGCATATTCTTTTCATTTTCTTTTATTGATTGCATGAATTTAATCTGGATCAATTTTCGTTCTTACACCCGGGAATTGATCCTTACGATTTTTTTATGTGAAATGAAATCGCAAGTGCAGTATTCTGTTTCATTTTCATATATATTTTATGATAGCATCATATTATTGGATCAAGTTCCGTTCTTACCCTGGGAATTGATCTTTTTCTCCAAGTTTCTATGAAGTGAATCGCAAGGGCAGTATTCTGTTTCATTTTCATATTACTTTTCACTGCTGTGTGGGGGTGGGGGAAGCGAAGGTCTGCCAGGAAGTCGTCGGAAATGGAAAGCTCTCCCGCGACTCCCTTGGTAGCCGATTCTTCGTCTTCCTTCCTGCCCCCCGCTCAGCTTCTTCATTGTATTTGTATTTGGGGTCTTCCTTGCGTTCGGGTGGGGCAATGTCTTCCCCCCGTGCGTGAGGGAAACCCCTCTTACTAATCTATCTATGTTACCGCGCAGGTGCTACATCCGTGGGAGACGACTGGATGTAGATGTAGATCCTCACGAGGTTTGTACTCGTTGTCGGGGGCGAGAGTGCTCCCGCAACGAGCCCTGTGTAACGTGTATGCATTCGTCAGAGGCGCAGTGGGTGCTGTACGAGGACACAAGAAGTCATCGGAAAGTCCAGTGACTCCTTTGGTAACGGACGTCCAGTTGTACTCGGGGTCTTCCGTCCGCTCTGGGTGGGTTTCTCTCCCCCCAGGCGCGAGGAAGCCCCTCTAACTAACCCGACTGTTGCTTCCGCAGGTTTGCCATCAGCGAGGACGACCTGGGACAGGTGTGGGAGTCGCTGGGACTGCAGGGGTTGATTCAGCGGTTGGCGGGGTCGGCAGTGGTCACTCATGATACGGTAACCACTACAACAACCACAATCTCGACACCAGCATAGGAGAGGTCACCGCACCTGGTGTACAGACCACATGTCATGTCGGTAACACCCACGGCTGCAATCCAGAACCAATTCCTGCCGTGCCAATCAGGACGGTGCCACCGCCACCTGGGTTCTTGTATTGCCGACCCCGGACTGCCGCTGCCCAAAGAGTACCCCCCTGGACCTGCCGCCAGTGCCGAGGATGACGGTAGCTGCCGACAGGACGCCTGTCTCTCCGTGGTACCTGCCGTGCCTGCCGTACCTGTTGCTGTCCCAGCCGCTCATTCCCTTTCAGATCAGGTGCCTGCTGCTCATTCACTTTTTTCAGATGTTCCTGCTGTTCCTGGACCTGTTCCTGTTGTTCCTGCTGTTGGTGATGCTGTCACAGTCTCAGGTCTTTCCGGACAGGTGCAGTCGGGCCCTGTTGCTTCGGCAACTGCCCCGGCTCCCTCCTGGATGGAAGACCTGACGTCTGTCCTGCGGAGCCTGGCGAAGAAGAAGAGGAAGAGGTAGAAGGTGTCGTCGTCGTCTTCATCGTCTTCTTCGTCGTCCGCTGCCTCTCCTTCCCCTTCGACTTCTAAGGCCAAACAGCCGAAGAAGAAGAAGGTTGCCTCCTTCCCCCCTAAGAAGACTCCTTCGGGATCTTCTAAGGGCCCGGCTCGCTCAGGCGAGCTGGGGAGCTCTTCTGCTGGTCCTCCTGTTCCTTCGGGAACGGGGCCCGTCGCTTCTTCTGCAAAGAAGAAGTCGATGGGGACCAGAGGGCACCAGCCTCGGCTGGTGCGTCCTCACCTGGTGCTAGCGGGTCTGCCGCTAAACCAGGTTCCGTCTCGGCCGCTTCTTCGTTCGCGAGAAGCACCGAGTGGACGCTCTTCCAAGAAGACCGTCCAGCCAAAGTTTTTGACGCGAGCTCGCTCGCCGTCAAGACAGCGGCGCGGAGCAGAAGACTGGCGAGAGTCGTGCACACGACGCTCGCCAGGCCAGTGGACGCTCTCGCAGCGATCAACTGGCTGCTCGGGCTAACGTGACGGTCGCTGATCAGCCACGGGTTGAGGCGAGGAAGGAGTCCCCGCGGCCGCCGGTACCAGCCACGGCTGGTACCAGCGACTCGACGCGCGAGAGGACGCTGGCGGGTCTCGACGCGATACAGAGCCTAGCAGGTCACCCGTCCGCCGCTCCCGATGGGACCGGGCGGAGGCGGTGACCAGCGGCAGCTCGCCTGACGCTAGAGATCGGTCTCGACGTTCTCAGCCGAGCCAATCGCCCCAGGCGAGCGGTAAGGCTAGGCCTGCTGCTCGACCGTCACCGCGGGTTGACGATCAGCAGCAGCCCTCCACGCACGCTGGTCCTGCCAGCGAGCGAGGGGGGAGCGTCAGGTCTGCCTCTCCCATAACGGGTTGAGGCGAGGAAGGGGTCCCCGCGGCCGTCGGTACCAGCCACGGCTGGTACCAGTGGCTCGACGCGCCGAGAGGACGCTCGCCGGTCTCACCGTGACAGCGAGCCTAGCAGGTCACCTGACGCCGCTCCCATCGGGACCGGGCGGAGACGGTAACCAGCAACAGCTCGCCTGACGCTAGAGATCAGTGTCGACGTTCTCAGCCAAGCCTCTCGCCTCAGGCGAGCGGCAAGGCTAGGCATGCTGCTCGATCGCCACCGCGGGTTGACGATCAGCAGCAGCCCTCCAAGCACGCGGGTCCTGCCAGCGAGCTAGGGGGGAGCGTCAGGTCTGCCTCTCCTGTACTTTCAACCTCCTCGGGCTACGCCGGGAGGAGCAAGGTACCTATGAGTGATCGCGAGAGGTGCGCCGCTCGCGACCCCGCTATGACGCCGTATGGACCAGGCACGGTTCTAGGACCGACCAGGACATACGCGCAATTAGCTGGAGGCGACCGTCAGGGGTCTGCCGCTCTTCCTCCTTCTGAAGGAGGAGTATCTAGGGATCTGTTCTTGTTGGAGGGACTGGACGGTCCTACTCCGCAAGACGCGGTTACTCCCGAGATACAGAGGAATTTGCAGAAGTCATTAGGCTGATTCGTCAGCATAATGACCCTGCGGAAGGATTGCCGCTCCCACCAGCAGAGCCCACGTCTCTGCTCGAGTCGTTTGGGGGCCCGAGAGGGAACCCAAACCGACGGTGGGTCTGCCGCGATCGGAGCTTGCCGATTCTGTCTCGAACCAGTGTCTCTCGTCTCCGGACAAGAAGGCTCTCTCAGTTCTGGCCGGTCGATCAAGCTACTTCCACCTCCTCTACTGCGACAGCGGCGTTTTCTACGTGTCTTCGGACACCGTATTTAAATACTCCTTCGGTCCTCCTGAGAGGTTTCGACCTCGACGAGGACTGGAATGAGTCGGAGGACGGTATCGGCTCTCTCCTGTCAGGTGTCGATCAGCCCCACCCAGACGACGTTCACAGTGGCGGCAGACCCTTACCTACAGTGAGAGTTCGTAACCCTCCGCGGGGAAAACGTTTTCTCCTGACGATACGTTTTCCCAGACTCTGAGAGGCCATCGCCGCAAGGCGATGGCTGCTCCTACTCTTCTCCAACTGCTAGTTCCACTGGGAAGGCGAGCGAGTATCCAATTCCTTCCCCATTCCCTCCCTCCTTACGGCTACGAGGGAAAGGGGAAGGATCCTACAGAGATTTCTTTGTAGGATCCCACGTTCGGGACTGCGCTACCGGAGGGAACCTTCAGGGTCCTACCTGACGTAAGCCCGGTCGTTGAGGAGGAATCCTGCTCCATTCTCGATTTCTACGGGAATCGAGAGGACCACCAGCCGATATTGTTTGACGAATTCGGTGGGGGTTTCGCAGACTGCTTAGAATTCTAAACGGAATTTCTAGCGCGATTCAGAGTGTTGCTATTTTTTATTTTTTTTAATACGATCTTCAAACCACTTTACCGCGAGACCACTGTCCAAAGTGAGCGAGACGAGAATCCCCGATATGTTACACGATAATCGGGAACCTCGTCTATGCTCGAATTCCTGGAATTTCTAGCATTGTAAAGAAGACTGCTGCTGAAAGGAACTATCTCACAGTAGGCGACCAACCTGGAATAGAGGAGATCGGACGGGAATATCCAGTTTGGCTTGAACTATCGTCTTAGTATTCTGTTCACCATTGAAGCTTTCCGTCGAGGAAGACTTCTCCTTCACACTCTCTTTGATAGAGAACGAAGGTGGTCGATTTCCAATCCTTATGTTGTTTTCTTGAAGGAAAGAATTTAGGGATGGAGATCGTTGTTCAGAATCCTACAAATATACTACGTATATTAACCTCGCGACATGATTCTGCTAAGCAGTTGAATTGTCTGAGGGGTAGGCGCATATCCTAGTTATTCTACGGATTGCGACTTAGACGAGAAGTATTCTAATGGAACTGCAACTCGGGGTTGCCTGCAACCTCCCAGGAGTTTTCAGTTTCAATTTTATATACTTATGGTTTTGTCACGACAACACCATTTCAACTTTTATATTTACCGAAATTCGTTTCGCCTAAATATAATTGCCCGAGCATATCTTTTATGCTCGGTAGTTCTAGCCGAACGCATTCCTTCGTGGAATAATGGATTACCTGGCAACTCAGGATGACGAGTCAGCAGGCTCAACCACTGCGTATTGAACTGCTTGATAGCAGCTCAGTATCAGCTGGGCCTCCGAGATTCACGGTCATGTATGTCTCTCTCTCCCCTGCTTGATTGACTACCGAACCGTATCTCTGCCTAACAATCATGGACTTAGGTCTCTGATTAACGGGGATTCTCGCAATAATGAAGGACCATCTACTGCGGTGACGCTAGATTCCATCGCCTTCGACATTGCGAGAATTTTCAACAGAGATATCTCTTGGACTCTTTCATCTTTCTGTTTACCGCACGGTAACAGAAGTCTGTACAAGTCTCCCGCTGCATCGCACTGCGATAATGCGAATGATTTTGCAGACATCTGAGTTTGTCTTCAAAATATCTCGTATTCGTAGGTGTACAATTGTTCATTGTTCAACCCGAATTACAAGATGTGTCAGAAGACATCGCCTACTCTCCGACCTGACAGCTCTACCTCCAAATGTTCAGCCCATGAGAAGCAGTTCTTCAGGCGGCTTTCACCTGTGTTTTCATTACCGAAGAACGCCCCGCTTTCATTGCAACTACGACTTCTCACCGGACAGCAATGAAATAGCGGTTAGCGTTTTCAGTCATTGGTAAGCACAGGTTATGAATCTTGAGATCCTTCTCTCGATTCATATGTGAAGACGTAGGTTGCATTCAATATCTACCTTCGTCTTCAACGGTACATAGTGTTGTTTCTCCTTAGCTGAGATTCAACAAATATGAGATGTTTTACCTTCAGGGACCTCGGTCTCTAGAAGGCAATTGACTTTCGCCTGTTGGGTACATGCCTTAAGAGAATCATCACCTCGCTGTCCGGCATTGGTGACAAAACAAATACATCATTTGTTTTGGTCTCTCGGCATAACCCTTTAAAGGCGAAGGTCACGTGACTTACTCGGATGCTTTGACAACTTGCCTCCTACCGAAAACGCAGTCAGTCGGCAGCTGTCAGAGCGCCCGAGTCAGTTACGAATTACGCTGTTGACTTAGTTCGGTTGTTACACAGCAACCATTACTTCGTTTTAATAGCTTGTCACAGTACCCATACCATTGACACCCACCATGGAGTGTCGGTGTCCTATCCACTACCGAGAACTTCGCTGCATGGGGATAGGAGGAGGCGAGAGACTTCGTTGCTACGGACAGACCAGTATGGGTACTGACATCAACCGAAGTAGAGAAGAGGGATAGGTCATGCGACTATTTCCTTCTTTTCCTCTGAGGAACTGCATGACTTCTCCTGCGAAGTCAGGCACCCAGGGGATGGGGATCCGTGACGCTCGATTTCGTACCGAACTTCGTAGCGAAGACTCAGAACCTTCGGTCCCTGACGATTGGTTCGAGTCGTTCACAATCCCCTCCCTAATGGACTTCACCGCCTTGCGATGCGAAGGAGATGCTGCCTTGTCCACAAGAACTTCTCCTTGGCGCGGTACTGAAGGCAGGGGTCTGGTCCAACCAGACCACATGCCCTTCCTTCTACCTCGGGATATTGCCCACAGGTCCTTGGATCTTTTTCCTTGGGATCCGTGGTGGCTGCTCAACACGGTTGTGTAGGCGAAACCAGACCCTCGCAGGCTGAACAGCATCGAGTCCTGGTGTGACCGTAAGAATGGATGGTGAATGAGAGTGTGACTGGCTCCTCTTCCCATCTTTTTCTTCCCCTCTACCTGTGGTTAGAGGGACACGGTCGTCACCCTGCTGGATAAGGACAAGAGCAGGTGAGCTACTTAACAGAGCCCCATCCTATCCCTTTTTCACTAGGGATAGGACGTATATCCACCACTTCCTCCAACAAGGGGGAGGAAGTGGATGCCAGCTTGAGACAACCCATACTTTATGTTGCCTCTTGCAAACAGGAACAAGTTCTTGCTTGCTGGTACGAAGAGATACGCTTGCCTCTCTCTTAGTACTCGGCCCAGAGGTCTGACCATTGATCCTGCGGTGCACACCCGATCAATCGGACAGAGGCTTGGATCCCTCCATCGCTCTTACGACCAGGGAGGCATTCCAGGGATGGACGAACACCAGTCTGTTCATCAAAAGACTCAGATTCCTCCCACCAAGAAGTGAGTCTTCCTATTGTTAAAGGACCGAGGGTTTGTATTACGTATCGGAACAAATGACAATTTGTCGAAAATTGCATTTTTCCTAACTATACAAACCTGAGGTCCTTTACATATAGTCCCTCCTCATGCCACCCCTCACTCTGCGTATTTTGCATGGGCCAAAAGCAAAAGTGATTTGTTAACCATCCCAGTTCGCGCGGCGCGGCGACGATCGGACAAGCAGTTAACTACCGTTCTCCCCTTGTTCGAAGCTTACGACCGTTCCAGCTGCCGCTAGCTACTTCCTATTGTTAAAGGACCTCAGGTTTGTATAGTTAGGAAAAATGCAATTTTCGACAAATTGTCATTTTGTCTTCCTGTACCTATGGCAGAGGCAGTGGCTGGCCCCTCTGGCATAAATTCTGACAGACCTTCGATTTCCTACCGATTGTTTGCAGTGCAATGTGGGTTACAGTGAATTTGTTCCGACACGGCATACAAACCTGAGGTCCTTTTACAATAGGAAGGTACTAGCGGCAGCTGGATAGGTCGTAAGCTTTCGAACAAGGGGTTCGGTAGTTAACTGCTTGTCCGACAGGCGCGCGCGACTGGGAGGTAAACAAATCACTTTTGCTTTCGGCCTCACAGCGAGTAGACGTGTGTGTTCGACGCTCTCTGCCCGCTTCTCGTCGTTTGCTTTCCTTGAGTATATGGTTGTGTTTGTGTATGAAAGAATCATTGTAAGTACAATCATTTCTCTTTATTCATTTAATTGTGATTTATTGGTCAATCATGGAATCTCCTCGCCTCGCTACCCCACGGAGACTATGCCCGGGTACCGAAGGGCGTAAATGCGGAAAGTTCCGCTCATTCCCGGAAATTGACCCACATATTTTGTGCGCTCGGTGTCGGGGGCGCGAATGCACCCGAGCCGAGCCCTGTGAAGTGTGTAATAATTGGTCGGAGGCGCAGTGGACTTTGTATGAGGGCAGGAAGAAGCGAAGGCCTGCAAAGGAGTCGTCGGAAAGCTCTCCCGCGACTCCTTTGGTTACGGACACTTCGTCTTCTTTCCTGCCGCCCGCTCAGCTTCCACGTTTGGCGCCTTCCCCTTCGGGGGGGAGGGGGGGTTTCTAGGTCCTTCTCTCACCTGACTTGTCGAGTGTGGAGGAGGGCGCTAGATACCCTGACGTCGAGTTGTACTCTGGGTCCTCTATCCGTGCGTCTTCGCGCGAGCGGGTAGAGGATCCTGCTAATCGACCTTTTGCTTCCTCAGGTGCGGTTGCCGCGAAGGACGACCTCGGACAGGTGTGGGCATCGTTGGGGCTGCAGGGCGTGCCGAGTGTCCAGGGGCTGCTCTACCATCTCGCTGGCTCCGTGGCGGTCACCCATGCGACGGTTTACGACCACCACCACGACCCTTACAACACCTGGCTACGCTTCACCTCCTCACCTGGTGTACACCCCGCACGCGGTCTCTGTAACACCTACTACATCGGTGCAGGGGCCAGTCGCCGTACCACGGGGGAGTGTGATGCCGCCACCTGGGTTTGCCGTGCTGCCGCGACCGGACTTCGTGTGCCCGAAAGAGCTCGCCCCTGGACCTCCCACCAGTACCAAGGATGTTCGGTTGCCGCTGGTCCGTCCAACTGGGGACAGCCTGCACAGCCTGCCGTACCTGCCCAGCCGCCGTTCACGGGACGTGACGTTGATGACCACTGCTGCCGTTACTGTACCTGCTCCTGCCGTCTCTACTGCTGTTCCTGTGATGCCTGCACCTGCTGACGTTGTTCCTGTTCCTGGCTCCGCTGCTCCCGATGCTGATCTGTTCGGACAGGTGCGTCCGGGCCCTGTTGCTTCGGCAACAGCAGCCCCGGCTCCGCTCTGGATGACAGATCTGACGTCGGTCCTGAGGAGGTTGACGAAGAAGAAGAAGAAGAGGAGGAAGGTGTCGTCGTCGTCTTCATCGTCTTCTTCGTCGTCGTCGTCTGCCGCCTCTTCCCCTTCTTCTTCTAAGGCTCCCCCGCCGAAGAAGAAGAAGGTCGCCTCCCCCCCCCCCTCCCCCCCCCCAAGAAGTCTCCTTCGGGAACTTCTAAGGGCCCGTCCCGCTCTGGTGAGACGGGGGGTTCTTCCGCTGGTCACCCTGCTCCTTCGGGGGCAGGACCCGTCTCTTCTTCCGCAAGGAAGAAGACTACGGGGACCAGAGGAGTGCCGGCTAACACCGGCACTTCCTCACCTGCTGTTAGTGGTTCGGCCACGGCAGCAGGATCCGTCTCGGCCTCTCGTTCGCGAGAGGTACCGAGTGTACGGTCGCCTAACAGCGACCGTGCAGCCAGGAACCAGACCTCTGAGTCCGCTCAGCGTCAGGTTCACGGCACGGAGCGGAAGACTGGTGATCACCGCCGCTCACACGACTCTCACCAGACCAGCTCTCGCTCTCGCGGCGAGCAGCTGGCTACCCGGGCGGACGTGACGGTCCATGACCGGCCACGGGCTGAGGCTGGGAAGAGGTCCCCCCGTTCGCCGGCACCAGCCACGGCTGGTACCAGCGAACTGACGCGCCGTGAGGATACGCACCGGTCTCACCGTGACAGTGGAGCTCGCCGGTCGCCTGACCGTCACTCTCACAGAGAGCGATCGGGTACGGCGACCAGCACCAGCTCCTCTGACACACGAGACCGGGGCCGCTGTTCTCGGTCCAGCCGTTCTCCACAGCGAGACGGCTCGACTAGGTCTGCAGCTCGATCGCCACCGCGGGTTGACGATCGCCTGCAGTCTTCCAAGCCCACTGGTTCTGCCAGCGAGCGAGGAGGGGGGAGCGTCAGGTCTGCCTCTCCCATACCTTCAACCTCCTCTGGGTTACACCGGGAGGGGCGAGGTATTGAGGAATGATCGTGAGGGGTGCGCCCCTCAGGATCCCCACCACGTCGTCGTACGTACCAGGCACGGTTCTCGGACCAGCCAGGTCGTAGGTACAAGTGGTTGGAGGAGACCGAGAGGGGTCTGTCGCTGTTCCTCCCCCCCTCGAGGGTAGGAGGGTCTCGGGAGATGCTCCTGTTTGAGGGACTGGATGGTCCGACTCCGCAGGACGCAGTCACTCCTGAGATCCAGAGGAACTTTGCCGAGGTTATTGCGCTGATTCGTCAGCACAACGACCTCGCGGAAGGATCGCCGCTCCCACCATCCGAGCCCACGTCCCGGCTCGAGTCGTTCTGGGGCCCGAAGAGGGAACCCAGACCGATGGTGGGTTTGCGCGTTCCGAGCTTGCAGGACTCAGGCCTGCGACCAGGTTGAATCGCTTGGTTCTCCGGGGGGGGGGGGAGGACAAAAAGACGGTTCGCTCAAGTCTGGCAGGTCGAGCAAGCTGCTTCCACCTCCTTCTGCTGCGACAGCGGCGTTTTTACGTGCCATCTGAAGACCCGATGCCGCCCAAACAGGTGAACCCGAGTTAGCCAGGCTGACTCCGGGTGTGTCTCTGCAGCAGCTCCTGTTCGAGAACCTATGGTTCTCGCAGCAAGAGGCACTCGGCCTGGAATCTACCGCCATGGCAGCTTTCCAGGCCGTCTCCTGGCTAGATCTGTGGTCCCTCACAGTATCTAAGGTCTGCAGCCAACTTCGGGGGAATTTCTCCCGAAGATGACTCGGCCTTTAGGAGACTTTGCCAGTCTGGAGGAAGAGCCATCTCCTTCCTTGCCCACCAGACGGTGAACCTGTGGGCCAACCTGGTTTCTCCGACGAGGGACGCTGTCCTTACTTGGGTTTCCAGGGCGGCCGGGCGTGAAGCGGCGTTGGGACTTCGCAACGGACCTTTACGGAGTTCCACGTCTCTCTTCCCAGGAGAGATGGTGGACGCTGCGGTGGACAGACGGCGCACTGACGACAGTGACCGTCTGGTTCACCAGGCAGTCTCGAAGGCTTCTGGGCAGCCTCGGACTGCGGCCAAGTCTAAGAGCTCGGCTAGCGCTTCCTCGGTGGCTAAGACGGTTAGCTGCGTCGAAAGCCCCGGGGAAGGACTCTGTCTTCTTCGACTTCTACCAAGGGGAGCCGTAACCAGCCCTCCTCCCAGCCCTCCTCCTCCCTGGAGGCTCTGGGAAGAAGTCGAAGAAAGGGGGGAAACGCTAGGGACGGCGTTCCCCCCCTCACCTGCTGCCGGAAGTGGGGGGTGCCTGGCCAGCCATTGGCAACTTGGCAGCGCTACGGCGCCGAGACCTGGATTGTAGATGTCCTTCGGGAGGGATATCTATTACCCTTCGAATCTCGGCCACCCCTCACCTCCAACCCGGTCCAACAGCAGTCGTACGTTCCAGGGTCATCGAAGGACGTAGCATTGAGACAGGAGATCAAGACCATGCTGAGCAAGGGGAGAGCTGTAGAAATCGTCACGGATCAGTCACCGGGCTTTTACAGTCGACTCTTCCTGGTGGGAAAAGTCTACGGGGGGAGGCTGGCGCCCGGTGATAGATCTCTCTCCTCTGAACCGGTTTGTTCGCCAGACCCGGTTTCACGATGGAGACGGCACGCTCAGTGCTCGACTCCATCAGGGAGAACGATTTCATGCTTTCGGTGGACTTGAAGGATGCGTATTTCCAAATACCCATTCATCAGTCCTCCAGAAAGTACCTCCGCTTCATCCTCGATGGGACGGTGTACCAGTTCAGGGCACTTTGCTTCGGTCTCTCAACTGCCCCACAGGTGTTCACGCGAGTGTTCACGCGAGTGTTCACTCTGGTGTCTGCTTGGGCCCATTCGCACGGGATACGTCTGATGAGGTATCTCGACGATTGGTTAGTCCTGGCGAGCTCCCGCTCGCAGTTGCTACAGGACAGGGATCGACTGCTCGAGTTCTGTCGCGATCTGGGGCGGGATCGTTGTGAACTTCGAAAAGTCCGATCTCGAGCCCAAGCAGAGGATGAAGTACCTGGGTATGCTGATCGACACGGTAGCAGGGCGAGTCTTCCCCGCAGACTCGCGGATCAGCAGATTCAGGGAGGCAGCCAACCAGTTCCTGTCTCGGCAGGAACAGGTAGCTCAGCGATGGCAAGTCGTGATCGGACACCTGTCGTCACTCAAGAAGTTAGTCCCCTCACCGGGCGTCTTCACCTGCGGTCTCTTCAGTGGAGACTAAAGGAGAGTTGGTCACAGGCGACGGATCCCCAAGCTTTCCAGTGTCACTGACACCGGAGGTGAGGCAGGACCTAGCCTGGTGGCTGGACGACAGGAACCTCTTAAGAGGAGTGCCTCTGCGCACTCCCCCCCCGGCCATGCAGCTGTTCTCAGACGCATCGACCGAGGGATGGGGCGCACACCTGGAGGAGTTGCTGACTTCAGGAGTGTGGGACGAGAACGACAAGCACCTTCACATCAATGTACTGGAACTCAAGGCAGCGTTCCTCGCTCTCCAAGAGTTCCAGGACCGCTTGATGGGACACTCAGTGGTGTTGATGTGCGACAACACCACGGTAGTGGCCTACGTCAACAAACAGGGGGGCCTAGTGTCTCTCCCGTTGTACCAGTTGACTCGGCAGGTGCACGAGTGGGCCGAGGCACACTCAATAGAGCTGTCGGCACGCTACCATTCCAGGGGAAGAGGAATGTAGTAGCAGACACGCTCAGCCGTCGGGATCAGGTGATAGGGACCGAATGGTCTCTACACCAGGACGTGGCGGAAAGGCTCTTCGACCTGTGGGGGCGACCAGTCGTGGATCTGTTCGCCACCCGGCACAACAGGAAGCTCCAGGTGTTCTTCTCGGCCGTGCCGGACCCATGGGCAGCTGCAGAGGACGCTCTTCAACACCCGTGGGACAACCTCTTCGTCTATGCCTTTCCCCCGTTCAGCCTGATTCGCAAGGTGATCAGTCGAGCACTGGTCACCCCGAATCTCAGGATGATCCTGGTGGCTCCCAAATGGCCACAGGCCATTTGGTATCCGGACCTGCTGGCTCTTCTCGCAGGAGAACCGAGAGAGATTCCCCCTTGGCACAACCTTCTCGCCCAGCCACACGTCGAGCGTACCACCGAGCAGTCCAGTCCCTACGTCTTCACGGCTGGCTGTTATCCACCATCTCTTGCGAACGAGAGGCTTTTCTCGTAGCGCAGCAACAGAGATGGCTGGAAACGTCCGTCAGTCCTCTGCAGCTGTGTACCAGGGGAAGTGGGCCGTCTTCTGTGGTTGGTGTCGTAGACGGGGTCTATCACCTCTCAGAGCCACTCTTCAGCAGGTAGCGGATTTCCTCGTTTTTTCTTCGCCGAGAGAAGCTCCTCTCAGTCCCCACAGTCAAAGGATACAGAGCCGCCTTGGCGCTCGTCCTGAAACTGAGGGGATTGGACATCTCGAACTCGTTCGAGATCTCCTTGCTTATGAGGAGCTTCGAAAGGTCTTGCCCACCCAGGGAACTCAGGCCCCCTGCGTGGGATGTGACTCTCGTCCTTAGATTCCTCCCACCAAGAAGTGAGTCTTCCTATTGTAAAAGGACCGAAGGTTTGTATGCCGTGTCGGAACAAATGACAATTTGTCCAAAATTGCATTTTTCCTAACTATACAAACCTGAGGTCCTTTTACACATAGCCCCACCTCATGCCACCCCTCACTCTGCAGTTTTTGCTTGGGCCAAAAGCAAAAGTGATTTGTTTACCTCCCAGTCGCGCGCGCGCGCCTGTCGGACAAGCAGTTAACTACCGAACCCCTTGTTCGAAAGCTTACGACCTATCCAGCTGCCGCTAGTACCTTCCTATTGTAAAAGGACCTCAGGTTTGTATAGTTAGGAAAAATGCAATTTTGGACAAATTGTCATTTTATCATTATTTGTCTAGTGGTGGTAAAGAAGTTGTGATTGAATATGCTCAAAGACATAATTTCATTCTAAAGCAAAAAAACTGCGAGTGTTGTGGAGCTACTATTTGTCGGATCGACTTCAACAGGAACGCCTTAGGTGTTGATCCGCCACGGTAAGTAGCCTTACTGTAAACCCTGTGGCTAGCGCGCGCAGTGCAACATTATCTCTTGCTGTACATGCTGTGCTTGCCAAGATTCTTTAAATATGCGGATAAGGCGCGAAGCGCCGTTCCGCTACGGCCTTGCTGACAGCACACATAAATCAATCGTCGCTGATATGGAATCGCTCCCTACTTTGTTTGTTGTTGTTTTGGTATCGCCACCATATTGGTTTTGGTGTTCTTCCGCCGATTTCTGTCGGCGGTCGAGTCGCCGTGTTTAGTACTGGCCCTTGGGAGTTAATTACAGTCGTCCGAATAAATATTACTTTAAATTCTTGTTTAGTGGGTAAAATAACATAGGAAAACGTCAATTGCCATAGTCTAGGCCACCGCGGATTGCTTCTGTAGAAATACTGTTTTCATACAATGAACTTACCTGTCAGATATATACATAGCTAAGACTCCGTCGTCCCCGACAGAAATTCAAATTTCGCGCCACTCGCTACCGGTAGGTCAGGTGATCTACCTGCCTGCCCTGGGCGGCAGGACTAGGAACCATTCCCGTTTTCTATCATATTTTCTCTGTCGCCGGTGGTGTCAACATTGTTGTTACTACCTCCTGACTGGAATTCGCTTTTCAAGACTTTATTGATCATCTTTATTGGATTTCTTGGTGACGTACTGGATCGTTGTTTTGGCATTCGCTACTGTGGACTGGATTTGGACTTGCTTTTGATTTTTCTAATAGAATGTCTGATTCAAGTGTTAGTGTGAGAGTGTGTGTGAATGTAGGCTGCAAGGTGAGGATACCGAAGGCTTCGGTTGATCCTCACACTGTATGTCGTAAATGTAGGGGGTTTGACTGTTCTTTGGCTAACACCTGTATTGAGTGTAAAAAGTGAAAGTTGGATGCTAATGAATGGAAGACTCTAACTTCTTACTTGAAGAAGTTAGAGAGGGATAGGATTAGACGGGCTGCACAAAAGAGTGTGAGTACAAGGCCTATTGAGCCTTTTTCTGAGTCTATCTCTCCTTTTGTTAATGAATATGATTCTCCCTATGTATCTGAATCCTCACAGGCTTTGCATTCGGATTCGGCTTCTGAAATCGCCAATCTGAAGGCTACTCTTCGTAAAATGAAGACAAAGATGGCGGCCATGCAAGGTAAGGCTAGTGATTGTGAATTACAAAGTGAAGTGAGTGTTCCCAGTGTTGTGGAGGGGGCGTCTGACCGTCCCTGCGATGCTCCCAGGCCTAGACCTCTTCCAAACTCACATACCCAGAGGAGTAGGAAAGTCGAAAGTCGTACGGAGGTTGTGGGGAATCCCCAACGGTCAGGCGTCCCTTCAGCAGGTTCTGTTTCGTTACAGTCTGCTCAGGACCGCTCAAATAGAAGCGTCCCTACGAGATTGTTTCTCGTCGTCCGGTTCTCCTTCACCTCAAACGAGGGTGGAAGGACTCGGATCTTTCTAGGCCACTGAAAAGGCATTGGAAAGAGCGCGCGTTCGACTCGAGCCCGGAACGCTTCTCGGAGGAAGCTCCTTCTTCTATCAAGAAGGCTAAGCTGGTTTCGACGCCTCCTAGAGCTGTATTTGAGGATCGCACTCCTTCGAGTTCTCCTGCTTCTTCTATCGAAGAGGACGCTGGGGTGGCTTCCAAGAGGATTTTGCTTGCAGTTCAAGAGCAGATTGCCTCTTTGGTTGGAGTTCTTTCAAGGGATCCCCCTCGCAAGAAGGACGCTAGACTTCCTATTAAGAAGTCTCGTCTTCTTTCACCAGCCAGACATGAAGCGTCCGCCAGACATGGGACGTCTTCCAGGCGCGAAGAGTCGTACAAACGTCAGGATCTATCCGAGCGAGTTGCTCTAGATCAGGATATGCTCAGGCCTGAGGCGCCAGCCAGGCGCGAGGCGCCAGTTAGGCGTGAGGATTCAGCCAAGCGCGAGGCGCCAGCCAAGCGCGAGGATTCAGCCAAGCGCGAGGCGCCAGCCAGGCGCGAGGAGTTGCGTGAGGCGCCAGACAAGCGCGAGACGTCAGCCAGGCGCGAGATGCCAGCCAGGCTACACGCTCCAGCCAAGCGTGAAGCGCCAGCCAAGCGCGAGGCGCCAGACAAGCGCGAGGCGCCAGACAAGCGCGAGCGCCACAAGCGCGAGGCGCCAGACAAGCGCGAGGCGCCAGCCAAGCGCGAGGAGCTGTTCAGGCGCGAGAAGTCAAGCAGACGCGAGACTTCTTTTAGACGTGAGAGAGAGTCGGTTCACTCTATGAGCCCCTCTCCTAGTAGGAGTTTGTCACCAGTAGAGAGAGAACGGGATGAAGATCCTCTCGTTTTTCAGGCCGATTCTCCACAAAGTGGAGAAGGAGATTCGGAAGAAGAGGGTGACATTAGAGAAGGAGTCTCGAACTATAAATTTTGTACAAGTAACTTACCCAGCAGATATATACTTAGCTATAGACTCGGTCGTCCCGACAGAATTTCAAAACTCGCGGCACACGCGGACAGGTAGGTCAGGTGATCCACCATTCCCACCGCTGGGTGGCGGGGTCTGGAACTATTCCCGTTTTCTAAGCCATAATTTCTCTGTCGGTTGAAACGGGGACAAACACCTTTATTGTTCGTTTCCTCCATCTTGGATTTCAACTCGTTTGCCGAGAATTTGGCTTTTGGTTTTTTGGGTGACGTATTCTGTTTTTTCTCTGGCTTGGCATACGCTTATTGTGGACTGTTTTTCGACTTTGGTTTTGACTACTCTTTCACGATGTCTGACGCTAAGGCTTCACCTATGTTTAGAGTTTGCAGTAGGGAAGACTGTAAGGTTAGGCTGCCTAAATCGGCAATTGGATCCTCATAGTATTTGCACTAAATGCAGGAGAATGAATGTTCTTTTATTATAACACCTGTGTGGAATGCGAGAACCTACGGGAGCTGAATGGAAGGAATTATCATCATATGTTAGGAAGCTTGAGAGAGATAGAGTGAGAAAGGCTTCAGCTAGGTCATCTAGTAGATCTTGCTCCTTAGAACAAGAAATTAACTCTCCTTCTAACAATTTTCCCTTAGCCTCAGCTGCTCTCCCTGTTCTGAATCCAAAGATTCTTCGTCAGAGAGGGAAAATGTAAAAGCTTCAATTAAGAAACTTCAAGCTCAGCTACGAGCTCTAAACCAAGGTAAGAGTGGTGATAGTGATTTGTGCAGTGTCCCCAGTGCAGTGGAGGGGGCGTTCTGACCGGTTCCTCATTGCTCCTAGGCCTAGACCCTCTTCACAAACCTCCCAGGGGGGGGGGACCAGGGGAGGAGGAACTGTCGAAAGCCAGCAGGGAGGATCAGAACATCCCCAACGGTCACAGGCGTCCCTTCGGCAGATCCTGTTGTTAAGTCCCAGGCTGCCTCGGATTGCCGTAGAAAAGGCGTCCTAAAGGAGTGTTTTTTCGGCCTCAGACTCTTCCTCTCCTAAACGAGGATGGAGTTCGGCCTCCCTTTCGCGCCCTTTGAAGAGAGCCTGGAAGGCGCCTAAAGGAGACGCGGCTGACTCCAGGCCCCCAGAGCGTTTTTTCCCGAGGATGGCCTTCGGGACCTAAGAAGACGAGACAAGAGGATCCTGCTCTCAGGATCCTACCAAGAAGTTTTTGGTCAATCTGCAAGAGCAGTTAGCTTCGCTCGTAGGCTCTTTTGCTAAGGACTCTACAAGGAGGAAGGATGTCTCGCTCCCTGTTAAGAGTTCCGCTAAGCGTCCTGCTTCGTATAGGAGAGAACTCTCACGATCTCCAGGGCGTTTATCGCCTTCGTCGAGAGACTCGTCTGATAGGAGTTGTTTCTCCTGAGAGAAGAGCCCTTTCGCCCTATAGGCTGTCTTCCCCGAAGCGCCCTCTTAGACGCAGCGAATCGAGCAGAAGTCTCGATCGGTTTAGGCGCAAGGAACCGGAAAAAAAACCAACCGATTTAGGTATCAGGATCCCTTGGGTCTTCAGGACCAGGAGCCAGACAGGCGCAAAGAGGCAGCAAGACGCAAGAAAGGGCGTCAAGAGCCTCTTACACCAGGATTCAGGACGTCAGGATTCTGCTAGAAGGCAGGAATCAGGACGCTAGAGCCAGGACGCCATGAGTCAGGCGCCAGGAGTCAGGGCGCCAGGGAGTCAGGGCGCCAGGAGTCAGGGCTCAGGAGTCAGGGCGCCAGGAGTTAGGACGCCAGAAAAACAGGACGCCCAGGAGTACGTTAGGCGTCAAGTGTTAGGGCGCCAAGAGCCTGTTAAGCGTCAGGAATCAGGACGCGGGGAT
>NC_061104.1:7957477-8109977 GCF_015104395.2 Macrobrachium nipponense
TCTTCCAAACTCCCAGGACCAGGGGAGGAGGAATGTCGAAAGCCGCAGGGAGGATGCAGAACATCCCCCAACGGTCAGGCGTCCCTTCGGCAGATCCTGTTGTTAAGTCCCAGGCTGCCTCGGATTGCCGTAGAAAAGGCGTCCTAAAGGAGTGTTTTTCGGCCTCAGACTCTTCCTCTCCTAAACGAGGATGGAGTTCGGCCTCCCTTTCGCGCCCTTTGAAGAGAGCCTGGAAGGCGCCTAAAGGAGACGCGGCTGACTCCAGCCCAGAGCGTTTTCCCCGAGGATGGCCTTCGGGACCTAAGAAGACGAGACAAGAGGATCCTGCTCTTCAGGATCCTACCAAGAAGTTTTTGGTCAATCTGCAAGAGCAGTTAGCTTCGCTCGTAGGCTCTTTTGCTAAGGACTCTACAAGGAGGAAGGATGTCTCGCTCCCTGTTAAGAGTTCCGCTAAGCGTCCTGCTTCGTATAGGAGAGAACTCTCACGATCTCCAGGGCGTTTATCGCCTTCGTCGAGAGACGTCTGATAGGAGTTGTTCTCCTGAGAGAAGAGCCCTTTCGCCCTATAGGCTGTCTTCCCCGAAGCGCCCTCTTAGACGCAGCGAATCGAGCAGAAGTCTCGATCGTTTAGGCGCAAGGAACCGAAAACCGATTAGGTATCAGGATCCCTTGGTCTTCAGGACCAGGAGCCAGACAGGCGCAAAGAGGCAGCAAGACGCAAGAAATGGGCGTCAAGAGCCTCTTAGAACACAGGATTCAGGACGTCAGGATTCTGCTAGAAGGCAGGAATCAGGACGCTAATGAGCCAGGACGCCATGAGTCAGGGACGCCAGGAGTCAGGGCGCCAGGAGTCAGGGCAGGAGTCGGGCGAGTCAGGGCGTCAGGAGTCAGGGCGCCAGGAGTTAGGACGCCAGAAAAACAGGACGCCAGGAGTACTTTAGGCGTCAAGTGTTAGGGCGCCAAGAGCCTGTTAAGCGTCAGGAATCAGGACGCGGGGATCTTTTCAAGCGCCCTGAATCAGGACGCCAGGAGCCTAGCAAGCGCCACGAACCCGACGAACCTAGACAACAAGAGTCTAGTAGGCACAAGAGTGTTTCCGACAGACAGGAGCCTCACTCTTCGTATAGGAGTGCTAATGTTTCTGCGCTCCCCTTCTCGGGAAATGGAAAGTTTTCTTCTCCCGGGAAGAGCCAGATCACTCCAAAACGATCTCCTTCTGTAGATCAGTTTGGACCAGGTATCGGAAAGACGAAGAGCCTGTAGATGTAGCAGTTTCGACTACAAGAGACTTTCTCTTTTGCTACTAAGGAGTTCGGAGACTCCCTTCATCCTGCGGACCCTCCTTCACCAGGATCGTTGATGTCCAGCACTAAGCTCTCAAATCGTCTTCCTTCGTTAAGATGCGCCCCGCTCTTTGTATGAAAAAGGCATTAAAAAAACTTTTTTTTTTCAGAGTGGTTGACTTCCAGAAGGAAGCGGGCAAGACAGTTTTTTCCTGCCCTCCTTCCAAGTTAACAGGCAAACCAGGAAGGTGGTACGAGACCAAAGAGCCGATGGGGTTAGGTCTGCCTTCTTCCGCGGATGCGGATTTTGCTTCCTTAGTGGACTCTGCTAGGAGGAAGTCGTTGCTGTCTGCTAAGGCGACTTGGGGCATGTGTGAGCTGGACCACCTTCTAAAGGGCCTCTTTAAAACCCTAGAAGTCTTCAACTTTATGGACTGGGCTTTAGGAGCATTAGCGAAGAGAGCTCAGGACACTGACTTTGTTTCCATGGAGGAACTTTCGAGCGTCCTGGCTTGCCTGGATCGAGCGTCATGGACGGTTCTGTGGAAGTTGCCTCTCTTTTTGGAACTGGAGTATTGAAGAAGAGATCTGTCTTTAGCTCTTTCTTAGCAAGAGCAGTATCACCCTTGCAAAGGACATCTCTTCTTTTTGCTCCTTTATCCCGCACCTTTTTCCACAAGAGACGGTTAGAGAGGTGTCGAAATCTCTTACGGAGAAGGCAACTCAAGATCTCCTCACGCACTCAGCCAAGAAGTTTAGGCCGGCAGTGCCTTTAGAGAAGAAAGAGAGACCCTCTTTTGTTCAGCCCTTTCGAGGGGCCTCCTCTTCTAGAGCCCCTCTTAGAGGTAGAAGACCAGAGAAAGAAAGATACCGCCATCTAGAAGGTCCTTCGGGAAGTCTAGATGAACAGGAAGTCCTCCAGACGAAAGTAGGCGCCAGGCTGGTCCACTTTGCCAAAGTCTGGGCGCAGAAGGGAGCGGACTCCTGGTCCCTCTCTATCCTGAAAAAAAGGATACTTGATCCCCTTCAGGGAAAATCCTCCCTTGACGACAACTCCAAGGGAGTTGACCGCAAGATACTCGGATCCGGTCCGAAAGCTTGCTATGTTGCAAGCAGTGGAACAGATGATTTCCAAAGAAGCGGTAGAAACTGGTTCAAGATCTCCAGTCTCCAGGATTCTACAATCGGGCTATTCCTGTACCGAAAGCATCGGGGGGATGGAGACCGAGTTCTAGACGTCAGTGCCCTGAATTTCTTTGTCTTGAAGAAGAAATTTTCATGGAGACGTCTTCCTCTGTTCTATCTGCTCTTCGTCCAGGGGACTGGATGGTGTCCCTGGGACCTTCAGGATGCGTATTTTCCATGTGCCAATTCATCCGGCAGCAAGGAAGTATCTGAGGTTCATGTTCCAAGGGAAAGTGTTCCAGTTCCGAGCGATGTGCTTCGGACTTTCGACTGCCCCTCAAGTCTTTAACGGACATCATGAAGAATGTAGCTTATTTGGCTACATCTGGAAGGGATCAGGATATCGTTATATCTGGACGATTGGCTAATAGAGCCCAATCGGAGAAAAAAATGTCTGGAGGACCTATTAGTTACTCTAAAGTTGACAAAGTCCTTAGGACTTTTAGTAAATCACGAGAAATCCATGCTGACTCCCCAGCAAGTATTGTCTATCTGGGGATTCAGATGGATTCTCGGGATTTTCTAGCGTATCCTTCGCAGGAAAGGAGAGAACGCTGCCTAGAAAAGGTGTCAGTCTTCTTAAGGAAAGAACATTGTTCCGCGAGGGAATGGATGAGCTTGCTGGGGACCCTCTCCTCGATGGAACAGTTCGTTTCCTTAGGAAGACTTCACCTACGACCCCTTCAATTTTATCTGAAGGAGAAGTGGGATTGGAAGTCCAACAATCTGGGAGAGACTTTTCCAATCTCGAAACGGATCAAGGAGAATATCCGTTGGTGGTTTAGATCCACAGAAACTAAGCAAAGGAATCTCCCTTCGCTTACAGAACCCTCGCCTAGCGTTGTTTGCAGACGCCTCAGATTCAGGGTGGGAGCGACCCTAGGATTCGCAACAGGGTGGTATCAGGCGATTTTGGGAAGGAGAACAAGTTGTCCTGGGCACATTAAACGAAGCAAAGATCTAAGCAAGCCATTCATCTGAGTTTTGGTTCATTTTGGTGGGAACAGGTCTCGAGGTCTTGGGGAATTCAATCTTCACTCGGGACAACACAACAGCCCTCGCATTATAGTTAAAGAAAACAAGGGGGGGGACGCATTCCTTTTGTCCCTGTACGAATCCAAGGCAAAGGATCTGCTTGGATTTGGCACAGGAAAGGAAGAATCTCTTCTCCTCACAAAGGTTTGTGGCAGGGATGAGAAAAAAATTTGCCGGGAGGGCAGGATCTGTTAATAGCAGGAAATAAGGAACTAAGTCCTACCCGCGGTAATGTGTACTCTTCAATCCCGCCATCTTTGGATTTGCCAAACAACCTTTGGCATCTTGGGGTTGGGAAGGGCCCCAAATTATAGAACCTGTTCGCGACCAACAAGAATCAACAGGGTTAGAAAAACCTATTGTCCCCCTCCCCGATCTTCGGATCTCAAGCAGTATCCAGTTAGGGACAGAGCTTTCTGCTAGGATTGGAACGGGGCTTCTTGGGACCGCTTAACGGCCTTCCTCCTTTCAAGATAGTAGGAGAAGTATTGAGGAAGTTCGCTTCTCGGAAGGAACAACAAGAAATGACTCTATCGCTCCCTTCTGGCCGGCTCTCGATTGGTTCACAGAGGTGCTGGAGTGGTTAGTGGATTTTCCAAGATCGCTTCCACTAAGGAACGATCTTCTCAAACAACCCCACTTCGACAGGTTTCACAAAACCTCCCCGCTCTAAGTCTGACCGCCTTCAGACTGTCGAAGGACTTGTCAGAGCAAGGGGCTTTTCACGAGAAGTGGCGAAGGCTATTGCAAAGGCCAGAAGAGTCTCCACTTCTAAAGTATATCAGTCGAAGTGGGAGTTGTTTAGAAGATGGTGTAAGAAAAGAAAATATCCTCCTCCAGACCTCTGTAAAAACTGAAATCGCAGATTTTCTCCTATATTTGAGAAAAGACTGTAACCTGGCAGTTTCAACAGTGAAGGGTTACAGAAGTATGCTGGCCCTCAGTTTTTCGACATAGAGAATGATCTGACAACAATAAAGATCTTCATGACCTTATAAGGTCTTTGAGACCACGAAAGAACATGTAATCAAGAAGCCTAGCTGGACTTGGATGTGGTCCTCAAGTTCCTAATGTCGGAAAAATTTGTACCTTCTCACGCAGCTTCGTTTAGAGACTTAACAAGAAAGTCTTTATCCTTTTTTGCGTTAGCAACGCCAAGAGAGTGAGCGAGGTTGCAAGCTTTGGAAGGTAAAGTGGGGTTTAAGAAGGATTCAGCGATTTGCTCCTTTCAACCATTTTTTCTCGCGAAAAATGAAAATCCCTCAAACAGCCCTGGCCAGAAGCTTTGAGATAAAAGGAAGGAATTCTTCATTAACAGGGAGAGAACTAGAAAGGACTTTGTGTCAGTCAGGGCAGCTCAAGTTCTACTGGAAGAAGAAGAAGTTGCTGAAAGGTACAGATGAAAGTCTTTGGTGCTCTGTAAGAGATCCGAAAAGAGCGATTTCTAAGAACGCCCTTACATTCTTCATAAAAGATGTAATGGGAAGTAAGCTCACCTTAAATGCGAAGAAGAGCATTTCAAGGTTCTCAGAGTGAGAGCTCATGATGAGAGCCATAGCTACGTCTATGGCATTTCACAAAAACATGGTCGCTTCAGACTCTTATAGAATCGACATTTTGGAGATGTAATTCGGTGTTCGCCTCGAATTACCTAAGAGACGTTAAATTTCGTACGAAAAGTGCTTTGTCTCTGGGAGCGTATGTTTCGGCGAATTCAGTGCTGGGAGAAGGGGCTGAGGCTAATCCTTCCTATTTAGTTTAAGGCTTAAATTACTGTTTATTGTGGTTGTTTTTATTGGTTAATTGTCAGAGGGAATATGGACCCTCTTACATTCATAGATTGTAACAAGACTAACATGGTCAGGTGATCGGGATTGGCTTCATGCTCTTTGTGATTTGTTTTATAACCTTAACTCTGTCATGTAAGAGGGCGAGTCTCCATTGATATGCCAAAAGGTCAAGGCTCTACCATGTAAGTGGGTCAGCCCCCATTGGTACGATCCAGTATAGGCCTCTGTCGCGTAAGCGGGCTAGCCCCCATTGACACGATCCAAAGAGTTATTCAACCATAGGTTCATTCCTCGTTGAAAGCAATCTTGAGGCAAGCAGACTCATCGACAGTAGTCATGAAGTCTTCAGCCCAATAAGGTAGGAACTATGGATTTATGTTATCCAAGAACATAGGTTGTTTTCCCTGTTTTTTAATGTATTTAGTTTAAGTATTATTTTGTTTTTAGCTGTCTCTTGCCCGCACCAAGGGTGCCAATCAGCTAAGTATATATCTGCTGGGTAAGTTACTTGTACAAAAATGATATTGTTAAGATACAATATGTTTTGTACATACTTACCTGGCAGATATATACGATTAATGGCCCACCCAGCCTCCCCTCAGGAGACAGGTGGAAGAGAAATTATGGCTTAGAAAACGGGAATAGTTCCAGACCCCGCCACCCAGCGGCGGGAATGGTGGATCACCTGACCTACCTGTCGCGTGTGCCGCGAGTTTTGAAATTCTGTCGGGACGACCGAGTCTATAGCTAAGTATATATCTGCCGGGTAAGTATGTACAAAACTTTATTGTATCTTAACAATATCATGTTCTGACTGACCTTCTTTTACGAGAATACGGAGATTCTTTAACTCCTGCCGCTCCTCGCCTCGCCATCGATCACTTTTCGAGTGCGATTGTGCCTAAGTCTTCGTCGGTCTTGAAGATGAGACCTACGATCTCTATGAAGAGAGCGCTTCAGTCCTTAGACAAATGGATGTTGTCTAAGAAGGATCTGGGTAGGACCACCTTCTGTATGCCTCCAGCCATACTTTCTGGCAAGAGATGTTTCTGGTACCGAAACTTGGGGAGAACATGGGCCTTTCCCCCCTTCTTTTCCAGCGGCTGCCGAAGCGGTTTTACTTTTCAACCTTGGTTGACTGTCGTCAAGGAGACACGCTTTGAATGGAGCTCGCGTGTCTTGGGCGATTTCGGAGACGGATCATCTCCTCAAGGGACTCTTCCATATTTTGGAAGTGTTTTAATTTCCTAGACTGGTCCCTTGGGTGAGTCTAAGAAAGCTCATGACTCGGATGGTCTTGACCCCGAAGTCATTCTGAGTATTCTTGCTTGTATTGACAAGGCGGTACAAGACGGATCGGGAGAAATCTTCTCTCTTTTCGGAGCAGTACTCCTTAAGAGATGGAGTATTTTTAGTTCATTCCTAACCAAGGCGGTTTCTCCCTCACAGAGAGCAGCCCTGGTTTTTCGCTCCCATGTCTGACTTCCTGTTTCCTTCTCAGTTAGTGAAGGACATTTCTCGATCACTGACTGAGAAGGCGACTCAGGATCTTCTCCTGCAAACTGCAAGGAAGAAGAGACCTCTTGTTTCTATTGACAAGAAAGGACCGACTTCTACGGTTCAGCCCTTTCGAGGGGGAGGGCCTCTCAGAGCTACCTCTATGAGAAGAGGTCTTGAGAGGAGAGGTAAGGCTCCTTCCCGTCCCTTTAAGAAAGGGAAGTGAGACAGACTGCCTCCAAACACCAGTGGGGGGCCAGGGGGCGGCTTCTCGAATTTGCAGACGCCTGGTCACTCATAAACTCAGGACGCCTCTTCCATGTCCATAGTCAGGAGGGATATCTTATCCCCTTCCAAGACAGTCCTCCACTAACGACCATTCCTCGGGTTTGAACTGTCATCCAGATACAGGGACCCTGTACTGAGGGATACTCTTCGTCTGATGGTGAATCAAATGTGGGGACAAAAGAGCTATAGAACTGGTTCTAGAGCAAAAACTCTCCGGGGTTTTACAATCGGCTTTTCCTGGTTGCGAAAGCCTCGGGGGGCTGGAGAACCAGTTCTAGATGTCAGCGCTCTGAACAAGTTCGTTTGAAAAGGAGAAGTTCTCTATGGACTTCGGCCTCAGTCCCTTGCAGCGTTACGTCAAGGAGATTGGATGGTGTCGCTGGATCTCCAGGACGCCTATTTTCATGTCCCGATTCGCCCTTCGTCGAAGAAGTACCTCCGTTTCATGACGGGGGGAAGGATCTTTCAGTTCAGGGCCTTGTGTTTCGGCCTATCCACAGCTCCTCAGGTCTTCACAAACCTGATGAAGAATGTGGCGAGGTTTCTTCACCTCAAAGGCGTCAACATCTCTCTATATTTGGACGATTGGCTCATCAGGGCCAGAAACAGAGAGACAGTGTTTGGAGGACCTTTCTTTGACCCTAGACCTGATAAAGGCGTTGGGACTACTCGTGAACCTCGAGAAGTCACAGCTGATTCCCAGACAGAACTTGGTCTATCTGGGGATTCGGATGGATTCTCGGGGTGTTTTCGAGTATTTCCTTCGCAAGAGAGAATCGTGAGAGGCTTGGAAAAAGTCTCTCTCTTCTTAGGGAAAGAACGGACTTCGGCGAGGGAATGGTTAAGCCTACTAGGCACCCTTTCCTCGCTCGAACAGTTCTTTCCTCTAGGAAGACTACACCTTCGCCCTCTCAGTTTTTTCTAAGGAGATCTTGGAACTGGAAGACGGGACTTCTCTCCGACAGTTTTATCCTTCCAATGGAGATGAAACCAAACCTGCAATGGTGGTTGTCCCCTCTAAAAGAGAACAAGGGAATTTCTCTGGAAGTTCCGAACCCAAGCCGAGTGTTGTATTCCGACGCATCGGAGAAGGGTTGGGGAGCAACACTAGGACCGAGAGAAGTGTCAGGCACCTGGAAGACAGCACAGGTGTCCTGGCACATAAATTGCAAAGAACTTCTAGCAGTTCACTTAGCGCTAAAGTTCTTCGAACCCTTTGTGACGAACAGTGTGGTCCAAGTGAATGTGGACAACACTACAGCCCTGTCCTACATTCGGAAGCAAGGAGGAACACACTCAGTGTCGCTTTACGAGATAGCAAGAGATCTGCTAATTTGGGCCTCACAAAGAAACATCGCCCTCCTGACAAGATTTGTTCAGGGGACGAGAAACATCAGGGCGGACAGACTGAGCAGGAGAAGCCAGGTCCTTCACACAGAATGGACTCTTCATTCGAGTGTGTCAGAGTCTTTGGGATCTTTGGGGCACTCCTCACGTAGATCTGTTCGCCACATTCCTTTCCAAAAGGCTGGAAGTCTTTGTTCAGTGGTGGAAGACCCAAGAGCTCTCGTGGTCGACGCCTTCCTGCTGGACTGGTCTCATGTGGACGTGTACGCTTTCCCCCCTTTCAAAATCCTGGGACAAGTGTTGAGAAAGTTCGTAGCGTCCAACGGGACAAGGATGACCCTGATAGCCCCGTTTTGGCCAGCACAAGATTGGTTTGCAGAGGTGCTGGAGTGGACAGTAGACTTCCCAAGATCCCTTCCAAAAAGGATGGATCTTCTCAGACAGCCACACTTCGAGAGGTTTCATCAAAACCTCCCCACCGCTCTCGCTCTGACTGCCTTTCGACTATCGAAAGACTTGTCAGAGCGAGGGGGTTTTCTCGCGAAGCTGCAAGCGCTATCGCTAGAGCCCGCAGAGCTTCCACTAGACGAGTCTATCAGTCGAAGTGGGAGGTATTCAGAAGGTGGTGTAAGTCTAAGAAGTTGTCCTCCTCCAGTACCTCTATAACCGAAATCGCCGATTTCCTTTTGTTCTTGAGAGAGGTCTCTCATTTGTCTGTATCGACAATCAAAGGATACAGGAGCATGCTGTCGGGCAGTATTTAGAAACAGAGGCCTAGACATTGCTGAGAATAAAGATCTTGCACGACTTGATTAGATCGTTTGAAACGACAAAATCGAAGGAACTAACTCCACCCAGCTGGAACCTGGACGTAGTTCTCAAGTTCCTTTCGTCTGACAGATTTGAGCCTCCCCACGTAGCTTCGTTCAGGGATATAACAAGAAAATGCTTGTTTCTCCTATCTTGGCGACAGCCAAAAAGAGTTGGCGAACTTCATGCCCTAGGAAGATGAAGTCGGCTTTAACAAAGACTCGGCCTTTTGCTCGTTTTAGAACTCTTTTTTCTAGCGAAGAAATGAAAATCCATCGAATCCCTGGCCCAGAGATTCGAGATCAAAGGCTATCAAGGTTCTAGTAGGAGAGAAACAGAGAGGTCTCTTTGCCGGTAAGAGCCTTGAAGTTCTTCTTACAAAGAAGAAACAAATGGGAGGCTCTAGACAAAGTCTTTGGTGTTCGATTAGGACCCCAACAAGAATCATGTCTAAGAACGCATTAGCTTTCTTCATTAGGAGCGTCATTACGGATGCTCACAAGTTCTGTCCTGACGACTCTTTTTCCGCTTTTAAGAGTAAAAGCCCATGAAGTTAGAGCAGTGCGACGTCTCTCTCTTTTCAGAAAAATATGTCATTAAAGAAAATCATTGACACGACATATTGGAGGTGCAATTCAGTTTTTTGCATCTCACTATCTTAAAGACGTCGCGTGACCTACGAGAAATGTTTTTCTCTGGGACCATTTGTATCGGCGGATACAATACTGGGTACGGGAGCAAACACCAATCCTTAAATTTGTACATACCTTCTACTAGATATGTTCTAGATTCCTGCTGACAAAGAGGGCTTGGTGCTGCACTGGCGGCCAGTCCACTGTTGTTCAGTAAGGAACTCTTGTGAATATCTTTTAGGGGAGTATTAAAATTTTTTTTGTTCATGAAACTTACCTGTCAGATATATATATAGCTGTATTTTTCCGAATCCGACAGAAATTTAAACATTACGACACACGCAGTGGGAGTCAGGTGGTAGTACCATTCCCGCCGCTGGGAGGCGGGTATCAGGAATCATTCCCATTTTCTATCCTAATTTTTCTGTCGCCGGTGCTGAAAACACCTGTTTTCAGTACCTCCGTCTTAGGATTTTGGAAACTTCATTGCCGCTAAGTATCCTAATTGTCTTTTGATTTATTTATTACTTGGATTTGTGGCTAGGCATACGCTATCTTAAATTGATTTGAATTTGATTCATTTTTGCATAAAATATCTGAATCTAGTTAGGCTAGTTTCAGACGGGGTTTGTCTGCAAAAGATGGGTGTGCTACCGAAGCTTCGGTAGATTCGCACATTGGTATTTGTACGAGGGGTATGGGTCTTGCTTCTTTGTTGAGATTTGTCATGTAAGGAGTGTGAGACTTTGTCTATTCCGTAAGGAAGACGTATGATTCGTATGTACGCAATTAATCAGTAAACATGTCCTAATTCCGTAAGGAAAGACGTATGATTCGTATGTACGCAATTATCAGTAACACAAAAGTCAGGGTAGTGAAACCTGCTAACCTTCCTGTAGACTTTATTTTGCATAACCCTGTAGTATGGCCTACGGGCTATGTATATGTCTACGAGAGGTGCTCGCTCTCCTTCATTGCTGTGAAGTGCTACTTCTGTAATTGTTACTCCTAACCCTGCAGTGTTGCCTTCGGGCCCTAAGCAGTGTCTGTAGAGAAATTGCCCTTTCTCTGATACTCCTTCGATTCGTAACTTAGAATCGAAAGTGCTTGCTTTAGAGAGTAAAAGTGAAGTGCAGAAGTGCAGTGATACCCCTTGTGTAGTGGAGGGTGCGTCAGATTGGCCTCGTTTCGCTCCCTAGGCCGGGACCTCTGCTTGACTCCCAGAACCAGGGAGAGCATGTCGAAAGCCGAAGGAGGGTTACGAGGAACCCCCGCCGATCTGGGCGTTGCCTTCGTCATTTCTGATGAAAATCCCCAGACTGCACTAAGTGCGTGCACGTGCACGAATCCTGAAGGATTGCTTCTCGTCCTCCGAAGCGTCCTCCCGCGCAGGGGTTGGAGCTTTCGGATGGACTCGGCGCCCTCTAAATAGAAGCTTTATAGAAGAGGACGCTTCACGTCCATCTCTCTCTCTCTCTCGTTATGCGTTTCAGTTGAGAAGTAAGAAGGCGAACGTCGCCTGAACTCGTGTCCGTCTTTCCACCGAAAAATACGTAAAAGAAGTCATAGTAGCAGTAAGCTTTTGAGAGCGGACGCCCAAGCCGGGGGCGCGCGGTGCGCCAAGCGCGCGCCAGTGGACGCCGAGCGTGGCGCGCCATTGGACGCGAGCGCGCTCCAGTGGACGCTGAGCGCGCTCCAGGTGGACGCCGAGCGTGCCCACCAGCGCACGCCAGGTTGTGTCGCCTGGCTGAACGTTTCTGTTGAACTCTTCAAGCTCTTTTTCGTTTCAGATGGGCTTAAAGAATTTTTATCTCACCTTCGATGGATACCTTCTACCTCACCTGCAAAGAATGTGAAGTAGGCAGTGCTTCGGAGGAAGCTTAAAGTGAACAGACAACTTCTTCTTCGAAACCCAGCAAGACATCGGGTTTCGTGAATTCAAGTGGTCTCTGTCAATTAATATTTGCTTTTCGCATAGGTGGATGGAGTTAAGGAAAGCTCAAGGGAAGGTCTCGTTTGCTCTACCGCAAGCTTTGCCATTCTGCCAATAAATTTAAGTTGCCACTACGCAGTCCAAGACTTTGCGATAATGGGCAGTACGGGTTTATAAAGGCTCGATGTCCTGCACGTCAGGAACTCTCGGGCAAACGTTCAGTAGGATTCTTGCAAAGGCACTCATCAAAAGGTACGCTCTTCAGGAAAGCGCAAGACAGGGGACTTCCTTTGCCATACTGCCCAATAAATTTTAAGCTTTAGCAGGCATTAGTTATGATACGGGAGAGGAAGCTGGTTGGAGAGTTTTTCTTCCTCTTCCCAGGATAATTTGCCAGCTTTTTAGCCATCTGAAAGGGGCTTTTCAGATGATAGATTTGTTAGTTCCTAGTCGGGACTACGCTGCCGAATTGAACATCGTCGTTCTACCTGACGTAAGCCCAGTCTCTTAACAGATTCTTGCCCCTTCCTCGTTTGAGACGGGAATCGGAAATAAAATGCTCGACTTCCTGGATTACGTTTTGTCAATTCAGTGACTTTCCCCCATTGACAATATACTATCGTTTTGTCAAGTAAGTGGGTATCCCCTCATTGACAAAATATCTCTTTGTCCCGTAAATGGGTTAGTTTCTCATTGACAACATCTCATTAACTTGATATTGCGTAAGCGAATAAGCTCTTATTGACAAGATTCGGAAGAGCTCTCATTCGTCATTCGCAGACCGTCGTACAAGAAATAGACTTGTACTTTGTAACTACGTCAATGAACCCTTATGTCCAATAACATAAGAAGCTTGAGCTGACTGCTTCGATTCTCCTAAGTTTTGTTCATGAAACTTGCCTGTCAGATATGTATGTAGCTGTGTTTCCGAATTCAGCTATATATATGTCATGCCGAGGTTAAGTATGAACAAACTTTATTGTGATATAATTTCATATTTTGCCTTGCGTTATTTTATTTCTGGTTGGTTCAAGTCATATACGCTTGCTGTAGTTACCTCTTCGGATGGCAAAAACCGAGAGGTCTATGGTCCATTTTAAGGACATTTAATCGTACTCCCTGCAGCCTTCCAGGAGTTTCCGATTTATCTTTTACCGTGGTATGGTAGTGTTCTGACGACACAAACGCATCTATATATTTAGCGTTTTCTGTTTCGCTTAAATATACCAGCTTGAGAGTCTTTTTGCTAAAAATAACGGACCTTTTTTCTTCATAGAATAGGGTAGCTGGCAACCCAGGCATAAAGTTAAGAGACGGACGATGACGGACGATCGTAAGCTGCTGCTGTCACTGTCCTCTCCTCCAGTCCAAACGAGCCAGTACCAACTCGTTCGCTGTCATGCGCGGTAGGTTACGTCTCTCTCTCCTGCGGGATTGACGAACTAAACCGTATCTCTGTGCTCGCAGTTACGTCTCTCTCTCCTCCCTGCGGGATTAGACTGACGAACTGTATCTCTTGCCCTACAATCACGGACTTTAGCCTAAGATTGAGGGATTTCTTACATGAATGAATAAACATTGCATTCGTTTGGCCTTTAATAATATGTTCTACAGAGATATCTTTCTCCTTTCGGTGCTCGTTACCGCACGGTATAGGACTACGAGTCTACCACAACATTGCACTATATATGCTCTTCTTGCTTAGGCAAAGCGCAGCCTTATTATGGGAAGTAAACATACTGTGTGAGGGAATGGATGAGCTTGCTGGGACCATTTCCTTCCTAAAGAAGTTTGTTTCCCTGAATAGACTGCAATTCAGACCTCTACAGTTTTTTCCTACCGGGAAACTGAAATTTTATTAAAGATCTAGGAATGATTCTGAACATCTCTCGGGTGCGTTACGTATCTTTCTTGAGGTGATAGAAAAAGAAGGTGCCGGACATCTGGAGAGGGTTTCAGATGTCCTGGATCATAATCTGGAAGAAGTGGAAGCAATTCAGTCGTCCCTCCAGTCCTCAAAACGAGTTTTTGGAACCATGGTCCATATCACTCTGATCTTCCACAGCTAGCTCTCTCATATCTTAGGAAGTATCTTCTCTCGGTGGTCCCGGTTCGGGTTTACGAGAAAGAGCCTATTATAACAACAGGCGTAGAATGGAACGATCCTCTAGAGGTTCGTTACAGGATTGCAAAAGTCCGTTCGAATCGTCTCGATCGAAGGCAGCAACTACTGACTTCCGAGTGGAATCTTTCTTTAGAAGTATGGTTGAGAGTTGTGGACGACTTTATGGGAACGTCCTTTCATTCATCTCTTCGCTAGGTTGAGGACGAAGAGGCTTCTTCTTCTCTGCTCCCTTATTCTCGATCCGGGAGCGTCCGGGTAACATAAAAACGCCATCCTATGATATTGAACGGGGATGGATGTTTAGTCTCTTTTCCCCTTTTTCAATCGCTTAGGAATGTAATAAGATGATTTATATCATCACAGGGAGCGACAATGACGCTAATCGCCCCATGTTGGCCTTCAAGACCCTAGATTCACAGAGGTCACGTCCTTCCAAGGACCTTTTCCGAGAGAGTCGGTCTCCTTTAACACGAAAGGTACCTATAACCTCTCCGCTCTGAGTCTGACTACGTTCAGACTATCGAGATGTTGACAGCATAAGATTGCAGTCTTCCCTTTCCGTTTGAAGAATGGGATAAGCTGGCAGTCACAACTATTAAAGAATACGCAAATATGTTGTTGACGGCCTTTGGGCTCAGAAGATTTGCTTCTGTCAAACAACAAAGCCCTTCACGATCTTTGAGTTCTGTGAAATCTCGAAACTCCCGCTCACCCATCTACTTTTTGTTTGGGGCATTGACCTGGGGTTTTGTTCGGCTCATAGTCTCTGTTACTATCTCGTTGCGAGATCAGGAGACATATAGTTCGACCCTGATTTTGCTTGTTGACGAAGTCGGTTGCGTTTATACACCCCCGATGATCGTTTAACATGAGACCAGGTTGGACTGTCAGGCATTCGTCCTTCGGGACTGAATCGCCTTTTTGCTCCTCTCGTCCTTTACTCCGTGGCCCACCAGAAGCTCGAGTCAGGAGTGGCTCAGGAGTTGATTCGCTAACGACGTTGGGTTGCGTTGATACACCCCCCCAGGTGCTTAGCTTGAATCGCCCAGGCAGTCCGACACTCATCCTTCAGCGAAGAATAGTGCCTTATGGTCTTCAGGGTACAGCCTTGCTGTCCTTGATTCGTCTGACTGTCAACTGGTCGGTCACCTGACGTTAGTACAGACGGACTGACTGTGCATGTCCAGATCGAAGCTTTCAATATGGAACTTAGACATAGTCTGAAGTTTCTTGATGTCAAAGCATTGTCGAACATCTCCTACCTGTTAACTTCTTGCATGTGATCAGGAAGGCATTTTTCTAACCACCCTAGATACGACAAAGAGGGTTAGTGAGATTTTAAGCCATCGTCACAAGTTTTGGCTTTAGAGAACACAAGGCGGTGTGCTCTCTAAGCTTTTCGTTATGGCCTAAGAATGGAAACCCGTTTTTGTCCTTGGGCCAGGAGCTTGGAAGCAAGGATGGCAACAGTTAGTGGGGCAGGAGCCAGAGAGAGTCCTGTGCCCTGTCAGGTCTCTCAAGTTTTATCTACATAAAAAACCAAGAAAGTCGAAGTCGTACGGACAATCTGCAGTGTTCCGAAAAGACCAGACTTGCCCATATCGAAGAACACCCTGGCTTTATTGTTAAGGAGGTCTTTCAAAAAAGCTTCCTTCTTTTTGTGTTTGCACAAAGATTTGAAATCTTTTGATTTGAATGCTCACGAGGTGGAGGGCGCGTGGCCTCGGAAGCATTTCAAACAGAGCATGGCACTCAGCAACATCCTGAGTACCATGTTTTAGCGAAGCACAATCTGTGTTCAATTCACACTCCCTGCGAGATGTGAAGATGGCATATGAGATCTGCTGCTCGCTAGGGCCATACGTGTCTGCAGACACAATCTTGGGGGCAAGAAGTACCACTCATCCTATCCTGTAGAAAATGGTTAGGAAGAGCTCTTAATTTAGTAGTTGAGTCGCCGACAACGGTGACTTCTTAACTCTTAAGCCTTAGTTTAACACACCTTAACTTTGGCTAGGTGGGTCAGTGGTGATATATATATATATATATTTTACTTCTTAGCCCTCGTGGTATGGTCAATATGGTCTAGTCACGTCGTGGTCTCGCCCCTGTTGACAGATCATCTGGAGTGCACCAGCTATATAGGTCTCTACCTCGCTGGCAACTCTAGTAGCACAAGCAGACTTACGCGGCAGTAACCACGAAGTCAGCTATGCTAACAGGTAAGGAATCAAGATATCAATTATCTGCATATATATGTTTCCTAAAAAATCTTCTATTTCTTTGTCTACTCCCACCACCAAAAGTGGGATTCAGCTATATATATATCTGACAGGTAAGTTTCATGAACAAAATGATATTGTAATGATACAATTAAGTTTGTTCATACTTACCTGGCAGATATATATAATCAAGTACCCACCCACCTCCCCTCAGGAGACAGTGGAAATAAAAATTATGATAGAAAATGGGAATGATTCCTGATACCCGCCTCCCAGCGCGGGAATGGGTACTAACACCTGACTCCCACTGCGTGTGTCGTAAGTGTTTAAATTTCTGTCGGATTCGGAAAATACAGCTATATATATCTGCCAGGTAAGTATGAACAAACTTAATTGTATCATTACAATATCATTTTTTGAGAATTTTTGTATAAATGAGTTTTTCGTTTCGAGGTATGGGTTGTTTGTTATGAGTCCGGGGATAACTCAGAGCAATTCTATATACTAACATGGTGGTTAGGATCAGGTGGTCGGGATTGGTTATGCTCCTTCACAAGGTGTGTTGTCATAGAAAGTGGTCCAGTACCCCATTGTTGACAAAGTCCTTTTAGGCTCTGCGAGTAAGCGGTTCTTATACCCATCGACAGACCCACAAGAACTCTAGCCATAGATCTAATATTCGTCAGCTAAGTCTTGAGGTGATGAGACTACCCGGGCTTACAGCCACGAAGTCTACCACCTATCAGGTAGGAACCAAGGTTTTTTCTTTTATACCTACAACATATGTTGTTTACCTGTCTATTCCATATTAGCTGTCTCTGACCCTCCACCAAAGGGTGCCAATCAGCTATGTATATATCTGACAGGTAAGTTCATTGATATGAAAAATGCATATTGCTTATAATACAAATTAAAAGTTTCATACATACTTACCTGGCAGATATATACGATTAATGGCCCACCCAGCCTCCCCGCAGGAGACAGGTGGAAGAGAGAAAATATGATAGAAAACGGGAATGGTTCCTAGTCCTGCTGCCCAGGGCAGGCAGGTAGATCACCTGACCTACCGGTAGCGAGTGGCGCGAAATTTGAATTTCTGTCGGGGACGACGGAGTCTTAGCTATGTATATATCTGCCAGGTAAGTATGTATGAAACTTTATTGTATTATAACAATATCATATTAAAATGCAAGAATAGTACTGTAGTGCTTCAGGATACGAAATTAATCTGTTCCTAAGCGGCCTACGTAACCTGATTTTTTCGTATCTACATGTAAATTGCCTAATTCATTCCAAGCCCTACAAAAACACTACAGTAAATTTTATAATAAAAGCTAAATTGACCAATAAACAATGAAATACAACAATTTGGACCATTCAATACCTAACATAACCATGACTGTACCTGTAAATAAAGTGTATTTGTGTACAGGGTACAAGAAATACTGTACGTACGTATGTAGTAAAATTTGGAACCTTACCTTTCGAGCGAGGCGATGTCCGAAAGTAACGACAGAGGAGGAGGACAAATGTTAGAAAACATGAACACTTAACTTTATGAAACATTTAAAAATTGACAGAAAACATTAACACTAAACTTTACGAAACACATTAAAGAACAAATGACAGAAAACATTAACACTTCTTGATTATCTCCATCTTCCTTCTCCATAGAAAGCATCCTCTTCTTTCCATGAACTTCAGCAACATTCTTGGGACTCATGGTAATAACGTAAGTAATTAAGTTCACACATAACACGATAAAGTAACTTACAGTATTACGAAAGCAAAATAACTAAAACGAATTTATGTTAAACGAAATATATATGAATAAACTAATTCTAGTGTTACGATAATGCTGCCGCAAAAAATGGTCAAGGAACGCCTTTACATAGAGGCATGATGGGACAGATGCTGACCAATAGGAGAGCAGGATCTTATGGCGGTGACTAGCATCAGGAACCAATGGGAGAGCGGAAAGATGGTGGCAAGTGGCGAGTCTACTGAGTTGGCAGCGCGCTAGTTTTAACATTGTTCTCGGCGGCCGGGCGAATCTCGGACTTTACCCTTTCGCAGCCTGAATTATTTTCATACACAGAAGCAAAAAAATCTTCGTCTTTGCTTTCGTAACCTGAATTTTTCGTGCGTAGGGACTTTCGTATGTAGAGGTTCCACTGTATTTGGGTAGTAATGCATCGCATCTTTGCTTGAGCTTGTGAAGTTCCAATAGCACAACATCCTCTGGGATGCTGTTCCAAGGTCCAACAGTGTGAGGAGTAAACTATCTCTGGAACTGAAAAGTTTGTTCATGAAACTTACCTGACAGATATATATATAGCTGTATTTTCTGAAGTCCGACAGAATTTAAAAATTCGCGGCACACGCAGTGGGCGGCCAGGTGGTAGTACCCATTCCCGCCGCTGGGAGGCGGATATCAGGAACTATTCCCATTTTCTATTCATATTTTTTTCTGTCGCCGGTCGGTAAACAACTTTTTACAGACCTCCGCCTAGGATTTTGAAACTTCATTAGCCACTTAAGTATCCTAATTATTCTTTCGATTATTAACTTGGATTTGTGGCTAGGCATACGCTATCGTAAATTTTTTCATTGCATTTGATGTCTGAAGCTAGTTAGCCTAGTTTCAGACTTTGTTGTCTGCATGGTAAGGTGAGGCTACCGTAACTTTCGGTAGACACTCGCTTAGTATATATGACGTTTACATGTTTTCTTTGCATAAGGTAATTAGTGTAATGTGTGACTGATTACGGAAGAAGGAGGATTCATTTACGCATTTTAGAGCGTGTTAGAATCAGGAGTTTTCCTCCACAGTAACAGAAGTTAGAAAATAATGAACCTTCTAACCATCTGTAGATTTTATTTTGCCTAACCCTGTGGTATGGCTTACGAGCCTAGAATAAGTGTCTGCTAAAGGATTACATCAAGTAATCTTAGACTAAAGTGCTCGCTCTCCAATCAGTGTTGTGAAGTGTAGTGCCCCTTGTGTTGTGGAGGGGGCGTCAGATCGGCCCCATAATGCCTCTAGGCCTGGACCTCTGTCCGGACTCCCAGGAACCCTCAGGGAGAGGGCATGTTCGAAAGCCGCAAGAGGGTTACTGGGGGCTCCCCCCACCGATTCTGGCGTCCCTTCGGCAGAACCTGTTTGACTCTTCCCAGGCTGCTAAAGATCGTGCACGTGCACGAATCTTGAAGGATTGCTTCTCGTCCTCCGAGGCGTCCTCCCCACACAGGGGTTGGAGTTCTCGGAAGGACTCGCGCCCCCTAAAGAAGCTTTAGAGAAGAGGACGCTCACGTCCTCTCTCTCGTCACGAGAGGATGAAAGAGTAAAGAGACCACATTTTCCCTTTTAGAAGAATGCACTGGCTCTTTTCCTAAGGGACATTTAAGGAGGCTCATTCATCTTGCCAGAAGAGTGATTTGAGCCTCCTGCGAGAACGCTCATGTATATATCATTTATACATTATTAAGGAGGCTCATTCATCTTGCCAGAAGAGTGATTTGAGCCTCCTGCGAGTGACCGCTCATGTATACATCATGTACATTATTAAGGAGGCTCATTCATCTTGCCAGAAGAGTGATTTGAGCCTCCTGCGAGTGAAAACCTCAGTTAAATAGGAACGCTCATTGTATTATCACTTATACATTATTAAGGAGGTTCATTCATCTTGCCAGAAGAGTGATTTGAGCCTCCTGCGAGTGAACGCTCATGAAGTAGAGCTGTTTCACCTCTCTAGCATCAGAATGTCATTCCAAAAGAATTTGGTAATCAAGGACATTCTTGATTCCACCTTTTGGAGGAGCAACTCAGTATTCGTCTCCTCTCCTCATTGCGCTCCGTATACGTTATGTAACGTTCGCTTTACTTCGATAAAGCAAGCTGATAAGTTTGACGGCCGGCAAGCTGCTTTGCACAGTCAAACCACTTTTGTCTCTGGTCGGCATAAGAAGGGCAATTTAGACGTGAGGAAGCTTTTGGAGGTGCTCGACGTCCTATAAGTAGAGACATTCTCCAGACGCTCGGCAAGCACCTTGCGGAAGACGAAAGCCATACGTCTTCCTTTAGTGTTTCACAACTCTTCAGGAGCAGCGTGCGGCTCTCCATGAGACCTCGCATGAGGACGTCCCTTAAAAATATTCAATGTCATACGCAAAACGATGTTCGTCATAACATTGAGATGTTGGCAAGGTCGCTCGCCAGGACGCCTCTTGGCGGGCCTTGCATGCATCAAGGCGCTCAACGAGTTCCTCTCTGAAACGTCGTTAGAAGACTTGGTGTTCTCTGCTCAGACACGCTCGTAGCTAAGCAGGACGTTTTTTGAGGACGCTCAGCAGGACGCTAAGCAGGACGCTTTTGAGGACGCTCAGCAGGACGCTTTTGAGGACGCTCAGCAGGACGCTTTTGTGGACATTCGCCAGGACGCTTCGGTGGAAGCTCGGCAGGACGCTTTGCGAGAGAAAAGACTTGTTGAAGGCGTCTTATTTGCTGTTGAGGACATTTCTTTACAGAAATTTTTAAAAGGATTCGGAGTTAGCGGAGAGACATACCCGAATTTTTTCTTCGATCCCTCTTTCCTCTTCATCGATTTCTTTGAGAATCGGGAAGATTATATACTTGGATTCCTGGGTGACTTTCGGTCATGTTAAAGGGTTTTCCCCTATTAGCAAAGTGCTAATAGTTTTGTCAAGTCAGGACGTTTTCCCCATTGTCATTTAAGTGGGGGACCCCTCATAAATGGGGTAGTTCTCATTGACATAGATTTTAACGTTTTTATCGTTTAAGCGGATAAACTCATTAACAAATTTTCGGAAGAGCTCATTCATTTTCATTTTTTCAGAGGCTCATCCGGGGTTAAGAGAAAGACTTGTAGACTATCCAGGAAGTCTTTTGTCCAATATCATAAGAACATTGAACGGTCTTTTTCGATCCACGGTTCTCTCTTGATGATCTTTTTATTCGAATGTTACTCCCTTTTCTTGGAAAAGAGTGTTGGCAAAGAGTCAAGGAGTTCTTTTAAAAGTCCTCGTTCATTAGAACGTGGACAGTCGTTTTCCTTTCTTTCTCTCGTCAAGAAAGATGTAGTAGAGAATTCGATGTTCAAATTACTACAATACTTACGTAGTTTATCTTTGCGTCATTTTGCTAACGCAGGGTCGAGTCTATACTGCATATCGTATTTACCTCTGCATAGAAGCCGAAAGAACTGTTGTTCTAATGTATTTATTTGACACTCCCTTCAACCTTCCAAGAGTTTTCGGGAGTAAGAACAACTCTTCAGGTATTGTTACGACAACAACAACTCAGCTTCTGTATTTAGCGAATTCTGTTTCGTTTAAATAGGCCTGCTTATGAGAGTTTCCTTTTGCTCGATAATATCATACCTATTCCTTCGTAAAGGGAGTAGCTGGCAACTCAGCAGATAGTATTCTGTTCACCATTGAAGCTTTCCTTCGAGGAAGACTTCTCCTTCACTCTTTTTGATAGAGATCGAAGGTGGTCGATCTCCAATCCTTATTTTATTTTCTTGAAGGAAAGAATTTAGGATGGAGATCGTTGTTCAGAATACTATAAATATACTACGTATATTAACTCGCGACATGATTCTACTAAGCAGTTGAATTGTCCGAGGGTAGGCGCATATCCTAGTTATTCTCCGGATTGCGACTTAGACGAGAAGTATTCTAATTGAACTGCAACATCAACTCAGCTTTCTGTATTTAGCGAATTTTGTTTCGTTTAAATATGCCTGCTTGAGAGTTTCCTTTGGCTCGATAATTTCATACCTATCCCTTCGTAAAAGGAGTAGCTGGCAAACTCAGGCACATAGTGCGAGACGATGATCAAGGCTGCTGTTACTGTGATCTACGCAGTACCGGCTAGCTCGGTGTCATGCGCGTTTGGTTACGTCTCTCTCCCTTCCGGGAATGGCTGAATAAACCGTCTCTCTGCCCTACAATCATGATTTTAGCCTCGGGTTGAGGAAATTTCTAGTAATCTTGAATGATCATACCTGCCGTTTACTTAGAAAATTTCAACAAGATATCTCTTATACTTGTTAGGTGCAGGTTTACCGCACGGTAAACATTCTGTACGAATCTACCGCGGCATAGCACTGTAATAATGCTCTCATGCTTATGCAAAGCGCAGCCTTATTTAGGGAAGGAGAGCAGGCTGAGTGAGGGAATGGATGAGTTTGCTGGGACCATTTTCCTCGCTGGAGAAGCTTGTTTTTCCCTGAATAAACAGCAATTCAGACCTCTACAAATTTTCCTCACGAAGAAATTGGAATAACATCAAAGATCTTGTAATTCTAATTTTCTCTCAACGGCTTGAGGATCACCTCGGGTGATAGCGAGAGGGTGCCAGACATCGAACAGAAGAACAGATGTTCGGCACATTGTCTGAAAGAATTGGAAGCCAAATTGGTCGGCTCTCCAGTTCCTCGAAGGGTGTTTGGAGTTTGGATCGAGTGGCCCAAATCATCTCGGATAATTTCTCAGCTCTCTCATAGCTCGAGAAGAGAGAATTGGTTATGGGCTTGGGCACGGAACGTAACGATCCTCAAGAGGTTCGTTAACTAGTGCACGTCCTGTGCGGGTCTTCTCGATCGAAGGCAACAACTACTGACGTCTGAATAATCCTCACTTAGAAGTATGTCGAAAGTGAGGAGAGACTGAGGGCGTCCTTTCGTTAAGTTTTTCGTAATATTGAAGACGAAGGAGCTTCCTCTTAAGTTGTTCCCTTATTCATGATCCTAGAGGATTAGCTTTAGTCGCCACATGTTGGCCTCTAAGAGGTTGGATTCACAGAGGTCAGGTAATTCAGAGAATTGTCCAAAGACCCTTCCCGAGAGAATCTGTGTAATCTAACATCGTCACTTAGTGAAGTATCTAATATCTCTCCGCTCTGACTCTGAAGGCGTTCAGACTATCGAGAAGCGATAAGAGCTTCAAGATTAATGGCAGTCTCTTGGCCAAGGCAAAGCAGTGCTGCCTATTTTCAGTTTTCAATCGGAGGGGCCGTTTCTGGAGATAGTGAAGGGAAATGACTGTTCCTCCACCTCGACCTCTGTGAATTTCGTTATGGTTCTATCTTTCCGTATGCAAAGTATGAGATAAGATAGAAGTCCTAACTGTTGTAGAATATGCAAATATGTTGTTGACGGCCTCTAGGCTCAGAGATTCGGTTCTGTCAAACAACAAAGCTTCACGATCTTTGAGGTCTGTGGAAATCTTGAAATTCTCTGGATCAAAGGTTCCGGCATGGAACTTAGACGTAGTCTGAGTTTCTGATGCCAAAAGCATTTCGAACCTATCCTTTCTGCGAACTTAATACACGTGACCAGAAAGGCTAATATTCTAACCGCTCTAGCCACGGCAAGGAGGGTTGAGTGAGGTTTTAGCCATCATCAGAGGTTTTGGCTTTAAAGGACATAATGCGGTCTGTCCGCTAAGCCTTCCGTTCTTGATAAGAACGAAAACCTGTCTAACCATTGACCCGAAGGCTTGGAGACCAAGGGTATGGCACAAATTATTGGGCAAGGGCATTAGAGAGTCCTGTGCCCTGTAGGGTCTCTCAAGTTTTATCTTGATTAAAAACTATAGAAAGTCAAGGTCAAAACAGACAATCTGGCGGTGTGTTCCGTAAAAAAAGACCAGACTAGTTCATGTCCAAGAACACACCCTGGCATGATAGCCAAGGAGTTCTTTTAAGAGGTCTCATTCATTATGTTTGCATAAAGATTTGAGATTTTTTCTTAATATCAATGCTCAAGAGGTGAGGGCGCGGCCTCGGAACGTCAATTTCAACAGAGCATGACACTCAGTAACATCCTGAGTGCCACACTCCCGACAATCTGCGGTGTTCCGTAAAAAGACCAGACTGGTTCATGTCCAAGAACACCCTGGCATTATAGCCAAGGAGTTCTTTTAAGAGGTCTCATTCATTATGTTTGCATAAAGATTTGAGATTTTTTTCTTAATATGAAATGCTCAGAGGTGAGGGGCGCGGCCTCGGAAGCATTTCAACAGAGCATGACACTCAGTAACATCCTGAGTGCCACGCTTTAGCGAAGCAACTCTGTGTTCGCTTCACACTCCCGACGGGATGTGAAGACGACATTTCAGATCCGTAAGTCGCTAGGACCATACATAATCCGTAGATATATTATTGGGTGCAAGAAGCAACACGAATCCTATCCTATAGAAAAGGGATAGGTGTGCTTTTAACTTTGAAGGGTTGGTCGCTTGAGCGCGTTCCTTTTCTTTAGCCTAGAAGTTATGGAACTAACTTTGATAGGTTAGGTCAGGTGGTGGTTTTAGCTTCGGTGCCCTCAGAAGTATGGTCATATGGTCTAGTCACATTGTGGTCACGCCCCCGTTGACAGATCATAGAGCGCACCAGCATTACAGGTCCTCTACCTCGCTGGCAACTCTAGTAACGCAGAAGCAGACTTTGGTGACAGTAATCACGAAGTCGGCTATGCTAACAGGTCAGGAACCAAGATGTATATCATCTACTTAATTTAGTTTCCCAAAAATCCTATTCTGTCTCTTCCCACCATCCGAAGGTGGGATTCAGCTATATATATATCTGTCAGGTAAGTTTCATGAACAAAATGTTATTGTTATAATACAATTAAGTTTGTTCATACTTACCTGGCAGATATATATAATTAAAGTGCCCACCCACCTCCCCTCAGGAGACAGTGGCACTGATAAAATATGAATAGAAAATGGGAATAGTTCCTGATATCCGCCTCCCAGCGGCGGGAATGGGTACTACCACCTGGCCGCCCACTGCGTGTGCCGCGAATTTTTAAATTCTGTCGGACTTCAGAAAATACAGCTATATATATATCTGCCAGGTAAGTATGAACAAACTTAATTGTATTATAACAATAACATTTTCACTGCGAGGCAATTTACTGCGAATTGTTGCTGCTGTTCAGTGAATCTGGTTGCTCTCGGCAGATAAATTGGATCAGGGATCAATTGTGAATGTGAAAGATCTCTGTTGTAATACAACTTACGAAAAAGTGTCAAACGAGAGATCATCCGTTGATGGTCCAAGTCATAACTGCTACTATTAGGATATAGAGACCTGCCACCATAAACCACTTTATCTAAAAAGAGATAAATCACTGGCAGAAGCAGACAACCACACTAGGGAACATTATTCTAATCAAGAAAAGTATGTACAAATGACCTAAAACAGGTCGCATTGATTTTATCACTTGTTATAAATCTATGAGGCCATACAAATAATACCTAACTTTAGCGTGGCATTTGCTGAAACTTTCATTACATTTTTCTCAAAGGTTAGATGCGAGTCAAAAATTACACCTAGAATAGTTAAAGCTTCAGACGTGTTCAGCCAAGTCCCACCCACCTGCAGGGGGGGATGGGGTGGGAAATCTTATGAGATCTGCTAATCAAGAGTGTGTTTCTTTTACTGGAGTTCAGCCTCATACCCCACCAGCTACACCATTCCCTGATCCAGTCCATGTCCCAATTAAGGCTGAAAAAGTTGTCTTTATATAAGTAATAAAGTAGCTTCTAAATGAAATTAAAATGACTAATTTCATTTAAAATTTAGCATAATAATTACCCTTAAAAAAAGAAATACAGTGGTCCCCCCGTATTCGCGGGGAATGCGTACCAAACCCCCCTGTGAATAGTTAGAACCTGCGAATGTTTGGAACCTCTATAAAAATGCTAAAAACAGCCTATTTTGTTAGTTAAAACTCAAGGAAAACCCACTAAAAATGTTTATACTTGGTTTTTTTAATAGTTTTATCACAAAAAGTGCATTTTGTGATGAAATTGATAAAAAACACCAGGAATTTGTGGATATTTCTCATAGAAAAATACCGCAAATGTGCGAATTTTGTGCGAATAATGCAGGGAAACGTTCCCGAGAGAAATCCGCTAATGTATGAGTTCGCGGGTCCGGAGAACGAGAATACGGGTGGGTCCACTGTAAATGGTTGATAAAAATAGTGTGTGTGAAGATTACATACATGGAGAAAGAGAGAGGGAGAGAGAATTATGTAAAAATCATTGATTCTAATATGGCAACACGCTCCTTCCTGTCACATTACTTGACATATTTTACAGTTCTGGACTTTGAGCCTCTGTGGAGTTAAAAAGAAAGATGAGGTAATTCTTAATATGGATCATTTTGTTATTACAGTTATATTATTATTATTATTATTATTATTGTTATCATAATTTTTTTTTTTTTTTTTTTTTTGCTCTATCACAGTCCTCCAATTCGACTGGGTGGTATTTATAGTGTGGGGTTCCGGGTTGCATCCTGCCTCCTTAGGAGTCCATCACTTTTCTTACTATGTGTGCCGTTTCTAGGATCACACTCTTCTGCATGAGTCCTGGAGCTACTTCAGCCTCTAGTTTTTCTAGATTCCTTTTCAGGGATCTTGGGATCGTGCCTAGTGCTCCTATGATTATGGGTATGATTTCCACTGGCATATCCCATATCCTTCTTATTTCTATTTTCAGATCTTGATACTTATCCATTTTTTCCCTCTCTCTTCAACTCTGGTGTCCCATGGTATTGCGACATCAATGAGTGATACTTTCTTCTTGACTTTGTCAATCAACGTCATGTCTGGTCTGTTTGCACGTATCACCCTATCCGTTCTGATACCATAGTCCCAGAGGATCTTTGCGTGATCATTTTCTATCACTCAGGTTGGTGCTCATACCACTTATTACTGCAGGGTAGCTGATGTTTCTTGCACAGGCTCCAGTGGAGGGCTTTTGCCACTGAATCATGCCTCTTTTTGTACTGGTTCTGTGTAAGTGCCGGGCATTCGCTTGCTATGTGGTTTATGGTTTCATTTTTCGTATTGCACTTCCTACATATGGGAGAGATGTTATTTCCGTCTATCGTTCTTTGAACATATCTGGTTCTTAGGGCCTGATCTTGTGCCGCTGTTATCATTCCTTCAGTTTACTTCTTTAGCTCTCCCCTCTGTAACCATTGCCATGTGTCATCGCTGGCTAATTCTTTAGTCTGTCTCATGTATTGTCCATGCATTGGTTTGTTATTATTATTATTATTATTATTATTATTATTTGAAAATATTAAAAAACATACACTAGTAGATTTAGTATGTAGATGTACCATAAATATTCTAAAAGTGAAATGGAAAGGTATTTCTTTAAAATATTTTCACAAATTTTGTAATTACAGTTATATTATTATAATTAATATTTGAAAATATTGGTAAACATAGTACAGTGGTACCTCGAGATACGAAATTAATCCGTTCCGAGGCGGCCTTCATATCATGAGCTTTTTCGTATCATGGAAAGCATTTTACATGTAAAATGGCTAATCCGTTCCAAGCCCTCCAAAAGCACCCCAGTAAATTTCATAATAAAGCTAAATTGACCTATAAACATTGAAATACTACAACAATTTGGACCATTCAATACCTAACTTAATACGTACTGCTAATATAGTACCTGTAAATAAAGTGTATTATTGTACATGGTATACAAGAAATACTGTACGTACATACGTACGTATGTAGTAAAATGTGGAAGCTTACCTTTCGAGTGAGGCTATCTCTGAAAGTTGTGACAGAGGAGGAGGACAAACGGCAGATACTTACACTTAACTTTACGAAACACATAAAAACTGTAAGGAAAACATAAACTAAACTTTACGAAACACATTAACAAAACTGTAACACTTAACTTTACAAAAAACTTAAAAAAAAAAAAAATTGTCTTTATTTTTATATTTTTATTTTTTTTTTACTATTTTATACTTTACTTTTTCTATATATAAAAATTTCAACTTCTTCACCACTTTCAACTTTCTGTTTTTTAGTATCACTTGGTTCTTCCTTTTTGCTTACTACTACTCCTACTAAAGGCCTCTTTAAAAAATAACTATCCAAGGAAGATTGCTTCTGCCTACTTTTGACGATGTTCCTGAAACGACTCGGGCAAACGTCATCGAACTGTGCAAGCATACGACCTGTGTAAGCCTTTTCAGGGTGTCTCTTTTCTACGAATGATTGCACCTTATGAAAAGCAGCTAGAGCATCCTTAATTTCTGCCATTGCCATAGAGTCGTCATCCTCCTCGCCGCTGCTAGAGAACTCCTCTTGAACGACGTTATGTTGCATAGCCTCCAACTCCTTCAGGTCATCCGTCGCAAGCTCCTCTTGGTGCTCCTCGAGAAGGTCATTGATGTCGTCCTCGTCGACGACCAGCCCCATGGACTTGCCGAGTGCAACGATCTCGTCAAGATCTGTTTGCGAAACAGTTTCAAGATCGTCAACTGTTCCTGAATCTGCAGCACCAGCTTCGCCCACATCGAATCCCTCGAAGTCTTGGGCGGATACGGCATCAGGCCAGAGTTTCCTCCACAAGGAATTCAAGTTCGCCTCGAAACCTCCTGCCAAGCTTGGTCGATGAGTCGGAGGCATATGACGATGTCGAAATGCTCTTTCCAAAATTGAGGCAAGGTGAGGTTTGTGGTATCGGTGATGTCGAAACATCTCTTGAAAAGATGTTTCATATACAGCTTCTTGAAGTCCGATATCACTTGCTGGTCCATGGGCTGGAGGAGAGAGGTGGTGTTAGGTAGAAGATAAAGAACCTTGATGAAGGAATAATCTGCTAGGATATCTTCCTCGAGACCAGGAGGGTGGGGAGGGGCATTGTCCAACACCAGCAGACATTTCAGATGGAGGCACTTCTCTTCCAAGAAACACAGTTTTACCCTCTCGGTGAACAAAAGCCCTGTTACCCAGGCTTTCGCATTAGCCCTCACATCACTGGAAGCTTCTCCTTAAGCCTTTTTTTGGCCTTGAAGGCTTGAGGAGTCTCAGAATGATAGATAAGTAGGTGCTTCACCTTGCAATACCCACTGGCGTTGGAAGAAAGAGCGAGCGTAAGCCTGTCTTTCATAGGCTTATGCCCGGGTAGCTTCTTCTCTTCCTGTGTGATGTACATCCAACGAGGCATTTTTTTCCAAAAAAGGCCAGTCTCATCACAGTTGAAAACTTGCTGAGAACTGTAGCCTTTGTTGATCATCATCTTGTCGAACGTCTTTTTAAAGGCTTTGGCCGCTTTGATGTCCGAGCTGGCCGCCTCCCCATGCCACACCACTGAATGGATGCCAGTCCGTTTACGGAATTTCTCGAACCACCCATGCGAAGCCTTGAAGTCTGGGGTTGGCGTTGATGTCCCATCTCCTCCATCGTCTTCGGCCTGGGCAATCAAATCTCCGGAAATAGCGCTGGCCTTGTGGCAGATTGCCGTCTCCGTTATCGTATCACCAGCGATTTCTTTGTCTTTTATACAGACAAGAAGAAGCCTTTCCATTTCATCGTACATGTGGGTCCTCTTGCTGGACAAAATAGTGACGCCCTTGGAAGGTTGTAGCTGCTTTGATTGCATCCTTCTGCTTAAGGATGGTCCCTATTGTCGACGGATTTCGGCTGTATTCCTTGGCGATCACACACAATCGCATACCAGCTTCATACTTCTTTATAATCTCCATCTTTGTCTCCAAAGAGAGCATCCTCTTCTTTCCGTGAATTTCAAGTTTCTTGGGACCCATGACTACGTATATACTGTACGTAATTATGTTATGTAGTACGTATACGTATGTAGTAAAGTTCTCACACAACACGATAAGGTATACTACAACAAAATCACTAACGAATTTACGTTAATAAACGAAATCGTTAGAACGAACGAATACCGCGTGCATACGATACCGATGATGCCGTGAAGTGACCGAAGAAACACGCTGCTACGTAGATGCATGATGGGAGGGATGCTGACCAATAGGAGAGAAGGATCTCATGGCGGTGACTAGCATCAGAAACCAATGGGAGAGCGGGAGGATGGTGGCAAGTCTACTCATTTGGCGGCGTGCAAGTTTCAAAATTGTTATCAGTGGTCCGGGCGAATCTCGGACTTTACAGCAACAACCTTTCGTATCTTGAGCAATTTTCATATGTAGAGTCGTAAAATTTTTCGTATTTGCTTTCGTATCAAGAGTTTTTTGTAAGTTGAGCCTTTCGTATCTCGAGGTACCACTGTACATACTACATGTACCATAAAAATTCTCTCATCTCGGTAAAAGAGAGAGAGAGAGAATTATTATTTTAGTTATTTAATTTAAACATAAAAGGTTGAAAACTTATAAATTGCATAAAAAATTTAACAAACACCTTTGCAGGGTTCCTCCAGGATTCGAAAATGGTGCGTTTTCCAATGAAAAGTTCGCGCTATTATGAATTCACACAACTTGAATCGTGTAAGATTGAGGTTTTGCTTTGATGCTAGTGAATGAAATAGTATGTTTTTTTTTTAGGACAGAATTGAGTAGCTGTAATACCAGTGGATATTTGATAACAGTTGCATTTTATCCTTATGAAATAGGCTAGTATAGTTTAATGTTGGATAACTGAAAAAATTTTTAAAATCCTAAATAGATCTTAAACTCCTGCAAACAAAAGCCTTCATTGTTTTTGTGTGAATATTGAATGTACTGTATGTTCATATGGATTTCATCTTCTTTTCTCCACCACACACACATACTGTATAACAATGTAAAGATATTTGTGCCAATTAAGAGTCATCAGCTAGTGTTTATCATTCATGCTGATTTTTCTTGAAATCAACACTCTCTCTAGGGGACTTGGTCATCCAGCCTTTGGGTTGATGCCAGAACGTACAGAAGTAATTTGTTGTTACTTTGTGAACCATCAAAACACAAGGTTTTTGTGATATGCAACACAGATTCTAGGAGCACAATAGATTCCATGTGTAATTATAATTTAGTGCATCTTCTTGTTTGCAAGGCTTGGGATGGGATATTCCTTATATTCTATCCTAGAGTCTGCTTTTCCTTTGGATCAAAGGCCATGTTGGGAGTCCAGGAATGAAGGTTGACAGGGAGACAAAAAATGGTGCACTGTATTTTAGTTTCCTACATAGGTATGAAATGGCCCATGAAGTCATATATTTTGAGAAAATGGCAAGAGAGATTTTCTTCCTCTCTTATAACCAACAATAATTGTGAAATCATAAGAATCAGCATAAGTTTTTGGTCATTCTTCCCTCCAAACAGTTAGATGGGATGAAATAGTTTCAATTCAGCTGAAGATTGACACACCTGCCTTACCCATCGCCGTATTTAAGACGGTAATAAAGTAAATCCCCCGTATTCACATTCTTGAGATTCACAGACTCGCCTATTTGCGGATTTCTCTTTGGACCATATCTACCCTTTATTTGCTGGAAATTCCTCTATTCGCAGTATGTTTCACTGAGAAATATTCACTAATTACTGTATTTTCTTACCAATTTCATGACTAAATGCACTTTTGTGATGGAACTATTAAAATATTCAAGTACAGTGGGGCCCCCATATTCACGTTATCCTGATTTGCGGACACAGGGATTCACAGATTTCTCTCTGGACCATATCTACCCATTATTCATGGGAAATTCGCCTATTCGTGGTATTTTTCTATGAGAAATATCCAGAAATTCCTGGGTTTTTTTTATCAATTTCAGTATAAAATGCACTTTTCACGGGGCGACACAGGTCATACGCCCAGAAATAGATTTTTCCTTTGTTGTGGTGATAAAACTATTTATATATAAAAACCAGGTATAAGAATTTTCAGCATTTTTATAGGGGCTCCAAATATTGGCGGAGTCTAAACATTTACGGGGGATCTGGTACGCATCCCCTGCGAATACGGGGGGGGGGGGGGGGGGTGACCATTGTATGAGCCTTTTTAGAGGGGTTTTAAGTATGTATTCGCAAATTTTAGCTATTCCCTGGGGAGGACTGGTACGCATCCCCCGCATCTGTAGTGCCCCTTAGTGTGTGCTCACTGGGATGACTTGTTAGCATTGTTATGAATAAATAGAGACAAGGAACAGTGTTTCTGGTTTGATGTAAATTCTTTGTCTGAAATTCTGGGAGATAGGAAGACATTCTAATACTACATACTCTCTAATTTAAAAAAACGATAAAGTTTTAGAGAAGTAAATAGTATTAATTTTATTTATTCTCCTACTTTTTTATAACATGTTCATACCTCAGTTTCCCAATGTATTTTTTTATGCATACATATATTTTTTATTTTGTTCAATATAACCATAAGCATAATAAATACATACTTATTGAAAAAGAGTAGAGGACTAACAGAACTGAGTGAAATGAAGTTTGTTATAAAGTGTTCATCCTTTCATATCATGTCACTTCATTATTTAATTTTTTTAGTACTGAATGACCTTAGAGGTCCCAGTGCTTGGGATGGGACCCTAAATTCCATACCTTCATCCGTTTACATATTCAGTACATTTTTTTTTACATTTTGGAATTGTTGTGAATTTTGCAGGACTTGGTAGGGAGTGAGGGAAAGTATTATACTGTTGTGAAGATGACACCTACACTTCGGTGTTTGTTTCAGGCTAGATGTTGTGGGTGTGTGCATGTGAAGGGCATCTGCATGAGGTAAACCATGGTGCACCTGAACCTTTCACTTCCAAAGTGCAAGTTGAGGTGAGGAGTAAGTTTCAGGATCCTCATGGAGGATCAGATGGGAGTAAATGTACCCAGTTTTTGGTAGGAAATAGCATCCTGGGTGACATTCGTGTAGGCAGAGGAAGTTTTGGGTGGGGGAAGCCTTCCTATAATCAAGTAGGATGTTGAATTCTGAATGAGGTTAGGATATAACATTCAGATGCCCTTTAAACTTTTTTTGTTCTGGAAGGTTTTGGAAATCCCAAATGAAAGAAGTAAAGCTCACTCCCAGCTGATAGAGAACAATGCTGTATCTTAGGTAAGGTTAGGACTAATTTAAGATGCTTTCAATTTAAATGGTATTGTATCCTTTTTTTTCCTCTTTCTAGGAACAGGACACATAAGGCATATATATTTCACCTTTGATCCTTGTGTGAATCACTTAGTTGTCTTTTTGTCATCAAAAAAAGCTTTTTGTCATCCAAAAAAAGCTTGGTTTCCCACTGCAATCCCCATCATTGTCAGAGAGGTATGGGTAAGGGAGAATGCAATAGTGACTTATTTACTTGTGTTGAATAAAAAATATATGCAATTTATCATCTAATACCTATTTCATCCACCATGCAAAAAATTTAGATAATGGTGGGACAGGGATTTTTGCAAAAGCAGGGCAAGTAAACTTAATTTCTGTTAGGAAAGGTATCCAATGTCAGGTTTTACAATAATACACTATCTTTTACCAGATGTCTCGTGAAGAGAAGGAAAAGCTCCTAACGGAGAAGATGGAGAATATAAGAAGGAAAAATGAAGAACTTCGTAAGCGGCATGAGGTAACTTAAGAAATTAAAGGTTTTTGTTTTTTTACCATAGTAGTGGGGTTAAACAAATGATCATTTGTTTTCTTTTGTTGTGTTTGTATTAAAGTTACTGTAATGATAAGAGAAGAGGCTATGTTGAGGCACAAAGAAGATTTAAGGCAAATCTATTGCAAGGTAGTAATATTTCATTGGATGGTGGTGAGCTCTTGTTATTATTACTTTCCAGGACATGGTTATGTAATTTAATGTCTGATAACAAGTACTACTAATATATGATAAGTATAATATACTTTAAAGTTTTCTCTCATTGACTTGTGTAACTATGTCATTTGTATAGATTGTCAGCCTTTTCATGTTATCTTCCTCTTGCTGTTAATAGAACTTTTAACTGTTAAGTTAATTAAATGGCTGGAAATTGACAGAAAATTTGTTTAGAATCATTTTGATTTCCATGATATAATTGTAAAATATTTGATTACAAACAAGCCCATTGTATAGATGTAAACTACCAAACCTAGACTACAGTAGAGGAGTGAGGCTACAGTGGATCATTACAAAGATTGCCATTCCATTTTTAGCATTTTTATATATAATTGCTGAAATATTAAATATGCTGTACCTTAAGCATTGCAGTTTAAATTTATATTATCATGAGAAAGTCTGGTAGATTATAAAGCTTTGTCTTAATGATTTGACAGGAAATTGAAGCCGATAAGAAGAATGCTGATAAATTTAGCTCAACAGTAACAATGGACAAAGTGAAACCATATGTCATGAAAGCGCCCCGAGCAAGGCCTGATAAATCTGAAAGACCTCGAGAACCCCAGGAACATCCCTCTATTCCCCGTCCATCTGATATCATGCCAACTAGACAAAGGCTCTCAGAGGTGAAGTATTTATTTCAGAGTATGTTAGATATTCCATGCCCTGTATTTAACCATTTTTTATGTACAGGTGTAGTAATATATTACATAGTAGTAGAACTTTGGTTAGTGGATGCCATCCACTTCAGAAGGCTACCCACAAACTTATCTGACTGCAAATAATTCCTGTAGCAGTGACTAGAGGCTTCATAACCTCCGGATAACTGATTTTTTTTTTTTCTTTTAATGGACTCTGGGTAAGAGAGACTGCTCTGTATTTTGTTTTATACCCATATAATACGAATGCCAAGTTGTGTCATAGGGTTTTTATAGGTCAAGGAAATCCTTATAGTTTGACTTTGCTTAGCAAAAACCCTGCTCGATTTGGGTTGATAACTTAAGCAAAGGGTCTAGTGTGGATTTTATTTTTTTAATCCAAATTAGTAAGGTGGCAACAGATTTTGAGTTTCCAAATGCCATACGAGTCTGGTATTGAAAATTTTTTCCATCAGCATACAGTCACAAGTGGTGAGGGCTATTGGTCTGTTTCTGTTAGGTTTTAATGTTTGGATGATTAGGAAAATTTTCCAGACTTTATTGATATCTAAAATAAATGACTACTTGGATTTTTCTGGGAAGCAAAGAGGTTGCATGCTTTAGAAGAAAGCTGCTAAGAGGAAGATTTGCTTGGTAAAGGCAAATTAGTGTACTATTTTCTGGTATCAAAGAAGCTCCAACCTCAAAGACTCATGCCAATTTTGACTAGCAAAACTTTGAAAACTAAAAATGTAAAAATAAGGTGGCAACACTCAAGAGTTAATGGCTTTGTTTTGCTTGGTGCTTGTGCACATTCATCTCTCAATGCATTATACACCGTGGCTTTGGTTACCACAGCACATTGATTATTGTAGTATTTCAGTTCATTATTTTAAAAAATGTATTTTTCAAGTTCATTGATTTTGAATTAAAATTTTCTGCAGTTAACTTACCAGCAAACTAAAAAAAATTTATAGAATAGGGAGGATTGTACAGTATATCGTATAAACTGATTAGTTGTGCTGCGTCAGAAATTTCCCTAGCAGTTAGTGTTTCAGTACATTCAAATTGATGTGGCTAAAGCTGTTGCAGTAGTTTAAGATTTCGATAATATTGGATGTAGGTTTATGCAGTAATTTTGTCTATTACAGACAAAGAAAAGCTAACCACAACAACAGGAAATATTAGAAATGCTAAATAACATTTTATTGTACAGTTACACTTGGCTGGAATATGACATGACCATGAAATCCTAATTAGAACAAAATAAAATTAGAATAAAGGTTAAATCTATACCATGTAGATGTTAGAATAAAACCCATTAATTTGCAAAGCATGAAAATATTTTCCACATTGTTATTAAGTATGGAGAAACTATGTATCACAAAAAATCAATGTATGTATCGCCAAATTTCCATATTAATTACGGTAATCTTGTTTCAGTAATATTTACTTTTAAATCCTTCTAACATACCACATTCTTACTTTTGTCAACTAATAGTTCCCTTAAAGTAAGGGTCATTTGAGAAAATACCTAATAAAATACCTATTGACATGTAACATTGCAGTTGCTACTCGTCTAGTAACTCCCCTACTATAATCTGCCAATACATGAATAAATTTTTGTGACTACATATATTTTTGCATTTTTGTACTTTTGCTTATTCACTTTATGATAATGATGATAATATATAAACTTCATTTACAGGTCATGTGCAGACACATTAATTCCTGTGTAGTAAAGACAAACTTCCTGTTTTTAGAAAAAATAGTGCTTTATTGGTTTTTTTATTGATTCCATTAATGGGTGTTATACTGGATCAAGGGTTTATATTTATATTTTATTTAACTGTCACATTATTTGATTTTACGGCCTTTGCAATTTTCTTATTTCACTTAACAAAGCTTTCTAGCATATTTCTCACTGTTTTGTGTTTGATTTGCAGTCTGCGTCATCTTCATTTTTGTATTCTTGACAGTTTTTGCCATGGGGTCTATGGTTTTTATTACAGTTTAGTGTAACAATTTTCATTTGTATATATGCAGTATATATACTAGTTAAGTTGTCAGTTGTTAGAATAATTATTATTGTATATTGAACTTTGTGTAACCCCTTTACATTTACTGGTACTAGATGTGCCCTACCAACTTTGCCAGTGTATAGTACAAGAACAGGGCAACTCCGGCAAAACAGAACTTCCTTCGTGATGAAAAGAGAAAGTCGCAAGGTTTAGAATAAGATAGTTAATGAAGAAAATGGTCAGGTGTGTTCACTAAGAGGCAGGGTGGTTGATTACCTAATTTATTACCTGACCTATGGGGGATAGTTTGAAGAGAGTGCTTGGGTCATCAACAAAGGACCAAAATTGGGGAAATATCTTGCATTATCACTGGTTTACTTGCTTGAGAGGCTGGGCAGTAAGAAGGGAGAAAGACATTGAAACAGAAAGTTCCATGTTGAAATTATGTGACTGTCTCATGACATTCTTTCATTAAGGGGGTCTGCAGTATTTGAAAATACAAAATGATACATGATTTGCATAAACTGATGCCCCTGATACCTTGCTGCTTGGGGAACTAGCCTAGAATGTATATATGAGAAATCATACCTCGAATGTCATTTCCTCACAAAGCAGTTATGGTGGGCTTCAAAATAAATAAGTATTGTTCATGAAACAAGCTTGGTTCTTGTAATGCTGAAGTAAAACATACTAGTAGTGCAGAGTTTTATTGGAGAAGGATATCACAATATGGTAATATAGTAGGTTTACAACAATACAGTATTGTTTAGTTACCAGTTAACAAGTAGAGTTATCAGTCTTGTAATGTTACGTTGGCACTCGAATTCTAAGCTTAAGCATGGAAAAACCAAACAGTAGAAGTTGATTCATCGTTCATTTATCATTGACTTCCGATCATGGTTCCAAGTTGGCTGAATTCCTTTTAAAGTTAATATTAGGTGCTAGCTGTTGTTCCCAGTGTAGGGGATTAGAAAGTATGTTTTTCTCCAGGTCCTAAGATAAAGAGGGTAATTCGCATCTCTCCAGAGTTCTCAGACAGGTAGTTGCTATCCAGGGCAAGAAGAGAAACATTGAGTAATAAATCTAAGGGTAACTGATAGTTGTCACCAATTTTTTTTCATAAAACTACGTGATATGGCATCAGTTCTTAGTACTTTTTCCTAAGCTGGTTTTCTCCAAAAAACTTTTACTTAGTGGGGTATGCTTGGGCAATAACAACAACTTGAAACGAAGTATTAATAAAGAATAAAAAAAATAGGAAAGAAATATTACAAGAGAGTGGCAAAAACAGTCTTACATATTCTTGATAGTGTGGCAGAGGGAAGAATGAAGACAGCTGAGAAAAGATAAGCAGTTAACTGGAATTAAAAAATCCTATGTAACTGGTGCTTATTGGTTTTAAGATGAATAGTACAGTACTACTGTGAATAATTTAAATATGTTTGGTAATCCTAAACCACTTTCATCTACTAAAAATAAAATTTGCTTGGGGCATGAAACACATGCAGTCTTTTGTCGTAAGAACAGTTGATATAAAAGTATATATGCAGTATGGAATCTTCTGATCTCCATTTCTTTATGAGAGGAGCAAATTCAGGTGTATCCATTTATTTTCCTTTCTCTATACAGTTACCACATTTTATTATAACTTGTCTCTCTCTGCAGGCTGATTTCCCCTTGGAGCCCTCTTGGGTTTACGTAAAGTCTGTTGACTCTGTCCATAAGGGTTTTCTGCTGAAGATTTAAAGAAAGTTAATTTGGATTTTGAAATATTGCCTATTTGTCTAAACCAGGTTTTATTGCACGTCTGATGTATTGCTTTGTACGTTAGTTAACTGAAATAGTAGAAAACAACTGAACAGATGGGATTGGAATAAGACTCGATTGATTTGATTTTCTATTATACTTTTCAGGTTTTATAAGTTATGCCTGTTGATAAGGACCAGTCATGTTAATATATACATAATTTTTTGCAGAATGATGGCCCGCCACCAGACCCGTCTTATCGCTTTTTATCTGATCCTGATAGAGATGGAAGTGACAAAGAAAGAAAGCGAGATGGCAAAGGTAAAAGAAAAGGGAAACAGGGCTCCAAGTGGGGATCAGCTGATGGACAGGAAGAAGAAGGTGAAAAAGTAGAGGGAGAAGGCAACGTGGTTGCTGATTTCAGTAATCAAGGTGGACAAGGAAACAAAGTTAGAGGAAAATCTGAAAAGGGGACTGGGAGAGGACGAGGATCTCGAGGACGAGGCTTTGGAAGGTTGCCCCATGAACAAGAATGTGAACAAGAGGAGGAGTTGCCTAAGGGTGATAATTCTGAAAGCCATGGTGGTGGAGGAGAAAGGAATAAACCAAAGAGCAGTTTGAGCTTTGCCTCTCGAGACATAAGATATTATCCTGATGAAAATGAAGATCACAGGCCTGGAAAGGATGTAGTGCGAGGTGGTCGTGGAAGAGGACGACAGAACTACAGCCAGTGGGGCCACAATAATGACAACCGCAAATCACATAGACGTGATAATGATTCACATCCTGGCAGTGGAAGAGGAAGGGTTTGTATTGATAGGATTTTATTGTGATTATACATATCATTTTTTGTGTTTCTAGATTATGAGCTTGCTCTCTTCATAATTTATTGATAGAAAGCCTGTCTCACAAGGAAGAAGGATTGAGTTTGACCTTAAGGGAGGGAGGGACAGTTAGGGTATATTACTTTATAATTATTGTACCACTGTTAACCTAAGCACTAAATTATCTGTTATAACATTATGAAAAGAGGAGTGATCCTGGATGAGTAATTTCACATCTGACCAAGCTGGAATCACTGTTCATCATAAGTTCAGGGCTAATATACACTAATGCATACACACCCATGACTGGGCTAAATTTAAGGATAGCCAATTTGAAAGAAAAACTAAAAAAAACTCATTAATGGAAGGAGGAAAATTTATATATTCTCGTGGTATAAGAAAAAAAAACTAAGAAAATGTCTGTACATTTCATGGGAAGTTGAAAGTAAATGTTTCCCACCCCTTGTGGGTCTCTTTTCCCTAAGACAGTCATAAAAAAAGCTACCTAATTTACTAAGTTATAAGTGTTCTTTCATATATTTTTTTATTGTATTTTGTCATTTTAGAATTCAGCTGAAACAGTATCATAAAAGATAAGAACTAAAACCGGGAACAAAATCTTAGCATATATATTGTTAAATATTTATGACATCCTTGGATGGGGAGTTGTGACAACATTTCCTCTTGTCACCTCAAGCAAGACTGAAGGTCTCTCAGCTTAGCTCTGGCTTTTAAATGGTGATCTGAAGAGTTGCTATTAGTGATATACGGAACTAGGAACATTTTTCCTGCAAAATTCATTCAAACTGTATGATGGCAACTCTTGGACATATATGTATGCTACCCGGACATTACCCCAAAGCTATATGTAAACATATATGTATGTTACCCGTCCATAGCAGTGTAGACTCTCTTGAAATCAGTATCCCATATTGTTAGTGGTACTCCAGAGGCATTACACCACCTCAGTGTTTGCTAGTGTCTGTTGGCACTCATAGGTGTAAGAAGAGATGAAAAATTTTTGCCATCAAATGTGGCAGCATCCTTTGGGCTTCAAGGATGCACAGATGGGTTGCTGAACAGGTCATCAGGAGTGGTGTGTAGATGTCATGCTAAAAGAAGACTTATTAGGAATGCAAGTCATTTTGGAAAGGGTCTGAGATGGAAGGAGATTCGTGGAGTCTGTAATGATCTTTATCTTGGCAGGAGTCAGGACTTATAAGAAAAAGTTCTGGTGTAGGAACATTTGTTGGAGCCAGATTATCCTTTATCATGTCTTCAGTAGTGATCTTGATAACTCCCAGAGAATTGGCAGAAGCTATAGACAGTGTCAGGCTGATAAGAGGCGAAAGTGTGACTACTAACAAGCTTATAGGATGAAAGAGTGCCTATAGAAATGAGAGAATTTCTTGAAACAAGTTTGGAAGTAGGAGGTATTTTGGGAGAGCTACTGGCAGGAGCTATCTGGTTGGAGGCTGAAGTGGAGTTGAAGGTGGAATTGTGAATGCAAAGCTGTAGTACAGCTGAAATCAGGGGCGGAAACAGAAACACTTATGAACAAGTAGTCCTTTAGGACTAAGGCTGGAATCAAGAACAAATGGAAGTGTGATTATGGTTAGAGTTAGGAGTGTGGTTGAATTTCTTCATTGTAAGGGAAGAAAAGAAGACAAGATCCTCTGGAAGTTGGTACAGACTCCTTAACCACTGTGGCTGAATAAATTGATATTTTCTAAGGCCTTCTTTCAAGCATTTCTTGTACTGCTTCCTGATAAGATAAATAGACTTGAACAGGAAAAAAATCTATAAATATCACAAGTTAGCTCAGAGGAACTGGTCCCACATTAATTAGGGTTATTGTACATGAACTTTCCTGTCAGATATATACTTAGCTATAGACTCCGTCGTTTTGGCATACCTTAACCACCAATATTTTCTTTTGTGTTTTGTTTAATGCAGTTTGATACTTTTTCATTATAATTTTTGGGGGTGTCTGAGAATATATATTCCTTTATAACTATCTAATGTTCTATGTTTTGGTGATAATGTGCAACCTTTTCTCCTAACCAATGGAGTTTTTAACGGCAGTGCTTTTGTCTAAGTTTCTCTCCTTTTGTAAACATCTTAATTCATAGTTCAGTTTTATGCTTAAATATTTTACCTGTGTATTTTTTAATATTGTACTGAATTGTATTTTGCTATCTCCATTGCTCTGCATTATTTTATTTTTAATTTTTGTTATTGATTATTTCCTAACCCAATGCATTAGCACTCTGTCAAGTTGTGACAGGTATCCAAATATGATATTGTTAGTATACAATAAAGTTTTGTACATACTTACCTGGCAGATATATACTTAGCTATAGACTCCGTCGTCCCCGACAGAAATTCGAATTCTGCGGCACACGCTACAGGTAGGTCAGGTGATGTACCGCCCTGCCGTTGGGTGGCAGGAATAGGAACCATTCCCGTTTTCTAATCAGATTTTCTCTGTCGCCGGTACTGTCAACATCGTTGTTGGTACCTCCTGACTTGAATTTTGTTTTTCGTTGCCATCGATCTTCTGAGCTGTATTATTTGGTGACGTATTGGATCTTTGGTTTGGCATACGCTTTTGTTAACTGTTTGTTGGATTTTGCTTCGAAGAAGTAATTGGAATTTGGGTGAGACTACCAATTGCTTAGGTAGACCCTCACAACTTTTGCAAGTAAGGGATATATTTATTCACTAATACGTGTAAGAAGTGTTTAAACTTGATTGAGGAGAATATACACACTAACTTCCTACTTAAGGAAGTCAGAAAGCATATGACTAGAAACGCTTCCTTTAGAAGCTTTAATACGTCTCGTGCTAACGAGCAGTTAGAGTATTAACAGTTCTAGTAGTTGTTGCATCCTCATCACCTTCTTACTTCTCAGAATCTACAAATTCATATTTTGCAAATTTGAAGAATATTTGGAGGGAGCTCAAAGGCGAGCTCTTAAGAGGTAAGAAGTGAATTTAGTGTTCCCAGTGCAGTGGAGGGTGCGTCTGATCGGCTCCGTAGCGCTTCTAGGCCTAGACCTCTTCCAAACTCCCAGACCCAGTGGAGGAGGAAAGTCGACAGCCGCAGGAAGGTTAGGGAGAACCCCCACTGGTCAGGCGTCCCCTCGGCAGGATCTGTGGCGACCCAGACTGCCAAAGATCGCCATTGGAAAGGCATCCTCATAAGTGCGTCTCTTCGTCCGATTCTTCATCATACAAGACAAAGAAGTGGACTTCCCTTCATTAGCCTAGGTTATATGAAGGTCACGCCCAGTTGACAGAGCAGTAGAACGCACCAGCTAAAAAACGGGTAATTACCTTGCTGGAAACTCTAGGAATGCATTACCCAAATTATGTCTAGAAACAACTATATGATCTAGTCACATTGTGGTCACGCCCCCGTTGACAGATCATTAGAGCGTTCCAGCAGCCAAGCGCGAGCCGCGTTCCAACAGCCAGGCGCTAGCCGCGTACCAGCAACTAGGCGCGAGCTGCGTTCCAGCAACCAGGCGCAAGCCGCGTTCCTGCAACCAGGCGCGAGCCGCGTTCCAGCAACCAGGCGCAAGCCGCGTTCCAGCAGCCAGGCGCGAGGAGTCATCGCCTTATGAGAGAGAGGTCAGCCGCGAGGCTCTTATTAATTTTTTCGCAGGATCAGCCTTCTCATGGCAAAAGCGCAAGAGCGCTGAATCGCCCCCCGGCTCCGGTGCTTGGCTATGAGCCAAAAATTTTATAATCTAATCTAATCTAATCCAAAAGCGCAAGATGTCGCACTGAGCCATTCTTGGAACAGGAATCCTGCCCCTTCCTTGAGTTTGGTGGTTATCGGGAAAAGCTATATGCTCGAATTCCTAGATTACTTGCTCTCATATAAGTGCGGTTTTCCCTCATTAGTGACATATTGCACATTTTGTCAAGCAATTGTGTAACACATCATTGACAAAAATATTTACTCTTTGTCTCGGAAAGGGGTTTGTTCTCTTTGACAAAGATCTTAATAACATTTTTGTACATGAAACTTACCCAGCAGATATATACTTAGCTATAGACTCGGTCGTCCCGACAGAATTTCAAAACTCGCGGCACACGCGACAGGTAGGTCAGGTGATCCACCATTCCCGCCGCTGGGTGGCGGGGTCTGGAACTATTCCCGTTTTCTAAGCCATAATTTCTCTGTCGGTTGAACGGACAACACCTATTGTTCGTTCCTCCATCTTGGATTTCTACTCGTTTGCCGAGAATTTGGATTGGTTTTTTGGTGACGTATTCTGTTTTTTCTCTGGCTTGGCATACGCTTATTGTGGACTGTTTTTCGACTTTGGTTTTGACTACTCTTTCACGATGTCTGACGCTAAGGCTTCACCTATGTTTAGGGTTTGCAGTAGGGAAGGTTGCAAGGTTAGGCTGCCTAAATCGGCAGTAGATCCTCATAGTATTTGCGCTAAATGCAGAGAGAATGAATGTTCTTTTAATAACACCTGTGTTGAGTGCGAGAACCTTACGGAGCTTGAATGGAAGGAGTTATCGTCTTATGTTAGGAAGCTTGAGAGAGATAGAGTAAGAAAGGCTTCAGCTAGGTCATCTAGTAGATCTTGCTCTATAGAACAAGAAGTTAACTCTCCTACTAACGATTTTCCCTTAGCCTCAGCTGCTTCTCCCTGTTCTGAATCCAAAGATTCTTCTTCAGAGAGGGAAAATGTAAAAGCTTCAATCAAGAAACTTCAAGCTCAGCTATGAGCTCTAAATGAAGGTAAGAGTGGTGATAGTGACTTGTGCAGTGTCCCCAGTGCAGTGGAGGGGGCGTCTGACCGGTTCCTCATTGCTCCTAGGCCTAGACCACTTCCAAACTCCCAGGACCAGGGGAGGAGGAATGTCGAAAGCCGCAGGGAGGATGCAGAACATCCCCAACGGTCAGGCGTCCCTTCGGCAGATCCTGTTGTAAAGTCCCAGGCTGCCTTGGATTGCCGCAGAAAAGGCGTCCTAAGGGAGTGTTTTTCGGCCTCAGACTCTTCCTCTCCTAAACGAGGATGGAGTTCGGCCTCTCTTTCGCGCCCTTTGAAGAGAGCCTGGAAGGCGCCTAAAGGAGACGCGGCTGATTCCAGCCCAGAGCGTTTTCCCGAGGATTGGCCTTCGGGACCTAAGAAGACGAAACAAGAGGAGCCTTCTCTTCAGGATCCTACGAAGAAGTTTTTTATTAATCTGCAAGAGCAGTTAGCTTCTTTAGTAGGCTCCTTTGCTAAGGACTCGACAAGGAGGAAAGATGTTTCACTCCCTGTTAAGAGTTCCGCTAAGCGCCCCTCTTCGTATAGGAGAGAACCCTCACAATCTCCAGGGCGTTTATCGCCTTCGTCGAGAGACTCGTCCGATAGGAGTTGTTCTCCTGAGAGAAGAGTTCTTTCGCCCTATAGGCTATCTTCTCAAAAGCGCCCTATGACGGGTAAGGCTTTGAATCCTGGTAGACAAGAAGATCGTAGCCTCTCTCCTAGGAGACGCCGCGAATCGAGCAGAAGTCTCGATCGGTTTAGGTTCAAGGAACCGGAAAACCGATTTAAGTATCAGGATCCTTTGGGTCTGCAGGACCAGGAGCCAGGCAGGCGCAAAGAGGCAGCAAGACGCAAGAAAGGGCGTCAAGAGCCTCTCAGACCACAGGATTCAGGACGTCAGGAGTCTGTTAGAAGGCAGGAATCAGGACGCCATGAGTCAGGGCGCCAGGAGTCAGGACGCCATGAGTCAGGGCGCCAGGAGTCAGGGCGCCAGGAGTTAGGACGCCAGGAGGCAGGACGCCAGGAGTACGTTAGGCGTCAAGAGTTAGGGCGCCAAGAGCCTGTTAAGCGTCATGAATCAGGACGCGGGGATCTTTTCAAGCGCTCTGAATCAGAGCGCCAGGAGCCTAGCAAGCGCCGCGAACCTGGCGAACCACTAGAACCTAGACAACAAGAGTCTAGTAGGCGCAAGAGTGTTTCGGACAAGCAGGAGCCTCACTCTTCGTATAGAAGTGCTAATGTTCAGCGCTCCCCTTCTCGGGAAAGGAGTTCTTCTCCCGGGAAGAGCCAGATCACTCCCAAACGGTCTCCTTCGGTGGATCAGTTGGAACAGGTATCGGAAGACGACGAGCCAGTAGATGTAGCAGTTTCGGACTACAAGAGACTTTCACTTTTGCTGCTAAAGGAGTTCGGAGACTCCCTTCATCCTGCTGACCCTCCTTCACCAGGATCTTTGATGTCAAGCACAAAAGCTCTCAAGTCGTCTTCCTTCGTCAAGATGCGCCCGGCTCTTTGTATGAAAAAGGCCTTAAAGACCTTTTCAGAGTGGTTGACTTCCAGAAGGGAAGCGGGCAAAACAGTTTTTTCCTGCCCTCCTTCCAAGTTAACAGGCAAACCAGGAAGGTGGTACGAGACCAAAGAACCTATGGGGTTAGGCCTCCCTTCTTCCGCAGATGCGGATTTTGCTTCCTTAGTGGACTCTTCCAGGAGGAAGTCTTTGCTGTCTGCTAAGGCAACATGGGGCATGTGTGAGCTAGACCACCTTCTAAAGGGCCTCTTTAAGACCCTGGAAGTCTTCAACTTTATGGACTGGGCTTTGGGAGCTTTAGCTAAGAGAGCTCAGGACACTGACTTTGTTTCCATGGAGGAACTTTCAAGCGTCCTGGCTTGCTTGGACAGAGCGGTCATGGACGGTTCCGTAGAAGTTGCCTCTCTTTTTGGAACGGGAGTCTTAAAGAAGAGATCAGTCTTTAGCTCTTTTCTAGCAAGAGCCGTATCACCTTTGCAAAGAACATCTCTTCTTTTTGCACCGTTATCCCCGCATCTGTTTCCACAGGAGACTGTTAGAGAGGTTTCTAAATCTCTTACGGAGAAGGCAACTCAGGATCTCCTCACGCACTCAGCCAAGGAGTTTAGGCCGGCCGTGACTATAGAGAAAAAAGAGAGACCCTCTTTTGTACAGCCCTTTCGAGGTGCCTCCTCTTCTAGGGCCCCTCTTAGAGGTCGCAGACCAGATAGAAGGGGTAGACCATCTAGAAGGTCCTTCGGGAAGTCTAGATGAGCAGGGAGTCCTCCAGACGAAAGTAGGCGCCAGACTACTCCACTTTGCAAAAGTCTGGGCGCAGAAGGGAGCGGACTCTTGGTCCCTCTCTATCCTGAAAAAAGGATACTTGATCCCCTTCAGGGAAAATCCTCCCTTGACGACAACTCCAAGGGAGTTGACTGCAAGATACTCGGATCCGGTCCGAAAGCTTGCTATTTTGCAAGCAGTGGAACAGATGATTTCCAAGGAAGCGGTAGAACTGGTTCAAGATCTCCAGTCTCCAGGATTTTACAATCGGCTATTCCTGGTACCGAAAGCATCAGGGGGATGGAGACCGGTTCTAGACGTCAGTGCCCTGAATTTCTTTGTCTTGAAGAAGAAATTTTCAATGGAGACGTCTTCCTCTGTTCTGTCTGCTCTTCGTCCAGGGGACTGGATGGTGTCCCTGGACCTTCAGGATGCGTATTTCCATGTGCCAATTCATCCGGCAGCAAGGAAATATCTGAGATTCATGTTCCAAGGGAAAGTGTTCCAGTTTCGAGCGATGTGTTTCGGACTTTCGACTGCCCCTCAAGTCTTCACAGACATCATGAAGAATGTAGCTTATTGGCTACATCTGGAAGGGATCAGGATCTCGTTATATCTGGACGATTGGCTAATAAGAGCCCAATCGGAGAAAAAATGTCTGGAGGACCTGTTAGTTACTCTAAATTTGACAAAGTCCCTAGGACTTTTAGTCAATCGCGAGAAATCCATGCTGACTCCCCAGCAGAGTATTGTCTATCTGGGGATTCAGATGGATTCTCGGGATTTTCTAGCGTATCCTTCGCAGGAAAGGAGAGAACGCTGCTTACAAAAGGTGGCAGTCTTCTTAAGGAAAGAACATTGTTCCGCGAGGGAATGGATGAGCTTACTGGGGACCCTCTCCTCGATGGAACAGTTCGTTTCCTTAGGAAGACTACACCTACGACCCCTTCAATTTTATCTGAAGGAGAAGTGGGATTGGAAGTCCAACAATCTAGGAGAGACATTTCCAATCTCGAAAGGGATCAAGGAGAATATCCGTTGGTGGTTAGATCCACAGAAACTAAGCAAGGGAATCTCCCTTCGCTTACAGAACCCTCACCTAGCGTTATTTGCAGACGCCTCAGATTCAGGGTTGGGAGCGACCCTAGGTTCGGAAGAAGTGTCAGGCACTTGGGAAGGAGAACAAGTGTCCTGGCACATAAACAAGAAAGAACTAACAGCCATTCATCTAGCTTTAGTTCATTTCGAGGAACAGGTCCCAGGTCTGGAGATTCAGATTCACTCGGACAACACAACAGCCCTCGCTTATATAAAGAAACAAGGGGGGACGCATTCCTTTTCCCTGTACGAATCAGCAAAGGATCTGCTGATTTGGGCTCAGGAAAGGAAGATCTCTCTTCTCACAAGGTTTGTGCAGGGAGAGAAAAATGTCCGGGCAGATCTGTTGAGCAGAAAAGAACAAGTCCTACCCACGGAATGGACTCTCAATCCTCAGATTTGCCAACAACTATGGCATCTGTGGGGAAGGCCCAATATAGACCTGTTCGCGACCAACAAGAATCACAAATTAGAGACCTATTGCTCCCCGATCTCGGATCCACAAGCAGTAGCAGTAGACAGCTTTCTGCTAGATTGGACGGGCTTGGACGCATACGCCTTCCCTCCTTTCAAGATAGTAGGGGAAGTATTGAGGAAGTTCGCTTACTCGGAAGGAACAAGAATGACCCTCATCGCTCCCTTCTGGCCAGCTCTCGATTGGTTCACAGAGGTGCTGGAGTGGATGTTAGTAGATTTTCCAAGATCGCTTCCACTAAGGAACGATCTTCTCAAACAACCCCACTTCGACAGGTTTCACAAAAACCTCCCTGCTCTAAGTCTGACCGCCTTCAGACTGTCGAAGGACTTGTCAGAGCAAGGGGCTTTTCACGAGAAGTGGCGAAGGCTATTGCAAGAGCCAGAAGAGTCTCCACCTCTAAAGTATATCAGTCGAAGTGGGAGTTGTTTAGAAGATGGTGTAAGGGAAAGAAAATATCCTCTTCCAGTACCTCTGTAACTGAAATCGCAGATTTTCTCCTATATTTGAGAAAAGACTGTAACCTGGCAGTATCAACAGTGAAGGGTTACAGAAGTATGCTGGCCTCAGTTTTTCGACATAGAGGAATAGATCTGACGAATAATAAAGATCTACATGACCTTATAAGGTCTTTCGAAACCACGAAAGACCATGTAATCAAGAAGCCTAGCTGGAACTTGGATGTGGTTCGGAAAAATTTGTACCGTCTCACGCAGCTTCGTTTAGAGACTTAACGAGAAAGTCATTATTCCTCTTTGCGTTAGCAACAGCCAAGAGAATTAGCGAGTTGCAAGCTTTGGAAGGTAAAGTGGGTTTTAAGAAGGATTCAGCGATTTGCTCCTTTAAACCATTTTTTCTAGCAAAAAATGAAAATCCCTCAAAGCCTTGGCCAAGAAGCTTTGAGATAAGAGGACTATCTTCATTAACAGGGAGAGAACTAGAAAGGACTTTGTGTCCAGTCAGGGCACTCAAGCTCTACCTGGAGAAGAAGAAGTTGCTGGGAGGTACAGAAGAAAGTCTTTGGTGCTCTGTAAGAGATCCGAAAAGATCGATTTCTAAGAACGCCCTTACATTCTTCATAAAAGATGTAATAAGGGAAGCTCACCTTAAGTGCGATGAAGAGCACCTCAAGGTTCTCAGAGTAAGAGCTCATGAAGTGAGAGCCATAGCTACGTCAATGGCATTTCACAAAACATGGTCTCTTCAGGCTCTTATAGAGTCTACGTTTTGGAGATGTAATTCTGTGTTCGCCTCGAATTACCTAAGAGACGTTAAAATGTCGTACGAAAAGTGCTTTGCTCTGGGAGCGTATGTTTCGGCGAATTCAGTGCTGGGAGAAGGGGCTGAGGCTAATCCTTCCTAATTTAGTTTAGTGTTTATATTACTTTTTATTGGTGGTTGTTTTTTATTGGTTAATTGTCAGAGGGAATAGGGAACCCTCTTGCAATTCATAGATTATAACAATACTAACATGGTCAGGTGATCGGGATTGGCTTCAGTGCTCTTTGTGATTTTTTAATAACCTTAACTCTGTCATGTAAGAGGGCGAGTCTCCATTGATATGACAAAAGGTCAAGGCTCTACCATGTAAGTGGGTCAGCCCCCATTGGTACGATCCAGAATAGGCTCTGTCGCGTAAGCGGGCGAGCCCCCATTGACACGATCCAAAGAGTTATTCAACCATAGGTTCATTCCTCGTTGAAACTCTTGAGGCAGGCAGACTCATCGACAGTAGTCATGAAGTCTTCAGCCCAATCAGGTAGGAACTATGGATTATTTTATCCAAGAACATAGGTTGTTTTTTCCCTGTTTTTTAATGTATTTAGTTTAAGTATTATTTTGTTTTTAGCTGTCTCTTGCCCGCCACCAAGGGTGCCAATCAGCTAAGTATATATCTGCTGGGTAAGTTTCATGTACAAAAATGATATTGTTAAGATACAATAAAGTTTTGTACATACTTACCTGGCAGATATATACTTAGCTATAGACTCGGTCGTCCCGACAGAATTTCAAAACTCGCGGCACACGCGACAGGTAGGTCAGGTGATCCACCATTCCCGCCGCTGGGTGGCGGGGTCTGGAACTATTCCCGTTTTCTAAGCCATAATTTCTCTTCCACCTGTCTCCTGAGGGGAGGATGGGTGAGCCATTAATCGTATATATCTGCCAGGTAAGTATGTACAAAACTTTATTGTATCTTAACAATATCATTTTATTATGTAAGCATAGGAAACTCGCAAGCAAATATATTTAAGCGAAACAGGATTCGCTAAATACAGAAGCTCAGTTGGTGTTGTAATTATACCTTTAAGCGTTGTCCCTACACCGTAAACTCCTGGAATGTCGCAAGGAGTACCAATTAATTGCACTTAGACTAATGGTCCTTTCGGTTGCCATCCGTAGAGGAATCTTTGGTACGCTTATATGACTTGAACCATACAGTAGAAAAAATAACGCAAAGGTAAAATACGTAGAGTATTGTAGTCATTGGAACAGCTATTTCTCTACTACATTCTTTCCTCGATGAGGAAGAGAGAGAAGGGATATCGACTGTCTTTGTTCCCCTCGACAAGGAAGAGAATTATTATTAGCCGAAGAAAATCCTCAAGTGAGAACCGAGGACCGAAGACGGAAGTTCTAGCTTCCTATGCTATTGGATATAAGACTTCATAGACTTAGTCTCCAAGTTTTTTTTTCCTGGAAGAGCCTCTAACCAATGAAGGAGAGCTCTTCCGAATCCTCGCATCAGGTTTTCGGCTCGATAATTTTAATAAACCTATTCCTTCATTGAATGGAGTATCTGGCAACTCAGGAAGAATACTGCGAGACGGCGAACGTAGATTGCTGTCTCTGTAGACCAACGCAGTACCATCTAGTTCTCGGTAATGAGTGTTCGGTTACATCTCTCTCCTACGGGATTGACTGCCTAACCGTACCTCTCCCCTACAATTTCAGACTTTAGCCTCGGATTGAGGGAAATTTGTAAGCAAACATGAATAAAAATTGTCTGCGTTTTGCTAAGAAGCTTTCAACAGAAAGATCTCTTACACCTTTTCATGCTGTTTAATGCAATGTATCAGAATTATGGGCGATTCTAACGCGGAATAGCACTTTATTATACAATGCTCTCATGCTTATGAAAGCATAGCCTTATTAGAGAACGGAGCATGCTCAGTGAGACAATGGATGATTCTGCTGGGAACCTTTTCTTCATGGCAGAAGTTTGTTTCCCTGAATGGACTACAATGCAGACCTACATAAATTTTTTCCTACCAAGAAACGGAAATAATATACGAGACGGTGCCGGGTAACCTGACAGAGGTACAGATGTCCTGGCACATAGTCTAAAGAATTGCAAGCAATTTTGTTGACTCTACAATTCCTCGATACAGCGAGTTGTTAACCGAAGGGTTCAGTAGCCTCTCTGATAGCAGCCTCGGTAGCGTCACGGTCTGTTCCTGATTACGTTCCCCGTCTAACTGGACGGGGGTTCGATCCCCGGGAGGAACGAAATGATTTTATCAATTAGGTTTATTCCACAGCTCTCTCATATCTCAAGGAGCATCTATAATCTCTCTCTTCGCCCTGGTTCGCATTAAAAAGAGAGAACATGTTTGGAGCACAGGCACGGAACGTAACGATCCTCAAGAGGTTCGCTGCACTTGTTGCACGGCCGTGAGAATCGTCTCGATACGTCTCGAGGATAGGAGCCACTGGTCTGGTTTTGATTTGTGAATAGAGAGAGAGATATATCGACAAGTTGGATCATGCTCAACCCTTTGGATGCATAGTGCAGTGCAAGTTCGAGTGAGGGTGTCGGAGGGACGTACAGTACCAATGCATTTGTATATTTTGAAAGTAAACGTTGTAGATGATGCTACTTTCTGACTGCCATAATAGGCAGTTTGCTCTATTTGATTCAAGCAGAGTTTAACGACGATGATAACTCTTGACGTCTGAATAATCTTCGTTGAAAAGAGAGTTGTGGAAACCTGGGAGACGTCTTTTTCATAGATCTCTTCGCAATGTTGAAGACGAAGAGGCTTCCTCTAGACTGCTTCCTTCTTCTCGATCCAAGAGCGGTAGCATTATACACCATCCTTTAGTTTGGAAGGGGAATAAATATTAGTCTTTTTTTTTCCCCTATACAAATTCTTAACAGATGTATTAAGATAATTACTGGCGTCAGAGGGAGAGAGGATGATGCTTTTTGCCCCATTTTTAGCCTTCAAGGGGCTGGATTCACAGAGGTCACGTCCTTCCTACAGCACTTTCCAAAGGCCTTCCCAAGAGAGTCGGTCTACTCTATCAGCCTCACTTAGAAAGGGACCTCAAAACCTATCCACTCCGAGTCTGTCTGCGTGCAGACTGATGAGAAGTTGACATGAATGGAAGGATTTTTCAAGGTGAATGGCAAGTGTCATGGCCAAGACAAAGAAGTGCTACAGATCTTGCTAGGCTGGATGAATAAACTATCCTCTTCCGATAACTCTGTGACCTAAATGACTGTTTTCTTCCCTTTCTGAGAGAAAAATCACCTTTGGATATATCTGCTATCTAAGAATACAGTAGCAGGCTATCCTCTGTCTTTACAAAGGGACTTAAAGATAGCAGAGGACTAAGACCTTAGGGATCTTATAAGATACCTCGGGATAACCAAGAATAGGACATCATGTACTTCGAGTTGGAATCTTTTCGTGGCCCGCAGATTCCTTGTTCCAACAGGTTGAAACCTCCTCATCAAGCTTCTTTTAGAAATCTTATGAGGAAATTCATTTTTTCTCTTGGCCCTAGCAACTACCAAGAGGACAAGTGAATTTCATGTACTGGAGTCTCGCATCGGATTCAATTGAGACTCGGCGATTGGTTCTTGCCAACCCATTATTTCTGGCAAAGAACTAGAACCCTTCTAACCCTGGCTCAGAGCTTTGAAGTCAAGGGACTTTCCCATTTAATAGGGTAAGAGATAGAAGGGTCTCTTTGCCCAGTCAGGGCGCTTAAGTTTTATCTTCAGCAGAAGAAATGGCTTAAGGGTTGCCTACAGAGTCTTTGGGGTGCTATGAGGGCCCGAAGCGCTTCCCAGAAGGTACTCAGAAGGATACGACAAGAGCCAAGAAAGCCCGGGGTTCACCCTCTTTTGGCTCAGTTATTTTCGGCTCCCAGACCTTCTTCCCCTCCTTCGGGCAAGGAGAGGGAAGATTCTGCAACGAGAAACCTGTTTAACATGCAGGAATAGATCTCGTCAGAAACGAAAGTACTCACGAAGGATCCTCCTCGGAGGAAGACTCTTCTCTCTCGTCCTATTAAGATATCCTATCGTCTACTGGACGTACCTGGCTCCAAGCACCTCCCCTCGTCCTAGGCCATAGGCTCCAGGTATAAGAGAACCTTCCACCCTTCTCCAGTCTCCGGACAAAACTATTGTTGGTTTGTTCAGGATCCTTGGACATCGAAGCCCAGCCAGGCTCCAAGTGCCAAACAGGCGAAAAGCGCCAGATGCAGACAGCCCGGACGAGCGCGTTTTTTGTCCGAGTCGGACAAGGCGCGGGCCTCCAACCTTTGCGCCAGATGCGGACAGACCAGACAGGAGAGGGTGTCCGATGTGGACATCACCAGCCAGCCGCGAAGCTCCAGCCAGGCTCGAAGTGCCAGCTGGGCGCCAGGCGCCAGAACCGCCAGCCAGGCGCCAGAACCGCCAGCCAGGCGCCAAAAGCGCCAGCCAGGCACCAGAAGCGCCAGCCAAGAGTGATGTGCCAGCCAGGCGCGAAGCGCCAGCCAGGTGACAGGCTTCATCCAGAAGAGATCCATATCAAAGAACACCCTGGCCTCCTTTGAGACAAGTGTGATCTCCAAAGCACATGATAGTGCCTTGATGATTCCTTCAAACAGCTGAGAATTAAAGCGCATGAAGTGTGAGTTTTTGCGAATTCTTGTTCTTTCCATAGAATATGTCAATAAAGGACATATTAGCTGTCACAGACGGGAGGTGCAACTCTGTGTTGACTTCCCATTACCCGAAGGATGTCTAGATAACCTACGAGAGATCCTTCTCTCTTAGTTTTTACGTGTCTGCGGATACGTTACTGGGATACTGATCCTTAACTAGTGAGTTAAATTTTATTTAACGTCGAGTTTTTAGGGTTGTTTGAAAGGAGTTTGAGTATAACTCTTTTCAATTTAAGTACTAATCCTCGTGTTAGGATCAGGTGATCGGAATCGGTGTTGTGCTCCTTAATTATGCCACTAGGCAAGGTGTGTTGTCATCTAAGCGGGCGAACCACCTTTTGACAAAACACTACTTGGATTCTACCATGTAACTGGATCAGATATCCCTTTGGTAGATCCGAAGTCTTTCAGCAACAGGTCACGCCCTCGCTGTAGCTCTTCAGGCAAGGCAGACCCATAGACAGTGTCCATGAAGTCTTGGCTCCTTGTGATAGTAGTAGAAAGGTTCTGTCATGTAAGCGGGCGAATCCCCTTTGACAAGATCCTACTTGGATTCTACCATGTAACTGGATAACAAATCCCTTTGGTAGACCCAAAGAGTCTTTCAGCAATAGGTCACGCCCTCGCTGTAGCTCTTCAGTCAAGGCAGACCCATAGAAGTGTCCATGAAGTCTTGGCTCCTTGTGATAGTAGTAGACAGGTTCTGTCATGTAAGCGGGTGAACCCCCTTTGACAAGATCCTACTTGGATTCTACCATGTAACTGGATAACAAAATCCCTTTGGTAGACCCAAAGAGTCTTTCAGCAATAGGTCATGCCCTCGCTGTAGCTCTTCAGGCAATGCAGACTCATAGACAGTAGCCATGAAGTCTTCTGCCTAAACAGATAAGAACCAAGGTTTTTATATCCTACAACATGTGTTGTTTCCCTTTTCTATGTTATATAACTGTCTCTTTCCCTCCACCAAGGGTGCCAATCAGCTAAGTATATATCTGACAGGAAAGTTCATGTTTTGTACATACTTACCTGGCAGATATATACGATTGATGGCCCGCCCTACCTCCCCTCACGAGACAGGTGGAAGAGAAAATCTGATTAGAAAACGGGAATGGTTCCTATTCCTGCCTCCCAGCGGCAGGGCGGTAGATCACCTGACCTACCTGTAGCGTGTGCCGCGGAATTCGAATTTCTGTTGGGGACGACGGAGTCTATAGCTAAGTATATATCTGCCAGGTAAGTATGTACAAAACTTTATTGTATACTAACAATATCATATTTGGATACCTGTCACAACTTGACAGAGTGCTAATGCATTGGGTTAGGAAATAATCAATAACAAAAATTAAAAATAAAATAATGCAGAGCAATGGAGATAGCAAAATACAATTCAGTACAATATTAAAAAATACACAGTTAAAATATTTAAGCATAAAACTGAACTATGAATTTAGATGTTTACAAAAGGAGAGAAACTTAGACAAAAGCACTGCCGTTAAAAACTGCATTGGTTAGGAGAAAAGGTTGCACATTATCACCAAAACATAGAACATTAGATAGTTATAAAGGAATATATATTCTCAGACACCCCCCAAAATTATAATGAAAAAGTATCAAACTGCATTAAACAAAACACAAAAGAAAATATTGGTGGTTAAGGTATGCCAAAACATTAGCAAGCCAACAACTACCTGCAGAAAACCGATACCAAAATATTGTACAAGAAAAAACAAAGCAGCATATACGTATGCTCTGATGTGTCTGAAATGACACTAATCAAAGCTCAAGAACTGAAGTAGAACATGGGAACTCACTAAGACACCATGGACTGTATCTTACCCAGTGTGGAGTACCCTGGCAGAAATTGGCTCCTTTCTGTCTATAAAGAAAGGAAAGATAAAGCACTTATGAGGACCTTAGACCAAGAATTAAGAACATTTAAGATCATTATTCACACTACTGTGATTAGCTCTCAATAGACACTAAGCTTTACTAAAGTACATAAAAAAATAAGAAATTTTAGCAGGCGAGGCAGGCTTCCCTTTATGGGGAGATGTCACCTCTCAACTTTTGCTGGAGTGTCAGTATTTTACTGTACTTATGAGTGTGTGAAATTTTCCACATATTACAGAATATATTTTTTTTATTTTCTTTCAGAACAATGACCAACAAAGAGAATATGAAAGATGGAAGGCAGAGAGGGCAGCCATAGATGAAGCAAGATTGACAAGAGGCAAAACAGATGGTGGTTCCTGGCGCAGAGAGTGGGATAATGACAAAATTAGTCAGGGGTAAGCATGTAATCGAGGATCAGAAAGAACTGCAAATCTGAAATTATTAATACTAGCCCAAGAGTGCTCTTTTAGTACGTTTGTTGATTTCTAGTAACAGTGTGTTAGTCTTAATTCACTTTAGGCTTAAGCCATGGATACCTTTGAAATACAACTTTAATTTTACAATTCAATTTTACAATTCATTATCATTAACATTTTTACATTATTTTTTTTCCATTTGATAATGTTATTGTTTCTCTCTACTATAATGATTTGTGCATTTCCTTTCTGAATTCTCACATGATCCAGGTCATCATGTACTATACCCTGTCTTCATAATTGCTGAACCTTCATAATGGTCTTCAACTCATTGCTTGAATATTTATTTCTTTTGTGCATATCTTAAACATCTTGGTCTTTAAGATCTGTTTATTTTTCAGCTTCTAGACACCATAACTCAGCAAATGCCTAATTTTTAAAATGATCATCCCAATGCCCATTACCTGTGATTCTAAGTATTTTTTAGTGGGACCTCAAAATTTTCTCCATTTTCCTTGAAAAAAGAAAAAACCTTTTACAGGTCTCACAGATATTGGCTTTGTTTACTGATAGGATATGTACTCTTATTTGACACCAGGTAGTTTAGCAATCTCATTCTAATTACTATTTGGTTTTCTCTCGATTTTCTCTCTGGTCTCTTGATACTGGTGGCCCTTTTTGTACATTTTTTGCATTGAAAATCCTTTATTCCATTGACATTTTGCAGTCCTGAACATCTGTGGTACAATTGTTTAATTTGATATGTTTTGCCTTCAACCTTACCTCTCTCACAGCATCCACACAACCACTTTCTTCTCCAGACTATTTCTGCTACTTCCTTTCTGGTCACTTTATCCTTAAAGTTAAATTGATTTCCAGTCCCCTTTTTTGCATTTTATTCTTCCATGTTTTTGACATGTTTAAGGTGACATGCAGTAAATATGCTATTAACACCAGCTAATTTATGTACAGTAGTTCTAAGTGCTTCCTTTTTTCCACACTATTATGTACCCGTACTTCTTCCATTATTAACAAACAAAGGGTGGGACTTGGAACCAATGACTATTGGACATCAACATTTATCTCAAGAATCCTTTTATTACCTGCTATGATTTCCTCTCTAGAGTTTGTGTTTTGATGTGGTATTGTCACTAAAATATTAAGCCATAATGGTACCCATAGCCTGTGTGAAGACCATCTTGTTTATCTTGGTACTCTTTCACATACTTTTTCGCTCCACAAACATGTAATAAAAACCTTGGTCTTTTTAGAGCCAGACTGATAATTATTGACTTCAGCAATTTTTCACACCCTGGTTTGAAGTACGCACTCATAGCATGCACCAGCAGTCTAAATCCTTAACATTTTACATTTTAGTGGTTATTTTCTTAATACATATATATTGTTGTACTAATCTTTTCTCATTTTTTCAGTGTAGTGTTACTATTTTCATGTTTATAATATTGTTGTACACTTCTTTATCACCCTATCTTGTTTTGTTTTTATATGGTATTCTATTAAGTTCATCAGTGGAGGTTTCTCCACCTGCCTGTACCATTGCTTGTAAGGTAGCTTTGATGCTTTTATATTCTTAATAATCTCTGTTTTAGTTTACCTCTTTGATATCTCCTCCTTTTCAAAAGAATTTGTGCTCTCACTAGTATGTTTGTGGTTCAGTTTGTCCATTTTGCTTTTCATTTCAGAGAATATGAAGATTTTGGCCCAGTTTATGATCCTAGATATCCCAGAAGTAAAAGTAAGTGCACTCTAATTTTTATTTTTTATTGGTGATAAGGCACAGTGTCCCACACTGTTCATTAAGTTATGTTTATAAATGGGCATCACTGTTTTAGATAGTAAAGATTCAACCAATCATGATTCGAAGAATTAAGGGGGGAAATGGGAATGATCATACTCTATGTAGTAGAATATTTTTATTAGTGAAAGGTCAGCACTCTTTTGCTCAGCATGTGTAAGGGCCATATCATCTGACTGGTATTGTAAAGTCAAAAATTCTTATGTCACTTCATTTTTTTTTCTAACTTCATATGCAGTTGTTCCTTTTCTCAAGCAAACGGGAAAGCTTTTTTTCATACAATCAACTTACCTGTCAGATATATACATAGCTAAGACTCCGTCGTCCCCGACAGAAATTCAAATTTCGCGCCACTCGCTACAGGTAGGTCAGGTGATCTACCGGCCTGCCCTGGGCGTCAGGACTAGGAACCATTCCCGTTTTCTATCATATTTTCTCTGTTGCCGGTGGTATCAACATTGTTGCTATTACCTCCTGACTTAGATTCTTATTTCATCCATTGATCATCGTTTATCGGCTTTTTGGTGACGTATCTGGATCGTGTTTTTGGCATTCGCTACTGTGGACTGATTTTGGACTTGCTTTTTGGATTTTTCTCAGTATGTCTGATTCAAATGTGAGTGTGAGAATGTGTGTGAATGTAGGCTGCAGGGTGAGGATACCGAAAGCTTCGGTTGATCCTCACACTGTATGTCGTAAATGTAGGGGGTTTCAGTGTTCTGCTACTAATACTTGTCATGAATGTGAGGGATTAAATGCAGAAGAATGGAAGACTTTAACTTCTTATTTGAAGAAGTTAGAGAGGGATAGGGTTAGACGTCTGAAAGGTGTGAGTACAAGGCCTATTGAGCCTTTTATTGATCCTTATTCTAATCCTGATGATTTGGATTCTCCCTATTTGTCTAATTCACAAGCTTTACTTTCGGAATCGGCCTCGGAAATCGCCGATCTGAAAGCTACAATTCGGCAGATGAAGTCCAAAATGGCGGACTTACAAGGTAAGGCTAGTGAAAGTGAGCATTACAGTGAAGTGAGTTCTCCCAGTGTTGTGGAGGGGGCGTTTGATCGTCCCTGCGACGCTCCCAGGCCTAGACCTCTTCCAAGCTCCCATGCCCAGAGGAGAAGGAAAGTCGAAAGCCTTAAGGAGGTCGTGGGGAATCCCCAACGGTCAGACGTCCCTTCAGCAGGCTCTGTTTCGTTGCAGGCTGCTCAGGGGCGCTTTAGAAAAAGCGTCCTGCGTGAGTGTTTCTCATCCTCTCCCTCACCTAAACGAGGGTGGAAGGAGTCGGATTTATCTAGGCCTCTGAAACGGCATTTGAAAGAACCTGAATTAGATTCGAGCCCGGAGCGTTTCTCAGATGAAGCACCCTCGTCTATTAAGAAGGCGAAGGTGGCGTCAGCGTCACCCGACGTGGACGTGGAAGAACACTTTCCTACTTCTCCCCCGATTAAAGATGACGTGGGAGAAGCTTCAAGGAAGATTCTCTTGGCAGTACAGGAGCAACTAGCCTCTTTGGTGGGAGTGTTAGCGAGGGATCCTCCTCGTAGGAAGGACGTTTCTCTTCCAATCAAGAAGTCTCGTCCTCTCTCCCCTGCAAAGCGAGAGGCGTCATGCAGGCGTGAAGCTTCCAAACATATCGCAGAGGCTTCGGTTTCGAGAGCGAGATCGGGAGAATCTTACGGCAGACACGTAACGCCAGATAGACGTGAGGCGTCTTTTAGGCATGAAGCGTCATTTAAAGCTGCTTATAAGCGCGAGGCTCCAACCAAGGTATTGGCGCCAGTTAGGACGCCTGTTGAGAGCGAAGCGTCTTCCAGGCGCGAGGCGTCATCCAGACGTCAGCAGCCAGACAAGCGGGAGGCGTCAGCCAGGAAGCGTCATCCAAGCGGGAAGCGTCATCCATTTATGGAGAGAAGCCTAGGCTGTTGTCGCCTTCCAAGACTATTAAAGCTGTGAAGAGGAAGGAATATCATTCCCTTAGCCCCTCTCCTATCAGGAGTTTGTCTCCCCCAGAGGAAAGACGTACTGAATTGTCGGCGGAGACTCGTCTAGACCCCGAGTTAGAAGTAAACTCGGAGGAGGAGTATCAGGGAAGAGAAGGACTGTCGAACTATAAAGTTTTGACAGCCTTGCTTCTAGAGGAGTATGGAGACGACTTGACTCCTGCCTCTCCTCCTTCTCCGCGCTCTCTTTTCTCAAGTGCAAAGACGAAGAAGTCTTCGTCTTTTCTTAGAATGAAGCCCGCTATTTCGATGAAGAGGGCTCTTCAGTCTTTAGACTCATGGATGAAGTCGAAGAAGGAGTTGGTAAGAACGGTCTTCTGCATGCCTCCAGCGAGACTAGCTGGTAAAAGAGGCATTTGGTATCAGACAGGAGAGAATATGGGCATTTCTCTTCCGTCTTCGTCAGAAGCGGACTTTTCGACCTTAGTTGACGCTTCACGTAGACAAGGTTTGAACTCTGCCCATATAACTTGGGGCATTTCAGAACTGGACCATCTCCTCAAGGGACTCTTTCATGTATTGGAAGTTTTCAACTTCTTTGATTGGTCCCTTGGGGTGATGTCCAAGAAAGCCCATGATTCTGAAGGACTCGAACCAGAAGTCCTTCTGTGTATTTTGTCTTGTATAGACAAAGCGGTTCAGGATGGCTCGGTTGAGATCTCCTCTTTATTTGGAGCAGGTCTTCTTAAAAAGAGGACAGTGTATAGTGCCTTTTTGACCAAAGCGGTCTCCCACTCTCAGAGGGCAGCGCTACTGTACTCTCCTTTGTCAGACTTTTTGTTCCCTTCTCAGTTAGTGAAAGACATTTCTCGTTCATTAACTGAGAAGGCGACTCAAGACCTTCTGACGCAGTCAGCAAGGAAGAAGAAACCTGCTACTGCAACGGACAAGAAAGGACCGAGTACATCAGTTCAGCCCTTTCGAGGTGGCCCGACCTCCAGAGCTCCCGCAAGAAGGAAGGCTCCTGAGAAGAGAGGTAGGTCTGCCTTTCGTCCCTTTAAAAAGGGAAAGTGATGCTTCTCTCCTCCAAGCACCAGTAGGTGCCAGGCTCCTGGGATTTGTGGAGGCCTGGGCACTTATAAACGCTGACGCTTCATCGATGTCTGTAATAAGGAAGGGATATCGTATCCCTTTCCTGAACACTCCTCCCCTAACGTCAACACCGCGGGAACTAACAGCCAAGTACAAGGATCCTGTGCTGAGGGATACTCTTCGATCGATGGTGGAGCAGATGTGGGACAAGAGAGCGATAGAACTAGTACTGGATCAAAACTCCCCGGGGTTTTACAATCGCCTTTTTCTGGTTGCGAAGGCCTCGGGAGGCTGGAGACCAGTACTAGACGTCAGCTCTCTGAACAAATATGTTCAGAAGAAGTTCTCGATGGAGACTTCTGCCTCAGTTCTTGCGTCATTGCGACAAGGAGATTGGATGGTGTCTCTAGATCTCCAGGACGCCTATTTTCACGTCCCGATCCACCCTTCATCGAATAAGTACCTCCGTTTCATGACGGGGGAAGGATCTTTCAGTTCAGAGCCTTGTGTTTCGGCCTTTCCACAGCTCCTCAGGTCTTCACAAGCCTGATGAAGAATGTGGCGAGGTTTCTTCACCTCAAAGGAGTAAATATCTCTCTGTATCAGGGCCAGATCAGAGAGACAGTGCTTGGAGGACCTTACGTTAACTTTAGACCTGATCAGAGCGTTGGGATTACTCGTGAACCTCGAGAAGTCGCAGCTGACCCCCAGACAGAACTTAGTCTATCTGGGGATTCAGATGGATTCTCTGGGTTTTCGAGTATTTCCTTTGCAAGAGAGAATCGCAAAAGGTTTGCAGAAAGTCTCTCTCTTCTTAAGGAAGGAACAGACGTCGGCGAGGGAATGGTTGAGCCTTCTAGGGACCCTTTCCTCGCTCGAACAGTTCTTCCCGCTAGGAAGACTTCATTTACATCCACTTCAATTCTTCCTCAAGAGGTCTTGGAGTTGGAAAACTGGACAACTTTCAGACGCCTTTCCCATTCCAGTGGAGATAAGACCGCACTTGGAATGGTGGTTGCCCCCTCTGAAAGAGAACAAAGGGATCTCTCTAAAAATCCAGAACCCAGACCTAGTGTTGTACTCCGACGCGTCGGAGAAAGGTTGGGGAGCAACATTAGGCTCGAAGGAGGTGTCAGGCACCTGGGAAACAGCGCAGGTGTCTTGGCACATAAACTGCAAAGAGCTCTTCGCCGTACACTTGGCTTTGAAGAGTCTAGAACCTCTTGTTTCGAACAAATTAGTGCAAGTAAATGTGGACAACACCACGGCACTTGCCTACATTCGAAAACAAGGAGGGACTCACTCCTCGTTCCTTTACGAACTGACGAAAGATCTTTTACTTTGGACGTCTCAGAGGAACATCTCCCTTCTTACAAGGTTCGTTCAGGGAGTAAAGAATGTGAGGGCGGACAGACTAAGCAGGAGGAACCAGGTCCTTCATACAGAGTGGACCCTACACGAAGAGGTGTGTCAAGATCTCTGGTCTCTGTGGGGGACCCCTCATGTGGATCTCTTCGCCACATTCATCTCCAAAAGGCTGGCAGTCTTTTGCTCGGTCGTGAAAGACCCCAGAGCTCTTATGGTAGATGCCTTCCTGCTGGACTGGTCTCACGTAGACGTCTATGCTTTTCCTCCATTCAAAATCCTGGGACTAGTACTGAAAAAGTTTGTGGCTTCAAAGGAGACGAGGATGACATTGATAGCCCCCTTTTGGCCGGCTCAAGATTGGTTCACGGAGGTGGTGGAGTGGATCGTAGACTTTCCCAGATCCCTACCAAGAAGGATGGATCTTCTCAAACAACCACACTTCAAGAGGATCATCAAAACAAAACCTCCCCGCTCTCGCTCTGACTGCCTTTCGACTATCGAAAGACTCGTCAGAGCGAGAGGGTTTTCTCGCGAAGTTGCAAGCGCGATCGCGAGAGCCCGCAGAACCTCCACTAGGCAAGTATATCAGTCCAAGTGGGAGGTTTTTAGAAGGTGGTGTAGAACTAAGAAGTTGTCCTCCTCCACTACCTCTGTAGCGGAAATTGCGGATTTCCTTCTATTCCTGAGAGAGCAATCTCATCTAGCTGTATCCACAATAAAGGGATACAGAAGTATGCTCTCGGCAGTCTTCAGGAATAGAGGATTAGATCTGGCAGATAACAAAGATCTCCTCGATCTCATAAGGTCCTTTGAGACTTCAAAGTCTAAGGAACCGGTCCCTCCTAACTGGAACCTAGACGTGGTTCTCAAGTTCCTTTCATCCGAAAGGTTCGAACCTCCTCATCTGGCATCGTTTAGAGACATCACCAGAAAATGCCTATTCCTATTATCTTTAGCTACGGCAAAGAGAATTAGTGAATTACATGCTCTGCAGGATAAAGTAGGATTCAAGGGAGACTCAGCTATTTGCTCGTTTAAGACCCTGTTTTTAGCTAAAAACGAGAATCCCACGAATCCCTGGCCTAAGTCATTCGAAGTCAAAGGCATATCGAGTCTCGTAGGCAGAGAAGCAGAGAGGTCTCTATGCCCTGTAAGAGCTCTGAAGTTCTACCTTCAGAGAAAGCATCAAATGGGAGGCTCTAGGCAAGGTCTTTGGTGCGCGGTAATAGACCCCACAAGACTGATGTCCAAGAATGCTCTGGCATTCTTTGTGAGGAACGTCATTACAGACGCGCATAAGGTCTGTCCTGACGAAGAGTTTCGACTGTTGAAAGTGAAAGCTCATGAAGTGAGAGCAGTAGCAACGTCTCTCTCATTTCATAAGAATATGTCGCTTAAAAACATCATAGATACGACATTTTGGAGATGCAACTCAGTATTTGCATCTCATTACTTGAAAGACGTTCGTGTGACCTATGAGAAGTGTTTTTCTCTGGGTCCTTTCGTATCGGCGGATACGATCCTGGGTACGGGAGCCGACACCAATCCTTAAGTATATACTTTCCTTCTTTTTAGATATGGTCTGGAGTCTCTTCTAACAAGAAGGACTTGGTTTAGCACGGGCGGCCGTCTATGTTGTTCAGTAAGAGACTCTTGTCATATCTAATTAGATGAGTATAAAATTTTTTTTTAGAAAATTATGTATGTGTGCGTAGTGTGTTTTTTGAGTTATGGTTGTTGTGAAGAGTTCGGGGATAACTCGGAACAATCTTTATTTCTAACATGTGGTTAGGATCAGGTGGTCGGGATTGGTTGTGTGCTCCTTCATAAGGTGTATTGTCATATAAGTGGATCAGCACCCATTGACAAAGTCCTTTCAGGCTCTGCCGAGTAAGCGGATAAGACCCCTTCGGCAGACCCACAAGAACTCTTAGCCATAGACCATATATCTCGCTAAAGTTTCTTGAGGTGATGCAGACTACTGGGCAAACACCCACGAAGTCTACCACCTATCAGGTAGGAACCAAGGTTTTATTTATACCTACAACATATGTTGTTTACCTGTCTATTCCATAAGTACCTGTCTCTTACCCTCCACCAAAGGGTGCCAATCAGCTATGTATATATCTGACAGGTAAGTTGATTGTATGAAAATGATATTGTTATGTTACAATAAAGTTTCATACATACTTACCTGGCAGATATATACAATTAAAGGCCCACCCAGCCTCCCCGCAGGAGACAGGTGGAAGAGAGAAAATATGATAGAAAACGGGAATGGTTCCTAGTCCTGCCGCCCAGGGCAGGCCGGTAGATCACCTGACCTACCTGTAGCGAGTGGCGCGAAATTTGAATTTCTGTCGGGGACGATGGAGTCTTAGCTATGTATATATCTGCCAGGTAAGTATGTATGAAACTTTATTGTAACATAACAATATCATTGTTCCGACACGGCATACAAACCTTCGGTCCTTTTACAATAGGAAGGTACTAGCGGCAGCTGGATAGGTCGTAAGCTTTCGAACAAGGGGTTCGGTAGTTAACTGCTTGTCCGACAGGCGCGCGCGCGCGACTGGGAGGTAAACAAACCACTTTTGCTTTCGGCCTCACAGCGAGTGGACGTGTGTGTTCTACGCTCTCTGCCCGCTTCTCGTCGTTTGCTTTCCCTTGGTTGTATGGTTGTGTTTGTGTTGAGTGAACATTGTAAGTACAATCATTCCCCTTTTTTCATCATTGTGAGAATTAATCTGATCAATTATGGAGTCTCCACGCCCCGCTACCCTCCGGAGATTGTGCCCGGGTACCGAAGGGCGTAAATGCGGTAAGTTCCGCTCCTTCCCAGAAATTGATCCCCATATTTTGTGCGCTCGGTGTCGGGGCCGCGAATGTACCCGAGCCGAGCCCTGTGATGTGTGTAATAATTGGTCGGAGGCGCAGTGGGGCTTGTACGAAGGTAGGAAGAAGCGAAGGCCTGCAAAGGAGTCGTCGGAAAGCTCTCCCGCGACTCCTTTGGTTACGGACACTTCGTCTTCTTTCCTGCCGCCCGCTCAGCTCCCACGGTTGGCGCCTTCCCCTTCGGGGGGGGTTTCTAGGTCCTTCTCCTCACCTGACCTGTCGAGTGTGGAGGAGGCCGCTAGATACCCCGATGTCGAGTTGTACTCTGGGTCCTCTATCCGTTCCTCTTTATCGCACGAGCGGGTAGAGGATCCTGCTAATCACCCGACCTTTGCTTCCTCAGGTGCGGTTGCCGCGAAGGACGACCTCGGACAGGTGTGGGCATCGTTAGGTCTGCAGGGCGTGCCGAGTGTCCAGGGGCTGCTCTACCATCTCGCGGGCTCTGTGGCGGTCACGCATGCTACGGCAACGACCACCACCACGACCCTTTCAACTCCTGGCTATGCTTCACCTCCTCACCTGGTGTACACCCCGCACGCGGTCTCTGTCACACCAACTACATCGGTGCAGGGGCCAGTCGCCGTACCACGGGGGAGTGTGATGCCGCCGCCTGGGTTTGCCGTGCTGCCTCGACCGGACTTCGTGTGCCCGAAGAGCTCGCCCCTGGACCTCCCACCAGTACCTAGGATGTCTGTGCCGCTGGTCCGTCCACCTGGGCCGCCTGTACAGCCTGCCGTACCTGCCGTACCTGTCCAGCCGCTGGCCACGGACGTGATGTTGCCGACCACTGCTGCCGTTCCTGTACCTGCTCCTGCCGTCTCCACTGCTGTTCCTGTGATGCCTGCACCTGCTGACGTTGTTCCTGTTAGTGGCGCCGCTGCTCCCGATGCCGATCTGTTCGGACAGGTGCATCCGGGCCCTGTTGCTTCGGCAACAGCAGCCCCGGCTCCGCCCTGGATGACAGATCTGACATCGGTCCTGAGGAGGTTGACGAAGAAGAAGAAGAAGAGGAGGAAGGTGTCGTCGTCGTCTTCATCGTCTTCTTCGTCGTCGTCGTCGTCTGCCGACTCTTCCCCTTCTTCTTCTAAGGCTCCCCCGCCTAAGAAGAAGAAGGTCGCCTCCCCCCCCCCTAAGAAGTCTCCTTCGGGAGCTTCTAAGGGCCCGTCTCGCTCCGGTGAGGACCCGTCTCCTCTTCCGCAAGGAAGAAGACTACGGGGACCAGAGGAGTGCCGGCTAACACCGGCACTTCCTCTCCTGCTGTTAGTGGTTCGACCACGGCAGCAGGATCCGTCTCGGCCTCTCGTTCGCGAGAGGTACCGAGTGTACGGTCACCTACCAGCGACCGTGCAGCTAGGAACCAGACCTCTGAGCCAGCTCAGCGTCAGGTTCACGGCACGGAGCGGAGGACTGGTGACAGCCGCTCACGCGACTCTCACCAGACCAGCTCTCGCTCTCGCAGCGAGCAGCTGGCTACCCGGGCGGACGTGACGGTCCACGACCGGCCACGGGCTGAGGCTGGGAAGAGGTCCCCCTGTTCGCAGGCACCAGCCACGGCTGGTACCAGCGACGTGACGCGCCGTGAGGATACGCACCGGTCTCACCGTGACAGTGGAGCTCGCCGATCGCCTGACCGTCACTCTCACAGAGAGCGGTCGGGTACGGCGACCAGCACCAGCTCTTCTGACACACGAGACCGGGGCCGCTGTTCTCGGTCCAGCCGTTCTCCACAGCGAGACGGCTCGACTAGGCCTGCAGCTCGATCGCCACCGCGGGTTGACGATCGCCTGCAGTCTTCCAAGCCCACTGGTTCTGCCAGCGAGCGAGGAGGGAGCGTTAGGTCTGCCTCTCCCCATACCTTCAACCTCCTCGGGTTACACCGGGAGGGGCGAGTGCTGAGGAGTGATCGTGAGGGGTGCGCCCCTCAGGATCCCCACCATCGACGTCCTAACGTACCAGGCACGGTTCTCGGACCGGCCAGGTCGTATGCACAAGTGGCTGGAGGAGACCGAGAGGGGTCTGTCGCTGTTCCCCCCCTCGAGGGGGGAGGGTCTCGGGAGATGCTCCTGTTTGAGGGACTGGATGGTCCTACTCCGCAGGATGCAGTCACTCCTGAGATTCAGAGGAACTTTGCCGAGGTAATTGCGCTGATTCGTCAGCACAACGACCTCGCGGAAGGATCGCCGCTCCCACCATCTGAGCCCACGTCCCGGCTCGAGTCGTTCTGGGGCCCGAAGAGGGAACCCAGACCGACGGTGGGTTTGCCGCGTTCTGAGCTTGCCGACTCAGTGCTGGACCAAGTAGAATCTCTTGTCTCCGGGCAAGGCGGTTCTCTAAAGTCTGGCAGGTCGAGCAAGCTGCTTCCACCTCCTCTGCTGCGACAGCGGCGGTTTTTACGTGCCATCTGAGGACCCGATGCCGCCAAACAGGTGAACCCGGAGTTAGCCAGGCTGACTCCGGGTGTGTCTCTGCAGCATCTCCTGTCCGAGAACCTATGGTTCTCGCAGCAAGAGGCACTCGGCCTGGAATCCACTGCATGGCAGCTTTCCAGGCCGTCTCCTGGTTAGATCTGTGGTCCCTCACAGTATCTAAGGTCGCAGCCAACTCCGGGGGAATTTCTCCCGAAGATGACTCGGCCTTTAGGAGACTTTGCCAGTCTGGGGGAAGAGCCATCTCCTTCCTTGCCCACCAGACGGTGAACCTGTGGGCCAACCTGGTTCTCCAGACGTAGGGACGCTGTCCTTACTCGATGTTTCCAGGGCGGCTGGGCGTGAAGCTGGCATTGGGACTCCGCAACGGACCTTTATGGAGTTCCACGTCTCTCTTCCCAGGAGAGATGGTGGACGCTGCGGTGGACAGACGGCGCACTGACGACAGTGACCGTCTGGTTCACCAGGCAGTCTCGAAGGCTTCTGTGGCAGCCTCGGACTGCGGCCAAGCCAAAACCAAAAAGCTCGGCTAGCGCTTCCACGGTGGCTAAGACGGTAGTCGCGTCGAAGCCCCGGGGAAAGACTCTGTCTTCTTCGACTTCTACAAAGGGGAGCCGTAACCAGCCCTCCTCCCAGCCCCCCTCCTCCCGAGGAGGCTCTGGGAAGAAGTCGAAGAAAGGGGGGAAACGCTAGGGACGGCGTTCCCCCTCACCTGCTGCCGGAAGTGGGGGGTGCCTGGCCAGCCATTGGGCAACTTGGCAGCGCTACGGCGCCGAGACCTGGATTGTAGATGTCCTTCGGGAGGGATATCTATTACCCTTCGAATCTCGGCCACCCCTCACCTCCAACCCGGTCCAACAGCAGTCGTACGTTCCAGGGTCATCGAAGGACGTAGCATTGAGACAGGAGATCAAGACCATGCTGAACAAGAGAGCTGTAGAAATCGTCACGGATCAGTCACCGGGCTTTTACAGTCGACTCTTCCTGGTGGAAAAGTCTACGGGAGGCTGGCGCCCGGTGATAGATCTCTCTCCTCTGAATCGGTTTGTTCGCCAGACCCGGTTCACGATGGAGACGGCACGTTCCGTGCTCGACTCCATCAGGGAGAACGATTTCATGCTTTCAGTGGACTTGAAGGATGCGTATTTCCAAATACCCATTCATCAGTCCTCCAGAAAGTACCTCCGCTTCATCCTCGACGGGACGGTGTACCAATTCAGGGCACTTTGCTTCGGTCTCTCAACCGCCCCACAGGTGTTCACGCGAGTGTTCACTCTGGTGTCTGCTTGGGCCCATTCGCACGGGATACGTCTGATGAGGTATCTCGACGATTGGTTAGTCCTGGCGAGCTCCCGCTCACAGTTGCTACAGGACAGGGATCGACTGCTCGAGTTCTGTCGCGATCTGGGGATCGTTGTGAACTTCGAAAAGTCCGATCTCGAGCCCAAGCAGAGGATGAAGTACCTGGGTATGCTGATCGACACGGTAGCAGGGCGAGTCTTTCCCGCAGACTCGCGGATCAGCAGATTCAGGGAGGCAGCCAACCAGTTCCTGTCTCGGCAGGAACAGGTAGCTCAGCGATGGCAAGTCGTGATCGGAACCTGTCGTCACTCGAGAAGCTAGTCCCTCACGGGCGTCTTCACCTGCGGTCTCTTCAGTGGAGACTAAAGGAGAGTTGGTCACAGGCGACGGATCCCCCAAGCTTTCCAGTGTCACTGACACCGGAGGTGAGGCAGGACCTAGCCTGGTGGCTGGACGACAGGAACCTCTTAAGAGGAGTGCCTCTGCGCACTCCCCCCCCCGGACATGCAGCTGTTCTCAGACGCATCGACCGAGGGATGGGGCGCACACCTGGAGGAGTTGCTGACTTCAGGAGTGTGGGACGAGAACGACAAGCACCTTCACATCAATGTACTGGAACTCAAGGCGGCGTTTCTCGCGCTCCAAGAGTTCCAGGACCGCTTGATGGGACACTCAGTGGTGTTGATGTGCGACAACACCACGGTAGTGGCCTACGTCAACAAACAGGGGGGCCTAGTGTCTCTCCCGTTGTACCAGTTGACTCGGCAGGTGCACGAGTGGGCCGTCGGGATCAGGTGATAGGGACCGAATGGTCTCTACACCAGGACGTGGCGGAAAGGCTCTTCGACCTGTGGGGGCGACCAGTCGTGGATCTGTTCGCCACCCGGCACAACAGAAAGCTTCAGGTTTTCTTCTCAGCCGTGCCGGACCCATGGGCAGCTGCAGAGGACGCTCTCCAACACCCGTGGGACAACCTCTTCGTCTATGCCTTTCCCCCGTTCAGCCTGATTCGCAAGGTGATCAGTCGAGCACTGGTCACCCCGAATCTCAGGATGATCCTGGTGGCTCCCAAATGGCCACAGGCCATTTGGTATCCGGACCTGCTGGCTCTTCTCGCAGGAGAACCGAGAGAGATTCCCCCTTGGCACAACCTTCTCGCCCAGCCACGCGTCGAGCTGTACCACCGAGCAGTCCAGTCCCTACGACTTCACGGCTGGCTGTTATCCACCATCTCTTGCGAACGAGAGGCTTTTCTCGTAGCGCAGCAACAGAGATGGCTGGAAACGTCCGTCAGTCCTCTGCAGCTGTGTACCAGGGGAAGTGGGCCGTCTTCTGTGGTTGGTGTCGTAGACGGGGTCTATCTCCTCTCAGAGCCACTCTTCAGCAGGTAGCGGATTTCCTCGTGTTTCTTCGCCGAGAGAAGCTCCTCTCAGTCCCGACAGTCAAAGGATACAGAGCCGCCCTGGCTCTCGTCCTAAAACTGGGGGATTGGACATCTCGAACTCGTTCGAGATCTCCTTGCTTATGAGGAGCTTCGAAAGGTCTTGCCCACCCAGGGAACTCAGGCCCCCTGCGTGGGATGTGACTCTCGTCCTTAGGAGTTTGACTCGAACACCGTTCGAGCCACTCCGAGAGTCATCAGACAGGGATCTGACCCTCAAGACCCTCTTCTTGCTGGCCCTGGCATCGGCGAAGAGAGTAGGGGAACTTCATGGTCTTTCCTATGATGTACGACACTCCAGGGGATGGGGATCTGTGACGCTCGATTTCGTCCCGAACTTCGTTGCGAAGACTCAGAAACCGTCGATCCCTGACGACAGGTTCGAGTCCTTCACGATTCCCTCCCTAATGGACTTCACCGATAATGATGCGGATGAGATGCTGCTTTGTCCTGTGAGGGCGCTACGGCGCTATCTGAAGAAAACTCGACACCTCAGGCCTGAGTGTCGACGCCTCTTCGTTAGCACCGGGGTAACCAAGAAAGAAGTATCCAAGAACACTCTTTCATTCTGGCTGCGTGAGGTCATCAGGAGGGCGTATGAGGCTGATGGTAGTGACGACATCCGTACGTCCCGTCCGAGAGCTCACGAAGTCAGAAGTATTGGCCCCTCGTTGGCGTTTCGTAAGAACTTCTCCGTGGCGCAGGTTCTGAAGGCAGGGGTCTGGTCTAACCAGACCACCTTTACGTCCTTCTACCTTCGGGATATTGCCCACAGGTCCTTGGATACGTTTTCCTTGGGACCCGTGGTGGCTGCTCAACAAGTTGTGTAGCTAACCCAGACCCTCGCAGGCTGAAACAGCATCGAGTCCTGGTGTGACTGTGTGGATGGATGTGTGAGTGAGTGAGTGACTGGCTCCCTCTTCCCATCTTTTCCTCCTCCTCTACCTGTGGGCAGAGGGCCACGGTCGTCACTACGCTGGATGAGGACGAGATGCAGGTGAGCTATATGACAGAGCCCCATCCTATCCCTTTCACTAGGGATAGGAGCAGAATATCCACCACTTCCTCCTACAAGGGGGAGGAAGTGGATGCCTACAAGAGTCAAACCCATGACTTTATATTTGCTCCTGTACAGGAACAAGTTCTTACATTGCTGGTACGAAGAGATACGCTTGCCTCTCTCTTAGTACTCGGTCCAGAGGTCTGACCATTGATCTGCGGTGCACACCCCGATCAATCGGACAGAGGCTTGGATCCCTCCCTCGCTCTTACGACCAGGGAGACTTCCAAGGTTGGGCGAACACCAGTCTGTTCACAAAAGACTCAGATTCCTCCCACCAAGAAGTGAGTCTTCCTATTGTAAAAGGACCGAAGGTTTGTATGCCGTGTCGGAACAAATGACAATTTGTCCAAAATTGCATTTTTCCTAACTATACAAACCTGAGGTCCTTTTACATATAGCCCCACCTCATGCCACCCCTCACTCTGCAGTTTTTGCTTGGGCCAAAAGCAAAAGTGATTTGTTTACCTCCCAGTCGCGCGCGCGCGCCTGTCGGACAAGCAGTTAACTACCGAACCCCTTGTTCGAAAGCTTACGGACCTATCCAGCTGCCGCTAGTACCTTCCTATTGTAAAAGGACCTCAGGTTTGTATAGTTAGGAAAAATGCAATTTTGGACAAATTGTCATTTTTTATGCTGTTTATAAAAAGTTATACAGACAGCATCATATCATTTAGCACATCAAAGGGTATTGGAATTTGTCATATGACAGACCCAGTTTCTAAGATGAATTAATTCCTAAATACAGAACGAATCTTATTCCAAGTTTCCTTTATTTAAAATGCTTGAATTATTTTTCTTTTCTGGGCTCAGCTCGTGTCGCTGCGCGAAATATCCTTTAATCTATTATTTCTAGGGTAAATGTACTAACACATACCAGAGAATAAATAAAATAAAGAAAAGGTCAGTATAAACTGACTCGCTCACACCTCCAGAGGGTGTCGGTATGAACACTAGGCGAGTGAGACCACTACCACGAGCCAAATGCCAATAGAAATCTCCCACTACAAAATCCCTCCAAGAGGGGAGCCGACCCACAGAGTGAGCAGCTCGTACTACTACTACTCCATCCCATGCTGCCGACTGCTGCGCCTCTGGTGGCCATCCTTTCAAGTTAGCGCACACGAGCGGTTGTGATATTCTTCTCTCTGTGTTTTTTGTGCCCTTTCATTGGATTTTCTATTATGGAGCGTGCAGCTATCAGCAGCTAAGTTAAAGTACCTAAGTATTTAACGGTTAGTTGGTTTTTCCGGCCCTGAGACAGTATTTGCCGTTTTTTAGGTATAAATACGACCTCGGGGTCTGGAAGGCATGGCAGCATGGTTCTGCCTCGTGATGGGTTCGTTCTTGGTCTCCCATACCTAGAACATCCCCTTATTTATCTTCGCTCTTTATGATTATCCGCTTTACTTAGGGTACGGTCTACTCAGGTTTGTCATGCATGCATGTATTTTACCTTACGTAGGCTTCTTCTATCCAGACCCTAGTCCAGGTTCTTAGTATCGGCCTCTGACTAGCTTTGAGTTGGTAGACTTGGCCTTCAGGGTTAGTCGTACACTCCTGGATTTTTTCTCCTGCCTATATTGTTTTCTTTCTTTCATTTATTTATTTATATAACTGTATATTTTATTATTGTTAGGTTAGTTAGCCTAGGTCCTGGCTCTTTGAGCCTATACTACCGCTCATCAGTTTCGGTTGCTTCCCTATAGCATCCTCTGATCAGTTGGTTCGGCCCAGTGGGCTTATTTGCCTCCGCTTTTCAGTTCAGTATGCTTCCCGATAGCATCTCCCTGATCAGTGGTTGTCCTAGGCTTAGTTGTCGTATTTGGTCTTACCGCCTCTGATCACGGGCCAGCCCAGACGCCTGTCCAGTCATTCTTCCCCCCCTCCCGATCTTTCCATAGAGTCGGGCGGGGGGGGTCGGGTCGGTTGCCCATTTGCTCGTGCCTCATACCCACGAGCCTGCCATCCCTCCTACCCCCTCAGGCGGAATGGGGCTAGGGAGTCGGGACAGACCAGGACTGGTCTCGACCTCTCCGGCTTCTCGGTCCGGCCGGTTGGTACGGAGTGGGGGTACTGGCCTTGCCCACCCTCCGCGCTACCTTGTCGCTCCGGGCTAGCTTGAGCCTGTATGTCTCTCGCTCTTTCCCATCTTACTAGGGCTCCTTCCTGATCGGAGTCCTGGTATCCAAGCGGAAAGTTTGTTAGGTCCACCCAGTAGGGTGACCGGAGGCAGCATACAGTGGGTCTCTACTAACCTTACCGTTTTGCTGAGTTACTACACTCCGCTACGCACTGGACTTAGTCCGGTTTGCTTGTGTGTTAGGTTTAAGTTATCTTTAAGTTTATCTTAAGAACCTTAAAACCATCCCCCTCCCTTACATATCTTACCGGATCTCTCCGGGATTATAGCCTATTCAGGCGATGCAGGGAGGGGTTATGCACAAAATTTTTTCCGAGCTCCGGCATGCATCGGAGCTCTTCTGTCCTTTAGACTGTAAGTGATGTTTTTTAAGATACTCATGTGTCTCCCCACTTACAGGCCACCAACTGTGAGCATCCGGGATGTTCCGCCACACTTCAGGACCCTTGTGGACACGAAGTTTGCCGGTCCCATGCTCCATGCGCGACTCCGCTCGGGGACATCCAGGTCTGGTACCATGAGACGTGTACCATATGTTACGATCTGGTGAGCCAGCTTTTGGAAGGGGTAAGTTTTACATCTCCAGTAGCTGCTCCGCTTCTTTTTAGCGCTTAAGTTTTCATCATATTAACTTAAGGCAATTAATTTAAGTTATACTTTAAGTTTTAGTTTTAAGTGATTCTTAAATCTAAACTACGCCCTCTCTTCCAGGCTCCGGCGGTAAGAGATACCGCACTGGCTACCCTGCGGGCCTGGGTCGGCGGTTTTGGGAAAAACGCCGCCAAGGGACAGCCCTACATCCTAGAGAAGCGGTTGGCATTACTAATCTTCCCCGGAGGCAAGGCGACAGGATACGTCGACCCGATAGAAGCGGATCCGACTATCGCCTTCATCCAACAACAGCTGGCCACCTCATTAACTGATCAGGACCAGGATATCTCTACGGATGTCGCGACCCTAGATATTAATGTTGAACCTATGGTAGGTATAGACGACCTGTTTGGTCGAGGTAGGTACGGTGGACACCCAAGGTCACCCTTGGGCGTAACTGTTTCTTCTACTCCTGCAACCTCTCCATCCTTCCAAGGCTTTACGGGTGACGAAATATATTCTCCTCCTGGTGCTTCGGTTAGACCTAAGGTCAAGTCTAAGGTGATGACTTTGACTAAGACGTCGTCGTCGTCTAAGAAGACGACTTCGGCTTCATCCTCCTCCCGTAAGTCTCCGGCTGGGATCCCGGAGCATCCAGGTCTAAAGCTTCTAGCTCCGGCTCTAAGTCCTCGAGAGTAAATCCTCCAGAGAGAGATCTCGCACTCCGGCAGAATCACCAGTTCCGCTACCTTTGGTTCCGATTCAGAGCCTCCCCTCCACCTCCGCTGCAGCAGCTCCGGCTTTGGACTCCAATGCTGGCCTGTTGCAACAGGTGGGGGACCTGGTTGGGTCCTTAAAGAGTAGCATGGAGCAAATGATCTCTCGTCTGTCGGACAGGATTACTTCCCAGGACTCCATTATAGCCGGGCTGAGAGAAGCTCCTCTAGCCTCTCCTCCACTGTCCAACACGAGTGGATCCCAACTTCCTCCGTATGACTCACTACCTCAGTTCTCTATGAACAATCCGTGGAGAGTAGCGTCATACGCCCCCTTCCAGGACGGTCTCATCTCTATACCGGAATTTGGGACTCGAAGAATAGAGGACTTCGAGTTCTTCCCGGAAGACCTCCAGCCTCCGTTCATAGGCTACGCAAGGCTTACGCCGTCGGCTTATGGTGCGGGACGATAAGGTACCTAAGGAGACAGTCCTCTACTCACGAGACCAGGCTCAGAGAGAATGGCTCAGGTGTTTAGAGGACATGGATTGTTCTAACAACCAAGTACAACCATTTAAGAGTCCCTTACCATTTTTACAATGGATGAGAGTACCCCGCTCCCGTTCCTAACCAAGATCGCGAGGTCGACCATCCCAGCGGCCAGAAGGGGGAAACCTATACCGCAGTTGAAGGAAGCGGATCCCACTTCTCCGTTGCTCCCCTCAGTTGGAGAATTGTGGGAAGACTTGCCGAATACATTCTCAGCTGGCAAACTCAAACCGGACTGTGCTATGGAGCAGTTTGGTGAAAAGCTACCCAGGCTCCCAGATAGCCTTATTCAGGCTGAGTTTGATGCAAAATCGCGTCTAGCCAGATCCATCAATTCTATGGCTATGTCTGAGGTAGCTACCATGGCTTATGGATCAGAACCGATTTTTAAGCTCATGACCAAAGCCCTGACTCAAACGGTACAGCAGATATGTTTGAGTTTGCCACTGCTCGGACGAATTGTAGGAAGCATGTCCTACAAGAGGCAACCATTCGGCATGAACCGAATAGGTTACTCTCGTCTAGCATCTGGGGAGCAGATCTCTTCCCAGAAGCTATGGTTAAGGAGGTCCAGTCAGAGGCTACCAGGTTAAACCAGAGCCTTAAGGATCGTTGGGGCCTTTCGGCTAAGAGGAGGCAAGACCTGACTCCTAAAGGTAAGGGACAAAAGAAACCCAGGCGTTTCCAACCTTACCAGAAGAAGCAACTACGCTTTCCTCAACAAGTTCCAACAGTACCGTTAGTGCAGACAGCCCAACCCTCCACTTCTAAAGGTCAATCACAGCCAATTTATGTGATATCCCCTCAGCCTCAGCCTCCACCTCTTACGCCATCTCTCAGCATTACAATCAAGCCTTCGAGAGTCAAGCTTCTCAGAAGTATGACCGCTCGGGTAAGGGAGGTAGAGGTAAGCGTTCCTTTCGTGGGAGAGGATCGGGAGGCCCCTTTAACAGGGGAAAGCACTTCAGAGGAGGCCGAGGCGGTTACCAGAACCAATGAAGAACTTCAGGTAGGGGGAGGCTGTTTCACTTTCGCCACCGGTGGAACTTCAGCCAATGGCTCAGAGCATAGTGTCAAAAAGGTCTGGGTTGGAGCTGGTTGACGAACCCACCTCCATCCAGACCTTTCCGTCAACTTCCTTCCAAGAATTGACAGAGTACGCAGACGATCTCCTTCAAAAAGGAGCTATAGCGAGAGTCAAGAGATTAAAATTTCAAGGTCGCTTGTTCAGCGTGCCAAAGAAAGGCTCACAAAAAAGAAGGGTAATCTTAGACTTGTCCCGCTTAAACTTAGCCATCCGCTGCGACAAGTTCAAGATGCTCACGATCTCACAGGTGCGGACCCTACTTCCCCGTGGGCCGTCACCACCTCTATCGATCTTACAGACGCTTACTATCATATCCCTATTGCAAGACACTTCCGCCCGTATCTGGGTTTCAAGATAGGAGACCAGACATTCTCCTTCAAGGTAGTTCCATTCGGACTCAACGTGGCACCCAGAGTGTTCACGAAGCTAGCGGAAGTGGTAGTGCAACAACTCAGATCGCAAGGGATCATGGTAGTAGCGTATCTCGACGATTGGTTGATCTGGGCCCCATCAGTCGAGGAATGCAACAGAGCTACTGAAATGAAATGTTCAGTTCCTGGAATATCTAGGCTTCAAAATAAACAGGACCAAATCAAGACTCACTCCAGAGTCAAACTTTCAGTGGCTGGGCATTCAATGGAATATATCATCCCACACTCTGTCGATTCCATCAACCAAAAGGAAAGAAATAGCAAAGTCAGTGAAGAGCAATTTCTAAGTCACAAACTAGCGTCAAGGAGAGCCCAGGAAAGGATCCTGGGTTCTCTCCAGTTTGCATCAGTGACAAACGTCTTAATGAAAGCCAAACTGAAAGATCTAACCAGAATCTGGCGCTCCGCGAGCAAACGTCAGGTCCAGGGACAAACTATCCTCAGTGCCTCTGATTCTAAAGAATCGACTTCGGCCATGGGCGAGAGTCAAGAATTTATCAATGTCAGTACCCCTTCAGTTCCCTCCACCAGGGGTCACCATCCACACAGACGCGTCCTTAAGCGGCTGGGGAGGGTATTCCCAGGTCAAAAAGGTTCAAGGGACTTGGTCACCTCAGTTCCGTCAGTTCCATATAAAACGTACTGGAGGCAATGGCAGTGTTCTTGACTCTAAAAAGTTTACGCCCACCAAGTACTCCCACATAAAGCTAGTCCTGGACAGCGCAGTGGTAGTTACATTGTATACAGAGGAGGCTCCAAGTCACGTCATCTAAATCACGTCATGATAGCCATCTTCTCCCTGGCAGACACAGTTCAGTTGGCATCTTTCCTCCACTCACATAGCTGGAGTAAGAAACGTCATAGCAGACGCCCTATCCCGATCAGTACCCCTAAGAGTCGGAATTGGTCACTGGACAACAGTTCGTTCCAATGGATCCTTCAAAGAGTCCCGCCAGGGGCTACAGGTGGACCTCTTCGCATCACAAGCGAACCACAAACTACCGTGTTATGTAGCCCCAACCTGGACCCTCTGGCCTATGCCACGGACGCCCTGGCTCTAGACTGGAACAACTGGGAGAAGATTTACGTCTTCCCTCCAGTGAATCTCCTCATGAAAGTATTGAACAAACTCAGGACTTTCAAGGGTCAAGTGGCTCTAGTAGCCCCAGACTGGCCGAAGAGCAACTGGTATCCTCTAATTTTGGAGCCTAGGGCCTTCTCTCTTCAGATCCCCAGTCCCAAGCTCTCCCAGTCAGTACAAATGAAGACTGTGTTCGCTTCCTCAGGGATTCTCAAAACCCTAACTTTATGGATTTCATGAAGTTGCGGCAAAAAGAGATGCGAATATTGACCCTCAGAATATTTCTATTCTTGGAATCCGATAAAAGGGATTCGACTTTGAGGCAGTATGATGCTGCTGTCAAAAAGTTAGCAACCTTCCTGAGAGATTCGGATATTAGAATCATGACAGTTAATTCAGCTATATCCTTTTTCAGATCCTTATTTGAAAAAGGTTTAGCAGCTAGCACGATTACGACAAACAAGTCAGCTTTGAAAAAGATATTTCAATTTGGATTTAACATAGACTTGACGGATTCCTACTTCTCGTCTATTCCTAAGGCATGTGCTAGGCTTAGGCCTTCTGTAAGGCCTACGTCAGTTTCATGGTTCTTAAACGATGTTCTAAAAACTGGCTTCCGAAACCGATAATGACACATGCTCGTTTATAATGCTCTTAAGAAAACCCTATTCTTATTAAGCTTAGCTTCAGGAGCAAGAATTTCAGAACTGTCGGCTCTATCCAGAGACCCGGATCATATTCAGTTCCTTCCCACAGGAGAAGTCCTACTTTCTCCGGAACGTAGCTTTTTAGCAAGAATGAAGATCCTTTGATGAGGTGGGAACCTTGGAAGGTACTACCCCTTCCACAAGATGTATCTCTTTGCCCAGTTACAACCTTACGAGCCTTTCTGTCTAGGACCTCCTCATCTTCGTCGGGTCCCCTCTTTAGGAGGGAAAAAGGTGGAACTTTATCCATTAAAGGCATCAGGCAACAATACCTGTACTTTATTAAGCAAGCCAATCCTGACTCTTTCCCGAAAGCACATGATGTCAGGGCAGTAGCCACCTCAATTAATTATTTCCAACATATGAACTTCGATGAGTTGAAAAAGTATACTGGATGGAAATCGCCGACAGTGTTCAAACGTCACTACCTTAAGTCCTTGGAAGCTCTGAAATTCCCAGCAGTAGCAGCGGGTAACATAGTTTCCCCTGACTCTAGCTAGTTTGTAGTAGAAGATTCAGTTCTCCTTTCTACCTGCCTCACCCAAAAGTTCGTCTATTCCTACCTGGTTCATTTGCATTCACCTTGTGTCTTAGCTGCTTTTGTGATAGTGTAGTGGGTGCCCTTATTGTCTGGTTAGGGACACTCACAAATGATTATACACATTGATCTCATGGATGTTTCCCCTTATTTTATGCTAGGGGATACATCATATTATAATGATTACGGGTTTTGTATATTAAGTCATATACATTCCTTTATATATTATTATTGTTGATTGTTTTTTATTAATTGCTATTATACTTTTGATACATGCTGTTACACAGATAACATTGATACATGTAAATAATTTTACCTGTACATATGTAATTACCTTATGTTTACAAACATGATTAGATTTAAGGGTAATTTAAGCATATTTCTATTTTTATACCCCTGTGTATATGTATCTTTTAGCAATTATAGTCTATTCTTATATATTTTATCTTTTATTTGAGACCTATTCTGATTTATTTTATTTTTATTCTCATTTTATTACTTTTGTTTACAATCTTGTGCTATTTCTCTGGTACGATTTCGCGCAGCGACACGAGCTGAGCCCAGAAAAGGGATTTTGACGTAAGGAAAAAATCTATTCTGGGGCGATTGGCTCGTGTCGCCAGCGAAATCCCACCCTACCCATCCCTTCGCCCAAGATTGTCTGCTAACTTCAGGATGGCCACCAGAGGCGCAGCAGTCGGCAGCATGGGATGGAGTAGTAGTAGTACGAGCTGCTCACTCTGTGGGTCGGCTCCCCTCTTGGAGGGATTTTGTAGTGGGAGATTTCTATTGGCATTTGGCTCGTGGTAGTGGTCTCACTCGCCTAGTGTTCATACCGACACCCTCCTGGAGGGTGAGCGAGTCAGTTATACTGACCTTTTTCTTTATTTTATTTATTCTCTGGTATGTGTTAGTACATTTACCCTAGAAATAATAGATTAAAGGATATTTCGCTGGTGACACGAGCCAATCGCCCAGAAATAGATTTTTCCTTACGTCAAAATCCCTTTTTAATGCAGTGCATCCTCAACTTATGGCGGAGATCCGTTCCAGGGCCACACCATGAGTTGATTTACACCGTAAGTCGCTGCATCACCTTTAGAGGTGCTTTAGCGGCGCCATAACTTGATGTTGCATCAAGTTACAGCGCCATAAGCACAGTCAACTTGATGCCTATTCTTGCCATTAGCATCATCAACGGCACTTAATGCACCGTAACTTGATGTTACAGCCCTTTAAGGTGCTGTAAAATGCCCCTTTTTGGGCACTAAAAGCACCATAAGATCAGATCACCAGAAGTTGATGTCGCCATAAGTCGAGGATGCCCTTATAAATCTATCTCGGAGTTACATCTTGGAAATAGGATTGTATTTTTAAATCTTTCGCATTCAGTAATGCCGAGCATTATGGGAATACATTGATATTGCCTAAATGATTCCATTACAGTGTGTATGTCCTCCATAGGGTGGTAGTGCTGTCAGTACACCTCATGTGGGGCACGCTAGGCATTACTTGAGTTTCTTTCCTGCATCCCTTGTGATGCTAAATGCAACCCCTTTCATTCCTTTTACTGATCAACCTTCATTCATATTCTCTTTGTTCCACCTTACTTTCCACCGTCTCCTGGCTTTTGTTTCATGGGGCAACTGCTAGTTTTTCTTTGTGTTACACCTTGAAAATATTTTTACCCTCAATTTCCCTTTCAGCACTTAATGACCTCAGTTCCCAGTGGTTGGCCTTTGACCTAAATTTTATTTTTTATTCCTTTCCAGAGTGAATTGTAAGTGTGTTTAATAGTGTTCTTGCATTATGTTTCATGTTTAATGTAACTAAAACCCTTCAATGTACTTAGAATACTACAATATATAATATTCAGTTAGAATCAAATAATTTCCATTATGTAGCTCACCAGAAAATACGTACAAATACATCTCAGTCCTAAGCAGCTATGCAACCAAGATATAACTGTAGATAGGAATTCATGTATGTTCTTATACCTTAGACTGGATTTGTTATTTTTTGCAAACCTTTCTTCACTTTTCTTGTGTTGGATAGCCACTGAAATTGACCCAAGATATGGGGTCCCTTTTCTTATATGCTCACATTATTAAACTTAACAGGTAGATGGAGAAATATTAATTCAGTATTAAATTCAAACTGTTGAGGATTGAATGAGAGGGTACAGGGGGGAAAAAATAGTTAACAGGTATATAGCAGTAGATCAAGATCAGCTAATAAGTTTACAGAAGAGTAGAATTAAAGGGCAGGAAATTGAATTGAGCCTGTCAGACTGTTCCATCAGCCTCAGGGATTTAATATGAAGAGCAAAAACAAATTGAGTCTTCAAAGTTCTCAAGGTGAGAGTACAGTGGTCCCCCCGTATTTGCGGGGGATGCGTACCAGACCCCCCCGTGAATAGTTAGAACCCGCAAATGTTTGGAACCCCTATAAAAATGCTAAAAACAGCCTATTTTGTTAGTTGAAACTCAAGAAAAACCCACTAAAAATTTTCATACATGGTTTTTTTAATAGTTTTATCACAAAAAGTGCATTTTATGATGAAATTCATAAAAAAAACCAGGAATTTGTGGATATTTACCATAGAAAAATACCGCGAATGCGCGAATTTTCCGCGAATAATGCAGGGAAACGTTCCCGAGAGAAATCCGCGAATGTGTGAGTCCGCGAATCTGGAGAAAGCGAATACGGGGGGTCCACTGTACTAAGAATTAGTATGATAGTAAAATTCCTCAGTGGATACTGCCTTGCAGCTGTCTAGTTTTGAGGAGAGGAGTTGTCTTGATGGCTCAGTGTCTGAGAAGGAAGAATATTGTGAATAGTTGACCATACTGAAGAGAAAGCAAAAGTAGATCTATCCTGGAACAGCAAAAAGACTGCCAGACCTAATCCCAGAAAACACACGCATAGGCACAATGACACTGAGATTCATATTAATTAACCCTTAAACCCCGACTGGACGTATTATATGTCGACTAAAATTGTCTGTCGGGTGCTTAATTGATGTACAATACGTCAACTACAAAAAGTTTTTTGAAATATTCGCGGAAAAATAGTTATAGGCCTAGTTTGCAAAAAATTTTAAATCATGCGCCTTGAGGAATGCTGGGAGTTCACGGATCAAGCTGTTGTTTTGTTTACAAGCGTTACACAGGTGCGCATGAGCGAATTTCTTTCTTCTCGCACTAAAAAGCGACACATCTCGGAAATTCTTTCGCCACTTTGTCGTAATTTTTGCACAGTTTTATATTAGCCATTACATAAAGTTTTACATATGAAAATGTGCATGATATCATGTAGAATACAACAAAAAACAACCCATGGTTGTAGCTTTTATCAGTTTTGAAATCTTTTCATATAAATCACGATAAGTGCAATTTCAACCTTTGGTCAACTTTGACTCTACCGAAATGGTAAAAAAACGCAACTGTAAGCTAAAACTCTTGCATTCTAGTAATATTCAATCATTTACCTTCATTTTGCAGCAAATTGTTAGTCTCTAGCACAATATTTTGATTTATGGTGAATTTTTGAAAAAAAAAACTTTTTCCTTATGTCCATGGGGTAACTCTTCCAAAAAAATAGGAAATTCTTTCGTCAGTTTGTCGTAATGTTTGCACCGTTTAATGTTAGCCATTACATAAACTTTTTTTATGAAAATGTGCGCAATTTCATGTAGAATACAACAAAAAATAACTCATGGTTGTAGCTTTCATCTGTTTTGAAATATTTTCATATAAATCACGATAAACTAAAATGGTCGAAAACTGCAATTGTAAGCTAAAACACTTACAGTCTAGTAATATTCAATCAATTACCTTCATTTTGCAACAAACGCGAAGTCTCTGGCACAATATTTTGATTATGGTGTATTTTTTAAAACTTTTTTTATGTCCGCACATTACGAATTCATGCATCTTTTGTGATAATATTTTTTCTGTGTTGCTTTGATCGTTTTACAATTTGTTATATACCAAAATCATTGCAGTTTAGTGTACAATACAATAAAAAAAAATTAACTTATTAGCTTTAACCGTTTAGCTCACAGTGCGATTTGTATACAATTATATATGAAATTTTCTTTTGTACTGTCATATATTCCACTTTTGTTCATGAAACTTACCTGTCAGATATATATATAGCTGTATTTTCTGAAGTCCGACAGAATTTCAAAAACTTCCGGCACACGCAGTGGTCGGCCAGGTGGTTAGTACCCATTCCCGCCGCTGGGAGGCGGGTATCAGGAACCATTCCCATTTTCTATTCATAATTTTTCTGTCGCCGGTGCTGGAAACACCTGTTTTCAGTACCTCCGGCTTAGGATTTTGGAAACTTCATTGCCGCTAAGTATCCTAATTGTCTTTTAATTTATTTACTTGCATTTGTGGCTAGGCATACGCTATCTTAAATTGATTTGAATTTGATTCATTTTTGCATAAGATATCTGAATCTAGTTAGGCTAGTTTCAGAGGGTGTTGTCTGCAAAGATAGGGTGTGGCTACCGAAAATTTCGGTAGATCCGCACTTGGTATGCACCGAGGGGTATGGGTCTTGCTTCTTTGTTGAGATTTGTCATGTAAAAGGAGTGTGAGACTTGTCTAATTCCGTAAGGAGAACGTATGATTCGTATGTACGCAATTAATCAGTAAACATGTCTAATTCCGTAAGGAAGACGTATGATTCGTATGTACGCAATTAATCAGTAAACAAAAGTCAGGGTAGTGAACCTGCTAACTTTCCTGTAGACTTTATTTTGCCAAACCCTGTAGTATGGCCTACGGGTTATGAATATGTCTGCGAGAGGTGATCGCTCTCCTTCATTGTTGTGAAGAGTGCTACTTCTGTTATTGTTACTCCTAACCCTGTAATGTTGCCTTCGGGCCCTAAAACAGTGTCTGTAGAGGTTATTGCCCTTTCTCTAATACTCTTTCGATTCGTAACTTAGAATCGAAAGTGCTTGCTTTAGAGAGCAATAGTGAAGTAGCTAAGTGCAGTGACAGTGCCCCTTGTGTAGTGGAGGGTGCGTCAGATCGGCCTTATTTCGCCTCTAGGCCGGGACCTCTGCTTGACTCCCAGGACCCGGGGAGAGAGCATGTCGAAAGCCGAAGGAGGGTTACGAGGAACCCCCACCGATCTGGCGTGCCTTCGGCAGTTTCTGATGAAAATCCCCAGACTGCCAACGTGCGTGCACATGCACGAATCCTGAAGGATTGCTTCTCGTCCTTCGAAGCGTCCTCCCCGCGCAGGGGTTGGAGCTTTCGGAAGGACTCGCGCCCTCTAAATAGCTTTATAGAAGAGGACGCTTCACGTCCTCTCTCTCTCTCGTTATGCGTTTCAGCAAGAAGTAAGAAGGCGAACGTCGCCTGATCACGTGTACGTCTTTCCACCGAGAAATATGAAAAAGAAGTCTTAGTAGCAGGACGCTTTTGAGAGCGGAGGTCCGAGCTTTGTTACTGTGAGAATAAGAAGGCGTTCCCTCGCCCCTCGTATTCTCACACGATCAACCCTTCTCCTGAGACTGCTTCATGCAGTCGGATTTCTCTCCGAGATGTATCTCGCTCTTCCCTGAAGGCAGTTTCTCTCGCTTGTTTTGACGCCTGTCAGGAGCGTGACGCTTTTCTGCACGCTTCTTTTGACACTCGGCTTGGACGGGACGCTCGGATGGAAGCCAGGCGCGCGCGGGTGCACGCCAAGCGCGCACCAGTGGACACCGAGCGCGTGCGCCAGCGCACGCCAGGTGTGTCGCCTGGCTGAACGTTTCTGTTGAACTCTTCAAGCTCTTGTTTACGATTTGGGCCTCAAGAATTTTTACCTCTACCTTCGGTGATACCTTATACCTCACATGCAAAGAATGTGAAGTAAGCAGTGCTTCGGAGGAAGCTTAAAGTGAACAGACAACTTCGTCTTCGAAACCCAGCAAGACCTCGGGTTTCGTGAATTCAAGAGGTCTCTGTCAATATTATATTGCTTTTCGCAAAGGTGGATGGAGTTAAGGAAAGCTCAAGGGAAGATCTCGTTTGCTCTACCGCAGTCAAGACTCTGCGATAAGGCAGTTACGGGTTATGTAAAAGCTCGACGTCCTGCACGTCAGGACTCTCGGCAACGTTCAGTAGGATTCTTGCAAAGGCACTCATCAAAAGGACGCTCTTCAGGAAAGCGCAAGACAGGACTTCCTTTGCCATACTGCCAATAAATTTTAAGTTTTAGCAGGCATTAGTTGTGATACGGGAGAGGAAGCTGGTTGGAGAGTTTCTTCCTCTTCCCAGGATAATTTTGCAAGCCTTTTAGCCCATCTGAAAGGGTTTTTCAGATGATAGATTTTGTTAGTTTCTAGTCGGGACTACGCTGCCGAATTGAACATCGTCGTTCTACCTGCCGTAAGCCCAGTCTCTTAACAGGATTCTTGCCCCTTCCTCGTTTGAGACGGGAATCGGAAAAATAAAATGTTGACTTCCTGGATTACGTTTTGTCAATTCAGTGACTTTCCCCCATTGACAATATACTATCGTTTTGTCAAGTAAGTGGGTATCCCCTCATTGACAAAATCTCTCTTTGTCCCGTAAATGGGTTAGTTCTCATTGACAAACATCTCATTAACTTCATATTGCGTAAGCGGATAAGCTCTTATTGACAAGATTCGGAAGAGCTCTCATTCGTCATTCGCAGACTCGTACAAGAAATAGACTTGTAGACTACGTCAATGAATGCTTATGTCCAATAACATAAGAAGCTTGAGCTGTCTGCTTCGATTCTCTAAGTTTTGTTCATGAAACTTGCCTGTCAGATATGTATGTAGCTGTATTTCCGAATTCAGCTATATATATGTCTGCCAGGTAAGTATGAACAAACTTTATTGTAATATAATATATTTTGCCTTGCGTTATTTTACTACTGGTTGGTTCAAGTCATATACGCTTGCTGTCGTTACCTCTTCGGATGGCAACCGAGAGGTCTATTGTCTATTAATTTAAGGACATTTAATCGTTACTCCCTGCAGCCTTCCAGGAGTTTCCGATTTATCTTTTACCGTTGTATGGTAGTGTTATGACGACACAAACGCATCTATATATTTAGCGTTTTCTGTTTCGCTTAAATATACCAGCTTGAGAGTCTCTTTCTGCTCAAAAATAACGGACCTATTTCTTCGTAGTATAGGGTAGCTGGCAACCCAGGCATAAAGTTAAGAGACGACGATCGTAAGCTGCTGCTGTAACTGTCCCCCAGTCCAACCAGTACCAGCTCGTGTGCTGTCATGCGCGGTAGGTTACGTCTCTCTCTCCTGCGGGATTGACTGACTAACCGTATCTCTGTGCTGGCGGTTACGTCTCTCCTGCGGGATTGACTGACTAACTGTATCTCTGCCCTACAATCACGGACTTTAGCCTAAGATTGAGGGGATTTCTTACATGAATGAATAAACCTTGCATTCGTTTTGCCTTACTATGTTCAACAGAGATATCTCTTACTCCTTTCGGTGCTCGTTACCGCATGGTATAGGACTACGAGTCTACCGCAACATTGCACTATTATATGCTCTTCTGCTTAGGTAAAGCGCAGCCTTATTAGGGAAGTAAACATACTGTGTGAGGGAATGGATGAGCTTGCTGGGGACTATTTCCTTCCTAAAGAAGTTTGTTTCCCTGAATAGACTGCAATTCAGACGTCTACATGTTTTTCCTACCTGGAAACTGAAATTTTATTCGAGATCTAGGAATGATTCTGAACATCTCTCAGTGCGTCAAATATCACCTGAGGTGATAGAAAGAAGGTGCCGGACATCTGGAGAGGGTTTCAGATGTCCTGGATCATAATCTGAAAGAAGTGGAAGCAATTCGGTCGTCCCTCCAGTCCTCGAAACGAGTTTTTGGAACCAGTGGTCCATATCAACTCTGATCTTCCACAGCTCTCTCATATCTTAGGAAGTATCTTCTCTCGGTCACTGTTCGGGTTTACGAGAAAGAGCCTATTATAACAACAGACGTAGAATGTAACGATCCTCTAGAGGTTCGTTACAGGATTGCAAAAGTCCGTACGAATCGTCTCGATCGACGGCAGCAACTACTGACTTCCGAGTGGAATCTTATGTTGAGAGTTGTGGAGACTTTAGGGACGTCCTTTCATTGATCTCTATGCTATATTGAGGACGAAGAGGCTTCTTCTCTGCTCCCTTATTCTCGATCCGGGAGCGGTACCATTAAACGCCATCCTATGATATTAAACGGGGATGGATGTTTAGTCTTTTCCCCTTTTTCAAACGCTTAGGAAATGTAATAAGATGATTTATGACGTCACAGGGAGCGACAATGACGCTGATCGCCCCATGTTGGCCTTCAAGATCCTAGATTCACAGTGGTCACGTCCTTCCTAGTTCACTTTCCAAGGACCTTTTCCGAGAGTCGGTCTACTCTAACACGAAAGGTACCTATAACCTCTCCGCTCTGAGTCTGACTACGTTCAGACTATCGAGATGTTGACAGCATAAGATTACCGTCTTCCCTTTCCGTTTGAGGAATGGGATAAGCTGGCAGTCACAACTATTAAAGAATACGCAAATATGTTGTTGATGGCCTTTGGGCTCAGAGATTTCTTCTGTCAAAACAAACAAAGCCCTTCAACGATCTTTTGAGTTCTGTGGAATCTCGAAACTCGCTCACCATCTACTTTTTGTCTCACCTGTTTTCTCGGAGTCAGACACTCGTGCGAGATCAGGCGACATATAGTAGCCCTGAGTTTCTTGTTGACGAAGTCGGTTGCGTTTATACACCCCCGATGATCGTTTTACATGAGACCAGGTTGGACTGTCAGGCATTCGTCCTTCGGGACTGAATCGCCTTTTTGCTCCTCGCTCCTTTCTCCTGGCACCAGAAGCTCGAGTCAGGAGTTGCTCAGGAGTTGATTCGCTAACGACGTTGGGTTGCGTTGATACACCTTCCAAGGTTTGCTTAGCTTGAATCGCCCAGGCAGTCCAGACACTCATCCTTCAGCGAAGAATAGTGCCTTATGGTCTTGATTCGTCTGACTGGTCAACTGGTCGGTGACCTGACTTTAGTACAGACGGACTGACTGTGCATGTCCAGATCGAAGCTTTCTATATGGAACTTAGACGTAGTCTGAAGTTCTTGATGTCAAAGCATTTCGAACCTCTCCTTTTGGTTAACTTATTGCACGTGACCAGAAAGGCCTATTTTCTAACCACTCTAGATACGACAAAGAGGGTTAGTGAGGTTTTAAGCCATCGTCAGAAGTTTTGGCTTTAGGGAACACAATGCGGTGTGTTCACTAAACCTTCCGTTGTGGCCTAAGAATGGAAACCCGTCTAGTCCTTGGGCCAAGAGCTTGGAATCAAGGGATGGCAAAATTTATTGGGCAAGAGCCAGAGAGAGTCCTGTGCCCTGTCGGGTCTCTCAAGTTTTATCTACATAAAACTAAAGAAAGTCGAAGTCCTTCGGACAATCTGCAGTGTTCCGAAAAAGACCAGACTTGCCCATATCAAAGAACACCCTGGCTCTAGTGTTAAGGAGTTCTTTCAAAAAGGCTCCTTCATTGTGTTTGCACAAAGATTTGAAATCTTTTGATCTGAATGCTCAAGAGGTGAGGGCGCGGCCTCGAAAGCATTTCAACAGAGCATGGCACTCAGTAACATACTGAGTACCACGTTTTAGCGAAGTAACTCTGTGTTCGCTTCACACTTCCTGCGGGATGTGAAGACGGCATATGAGATCTGCTGCTCGCTAGGGCCATACGTGTCTGCAGACACAATCTTGGGGGCAAGAAGCACCACTCATCCTATCCTTTAGAAAATGGTTAGGAAGAGCTCTTAATTTAGTTATTGAGTTGCCGCCAATGGCGACTTCTTAACTCTTAAGCCTTAGTTAAAACACCTTAACTTTGGCTAGGTTGGTCAGGTGGTGATATATATATATATATATATATTTATTTTACTTTGGAGTGCACCAGCTTTATAGGTCTCTACCTCGCTGGCAACTCTAGTAAAGCAGAAGCAGACTTGGGTGACAGTAATCACGAAGTCAGCTATGCTAACAGGTGGAACCAAGATGTAAATCATCTCCATGCATTTGTTTCCCAAAATCCTTCTATTCTGTCCCTTCCCACCTCCAACGGTGGGATTCAGTTATATATATATCTGACAGGTAAGTTTCATGAACAAAATGATATTGTTATGATACAATAAAGTTTGTTCATACTTACCTGACAGATATATATAATCAAGTACCCACCCACCTCCCCTCAGGGGACAGTGGAAATAAAAATTATGAATAGAAAATGGGAATGGTTCCTGATACCCGCCTCCCAGCGGCGGGAATGGGTACTAACCACCTGGCCGACCACTGCGTGTGCCGGAAGTTTTTGAAATTCTGTCGGACTTCAGAAAATACAGCTATACGTATATATATCTGCCAGGTAAGTATGAACAAACTTTATTGTATCATAACAATATCATATTTATATATGATGATATTTTTTTTCATTTCTGATGGTTGCTTACTAAACTTCAGGCAATGACCAAAAAAGGAGCCAAAATTTAACTCTTAATCTGAAAAACTAAGTGTGCTGTGATTTAAAAAAAAAAACTTTTTCCGCTTCGGCACTAACTCCCGAACGCCGCCGGCATACGAGAGACACTGGTAAATAGCGGCTCGGCATTTAAGGGTTAATAGAAGCCCTAGAGTTGAGAGCATCAAACACCTTGCAAAGTTGTTACCTTTGATGCAGGATTAAGATTTATCATTCATGCACATAAATACAAGTAAATATAAAGATAACGTGACCATTGATTCTATAATACGTAGTAACAAAAAGTCTGTGCAAGTCTTACCAAGCTGTGGTATGAACAGAAGACCAAAGGAAACACAAATAACTGGGAAGGTGCTGATGTTACCATCAGTAAGGTAAAACTGCAAAAACAAATAGCAGTATATACTGTAAAAGTAAAGGAACAAATGGCAGTATTGCAAATTGCTCAGAGTAAGAAAATAAGGTAAGCTCATAAGTTAACTTATAAGAGAAACAGGTAGCATATCTCATGCAAAATTCCTAGCTCATCATGTAAGCAAATGATGCAGGAAAAATATCAGACATCATCACTTACAGCTCTACTCTTGGTAACAAGCGGGCACCAAGAACAAGATGAGCACCAACAACAGCACATCTTGAAGTCCTACCCGAGGTAAGGCGCAATCATGGCGAAAAACTTGGAGACATTCAGTACATCCACAGTCAAAGAATGTTCACTATAAAGGAAGAGCATTCAGTGCCTCATGCTTTAGGAAGTTGTCTGAACATGTATGGTAGAATGTTTTTTTGGAACTTCTTGCTTTAGGCACCTGGCTGGGATGCATCCTGCACTGTTAAGGCTAAACTCAAATTGAGAGTTTGAAGGAAAGGGTTTTTACTGAGGTAGAAGCTTATGACCTTTCCTAATCTCCCACAAGTTTGGGATTTTGGATGCCATAAAAACAATTACCTATCTCATGGAAAATCAAGGCAAAAGATTCTTGTCAGCTGATTAAGGGCTCTCAAAGTACTGGTATTGGTTGGAGGAAATAATTTATTTAAATGAAGAATAATATTGCAGTATGGTTATTTAAATCTGGAAGTTTATTGATGTTGAAAATTTATTGTACTTAACCTCTTCATTACCGATAGTTTGTTTGGAGGTAGGCGGGTACCACCATTCAAGTCTACTACACCGCCCCGGGTGCATAAAGGTGGTACGAAAGGACCACCAAAACTCCTCTTTTCAGATAGGGACTTCCAATCATTCTGTAATTTCGGTTTGAAGAGTTTGGAGCAAAATAAACAGTATGACACGATGCCAGACGTATGGTGAACCCAAAAAATATTATTACTGCGTATAGTAGTGTGTAGGTGACAGATGAACTGCGTCTCAACAAAAAATCACAAAACCAGTTAAGCATAAACATGTAATAACTTCTACCCAAGTATAAAACCAGTTGCATCATCATTTACTGTATTTATTTATTTATTCACTTATTACATTTTACAAATAAAAGATATGAACACCAGATAAATGAAGGTAAAAATAAAGCCTTATAGTAACTTTATATATAAAAAACCAAACCAGAGAAAAAGCAAAAAAGCAATTTTTTCTGAGGACAAGAAACTTGAAAAATTAGTTTAGATACCCCTGATACCCCTAAAGTTGTTTTCTGTGATGAAACTAATCTTAGAAAAATTAGAAATCGACATCAACCAATTTTTGAGAGATATACTTAAAATTTGCAATTTCCATATTTATCGGCGGGGCTTTCGCTTTAGTGTTGCTCTTTTTTTGTTATTACGTGCTTATTTACTGTTCTATTTTGATAATATTTTATGTGCATGTTCCAGGTGGATATACCAACATTCTGTAAGACCGAATTTCTATTCAAGGCTGTAGTTTTCTCACCGACCACCAGTGTCCCTTGTACAAGGGACACTAGCGAGATATTCGGATCGGCAGCGAACGCAATGTTTACATTCTGCTCACCCACCCAGTAAAGAAGGGGTTAAACACAATGTGAGGACCTCATTGTCCCCCAAACCTTTGTGGGTGGAAAATTACTGAAGTGGCATCTCTGTCAGACAAAAGTGAAGTAGAGGGCTCCCAAGTTCTGGGCAACCGCCACCGCTGACAGACTTCCTGACGAGAAGCAGGGCTGACAACTGCAGAGCCTGTAAAGAAACCTAATATTCTCCCTCCCTCAGGAAAGATTTCTATCCTGGGAGAGCTAAAAGAATCATATTTATATGAGGATGGAGGGAAAGGTGGGAGTGAGCCGTACTGAGCTGTACAACCCATGCCCCACTCTCATCAAAATGATGGAAAGAGATGAAACGACAATCACGACTGGGCCTGGAAGCAGACAGGGAGATCACAATCGTACGCCATTAAATTCGTGTTGAAGAATTGTGGGAATGTACTCCTATGCCAGTCAGCTGAATCCTAGCATAAAAAACTTGTCTGCAACACGAACCCCTACGTCTCAAACATCTTGAAACACACATTCTGAAAGACTAAAACATTACGAGGTTCCAAGAAATGTGTGAGAAGATAAAAAGATGCATAAAAACATTTAACGTCAATACAAATGTTTCCAAGTTATCTTTAATAAAACGAAAGTAAAATACAGGCAGTCCCCGGCTTACGATGAGGGTCCCGTTCTTGAGACTCATTGTAAGCTGAAAATCATTGGAAGCCGGAAAATTGTCAAAAATCCCAAGAAAACCTTACTTTTAATGCTTTGGGTGTATTAAAAACTATGTAAACTGCATTTTTATTGCATTTTTCATAAAAAACCTCCAAATATTGATTATTTTGCATTTTTTGAGTCATATTTCTTCCACCAGATTGGCATTGTAAGCGCCATAACCCTGGAAATAATTTTTGATGAATATAATTGAAAAGCGTTGTAACCTCGGAACATCGTAAGCCGAACCCGTCGTAAGCTGGGGACTGCTTGTACTAAAAAACAAAAGTAATTGGGCCCTGTCTCCCTGAAGGGGCAATACTCCCTTGGGAGATGGGCCAGCATATCACTCATAATGCAAGTGATGACGGCACAGAGGAAAAGTCACATCTGCAATTTGCAACGGTCCCAAGGAAGGTCAACACACTGAACAAGGAAGGCTGTCTCAAAATGTAGATGTCCACGGAACTTCTGGGCTGAAGAAAATAAAATAATGCACAGGCTTCGATCAAAAAACCGGCTTGGGAAAAGGAGAGCAAAGCGATACATAACTCTACAAGGCAGTTGAAGAAAGGCTGGTGCTTCATGAGGTTCCAAGCCTGGTCAGTGACCAGCATCCACCTCGTATAAGCATGAGCTACCAGATACCACAGATTCCTTGTTTTACAATCTTTGTTTTTAACTTCACGCTAGAAGATTATCTTGTTGTTAAGACCGAAGGTTTGTTAGCTATGAAAAATACAAAGATTTAAAAAAATTTTCATATCAAGACAAAAATCAGGAATACATATGTACCATATATTTCGGCGTATAAGTCGACCGCAAGATAAGTCGACCCCCCAATTCTGAGTAAATTTTTATTATTTTAACTAATATCGGGTATATTAGTCGACCTATAAAATACGAGGCCAACCGTACGTTCAAAATAAGCAGCAGGGTAAAACGTATCATATAAAATAACCTGAATGTTATTACAGTACATATGTTGCTCTACTTACCATAAGAAATACAGGTAATATACTCAGTATATTAACAAATCTGTGTAATATATAAAAGATGAATACTGGCAAATATGATTAGAAATGACGAAACGAAAGATATGTTACTCGAGTGTAATGTAAACAAACAAAGCGCAAACTAACGCTGCATAACAGCCTACGTATATATGTATGTACAAACTGCCACTCAAGTTAACGTTTTGACTGGGTTGTTAAAACGACGTGCCGGTATTTTATTATTATGTTGGAATATTCCTTGACCATTGGTTCTTCTATGGCATAAACAGGCTCATTTGAGGGAAAACGAACCTGCAGTTGATTCACCAGATTCAAACTGGGATCCTTATGATGAAACCGTGAATGATAATTTGTCTGATGAATTGTTTAATTCAAGTGACGATGAGTCAAGTAATTTTGAAGGATTTTAAATACATATTTACTATTAAATACAATTTTTTTTTTTTTTAAGTAATAAATAAAGATTTCATACCTTAAATGTTTTTTAACAATACCCCGGTAAATACAAAACTGTCAGAGTGAACGCATCCTTCTCAATTACTGTACTACAAATAGCTACGCAATGCTTACACTTGATGTGCGATTGGGGTTTCTTCAAGTTACTTTGATTTGTTTCATTTTATTTAAGGTAATGGATGTTCTAATGTATTATTATTGTTGTATTACAGTGTGAAATGTTTTTAATACTGGTATTTACATACATAGTTACCTCAACAAGGCTGTCATTGTTATTAGCCAACTGTAAAGCCTGGATTCCTGTACTGACATGCCAAAATAATAAAGATTCACTTTTTGTTACCGTTAGATAAGTCGACCCCCTAATTTTGGCATGACTTTTTGGGGCTAAAGGGTCAACTTCTACGCCGAAATATACGGTAGTTTGATGTTGACTAATTCATTTTTCTTAGTAAAAGAAGAGATAAAAACCTCAATTTTTCCCACATTTGCATGGGTGGAGTTGAGCCACTATAGTGATGAAGTTTCCCATGTAAAATACAATAAAATCATATTTGTGGCAAGAATGAAGAGTTTTTGGAAAACTGTCATAAAAGTACGGGAATTACGTAATAGGTTGAACAGAGAAAATCATCACTGTATAAGGTGTAAGAACTTGATCTTGATAGAAAATGGCATCACAGAAAGGAGATCATATATTTAAAGGTTTAACCATATGGATGTTGTTACGGTAATCAGCATGGACCCTGCCTGTGAAGGAAAGTCCTTGATAAAAGCTGTACGAAGAAACGGTTCTCATTTGGTGGCAGGGGGAGGAGATTGATGAGAGGAGAGATTGGAAGCCTGACTAGTAATTCTAATAAGGTAAATAAAGAGAAATCGAGTTCTACCCTGAGCAAATTACTTCTGGATAAAACTAGAAGCAATGTATGATATTTAAAAATTAGCACTGTGTCATGGTAGAGGAAGAAAAGCAAGTATTTTGTAGAGGTTTAAGTTAAAGGGTAGATTTGATATGAATGTTGCCAGTGTAGAGAAATTAATCTGAATTTTTTGCCCATCAGATGAAAATTTCAAGTTGGCCGACTTGATTCATCTTCCGAATAATGAGGGTTCTGCACAGCCTAGTCAGCCGCAGCGTAAATCACAGAGAGAACGAAGAAAGGGAAATAGTCATGAATCTCGAGGTAAATAAGGAAATGTACTTTTGACAGACTGTTATTAGTTAAATTAATGGAAAATTTCACATGATTGTAAGGAAATTTGTTATGCACAATTGATTTCTTGATATAATTTTATAAACTGACTCAACAACAACTATGGTAATCAATGCAGGACTTTTTATTAAGTAATGAGATATACTTATATTAAATTCAGTAATCAATGTCTTGCAGCTTTCTCCTTTCTCAAGACTTTCACAAACCTGTAATTTATCTTTCAGATTTAAAGTAACTTTCTTACATATCACCTGAGATTAGCCAATCAGAAGAGTTTAACATGGAAACAGTAACTGAAATGCAATGTTTACCCATGTCCAGCAGTGTGGATGAGTGTTGCCAACATGTCTGGTGACCACTGCTAGTTGTAATAAAGTGGGGAAGGGAAGGAATTTGACAGTGATCTCAAATTAATTTAATGCGTCACTTTATTTTATATAGAAGGATTCTGGATGCAAGGCTTTGCAATATAATATAAAATTATTAAATGAGATCAGTCACATTGCTAGACTTTCATGGGGTTATGTGCTAAGAGATTGAATTAGTTTTACAGCTATCCAAGTTTAAGCCTGAAAATATTCTACTGGTAACATACATTCACTGTTAGCAACTATTAACAGACACCTAAATCTCCTAAAAGTCCATAATTTTAGATTCCACCATTACAGTAATAAAAAGCATGGCATAATTTTACCTTAACTGGTACAAAGAATGTTGGTATTTTTTAAAATTTACCAAGCAGTTTGATACAATGCCATTTTATTCTTAGATAAAAATATTACATGGAATAATTTTTCTTTCAGAAAAGTTTGTGAAGGTAGATACTCATCTGGTTCAAAAGCAGCCTAAGCTTGGAAGTAATGATCCCAAAGATGCTAATTGGAGGAGTCCACCAGGCCCATCCCAAGAATGTGATGAGAAGACTCCTTCAGAAGATGAAGTTATAGTTATCAGTGATGAAAGTATAGTTACCAGTGATGACATTATAGTAATCAGTGATGAAATGAAAGATGTAAGTGGTGAGAACCTTTAACCATTACCTATCTCTATCATTAACATTTTTACATCAGATTTTCCCTTTGCAGGACCAGATGAGAAATTAGTTACCTATCTTGTTATGTTCACTTTCTGCTGAAATTGCCTCATTTTGTCAAGATGGTTTCAAATTTGATTTCTCCCATTTAATGGGAAAATTTACTGTTGAAGACAATATCACAAGTTAATTATCAAAGTGACTGCAGAGCTTTTAATTTTCACATATATCAGCTGCACAGGCATCCTGGTTGGTGAAATTCTGATGGGTAGTAGCTAGTCCAAAACAAACTTTTGAGTTAGAAGACCTTGTTTTCTCATGCAAAATAATGATACCGTATTTCCTGCCGTATAAGTAACTTTTGCCCCAAAAAATTTCATAAAAAAAATCAGTGTCTAGAACCCCCAAGGGTTAGGTTTAGCTAGGCCTTGGGGAGTTATCAGTGCTAGGTAACACCCGAACACCACCATTTGACTCTGTAGTTCCCAGACGACCCTACAATGAAATATACATACTTATAGATTATAAATCAAAGTGATGCTAAGTATAACTTGATTGCCATAATTCAGAGGCACGTTCAATGGTCTTACATTACCATAAAAAACATAATTTGAGCCCAATTTTAGGAAATTGCACCATACGAGATGCAAAATGTGTGAACAGTTGGCCACAGTTATGCTATTACACTGAACTTTTATTTTTAAAAGTAAAATACATAGTGCAGTTGTGTTAAGAGTAATGATAATTTAATAACATTATTATATATAGAATACTAAAATGTATCATGATCATTTGCATCATGGTAATGTTTACATTCCCAAAATTGTCAGCTGACCAAGTTTTGCAGATATCATAATTGCCAAATGATAGCTGTGCACAATGTACTCACTGCCATTTGTTGCTAAAATAAGACAATTTGGCAATACATGTTTTGTAAATTAACAAAGGTGGATGTAAAAAAATACAGCATGCCCATATTTATGAATGCATTATTTTTTAAATGAAGTATAGATGTGATTTTGCCTATTCCCAGTGTTTTCCAACATTCCCATTACATGTATTTGTTTCTTCAGCCACTGTTCCAGCTTGCAGCTTAAATTTTAGTTGTATATAAGACTCTCCAAGGTGTGCAGGATGAATGAAAATTTTTTATTTTTATGTAAGAAAGTTATCATTAAGAATTGGCCGCATTAATTACAGTATAATTAACATTGGCAACCAGCTACTTCTTTATTAAGACTATGTCAGTAACTGCTGTTGTTTAAGCCAGCATTTTGTGTGAAATTGAGTGGTTGTTAATTTTAAGAAACTAGTGAATTATTTGACTAGCAATAAGTTTGATAAGCCTGGCTTAAAGTGTGATTATTTGCATTTATCCTACCAAACACAAGCTATATCAGGAAATCTTCGTCAGCAGTTTACCAGGGGAAATGGGCAGTCTACTGTGAATGGTGCCGTCGACTGGGTTTCTCTCCATTCAAGAGCTTCTGTTCAGTGGATAGCAGATTTTCTGATCTAACTCAGGGTTGAGGAAGGTCTTTCCGTTTCTGTTGACAGAGGCTATAGAGCAGCCTTGGACTTTTGTTTTGTGCCTGAAAGGCGTGGACATCTCTTCATCCTGGGAAATCTTAGTTCCTCAGGAGTTTTGAACAGTTCTGTTCATCAAGAGAACTCAAGCCTCCTGTGTGGGAGCTTTCTAGTCCTGATAAGTCTCACTCGAGCTCCATTCAAGCTCCTACGTCAGTCATCAAACAGGGATCTGACTCCAATGAGAGTTTTCCTGTTGGCCTTGGCTTCTTCAAAAAGAGTTGGGGAGGTTCATGGCCTAAGTTATGATGTTAATCACACCAGGGGTTGGAGGTCTGTAGCCTTCAAATTTGCCCCAGAATTCATGGCTAAGACCCAGAATCCCTCACTGCATGATGACAGATTTGCCTTGTTTCCTATTCCCTCACTGAATGACTGTGTACTACAATCCACAAGAGCTCTTGCTTTGTCCCGTCAGAGCACTGCAATGCTTTCTAAAGAGGACTCGTCACCTGAGACTTAGGTGCCGTAGACTCTTTGTTAGCACAGGGCAGTCCAGAAGGGAAGTGTCCAAAAACACTATTTTATTCTGGTTACGTGAGGTAATTAACCCTTTAACGCCGATTGGACGTATTAAACGTCGATATAAATTGTCTGTTGGGTGCCGATTGGACGTATGGTACGTCAATATAAAAGTTTTTTTTTAAATTTGCGGAAAAATAGTTATAGCCCTAGCCCTACTAGGCGAAAACTTTTGAATCACGCGCCTTGGGGGATGCTGGGAGCTCACTGATCAAGGCGTTGTTTTGTTTACAATCGTTACCCAGGCATTAAAGCGCGAATTTCTTTCTTCTCGCACTAAGAAGCATCAGCGACACATCTCAGAAATTATTTAGTCACTTTGACATAATTTTTGCACCATTTTATATTAGCCGTTACATGGAGTATTATATATGAAAATGTGTGCAATTTCATGTAGAATATAACACAAAACAACTCATGGTTGTAGCTTTTATCAGTTTTGAAATATTTTCATATAAATAACGATGTGCCAAAATATCAAACTTCGGTCAACTTTGGCTCAACCTAAATGGTCAAAAAACGCAATTGTAAGCTAAAACTATTACATTCTAGTAATATTCAATCATTTACCTTTATTTTGCAACAAATTGGAAGTCTCTAACACAATATTTCGATTTATGGTGAATTTATGAAATAAACTTTTTCCTTATGTCCGCGCGGTAACTCTTCCGAAAAAATCATAAATTTTTTCGTCAGCAACGGGACCAATGGCTTTACGTGACTTCCGAACCACATCGAGAGTGAACTTCTATCACCAGAAATACACATCTCTCACTCCTAAATGGCATGGCCGAGAATCGAACTCGCGAACACCGTGGTGGGACGCCAACACCATACCAACCACACCACTGAGGCGCTTCCTCTAGTGTCTTGTTTTCAATATCCATAGTACTGAAAGCCATGATTTTGGTGTCTGAGGTGATCACTGTGCTTGAATGAAATTCCTAGGCATTCCATCAAACTTTGAGCTCAAGTGTCCAGAAGAGAGCATGCATTTATCATGTAAATGATTTTGTCCTCTTGGGGCTTTTCCTTCAGGATAAGGCCTGTTGTAATTCTTTTACTAAAAGTAGCATTGTATTCTCGAGTTACATACTGATTATCTTTTATTAAATATCTTTTATTAAAATGTCTCAAGATTTTACTGACCACGAAATTGAGCTTAATTTGAAGTACAATAATGGATCTGTTATGAATTTGTTTCATATATGACAATGTCCATATATTTTATATATAGTATATATATATATATATATATATATATATATATATATATATATATATATATATATATATATATATATATATATATATATATATGATATATATAACTTGTTTGACAAATTTTGTTTGAAAAAGATTTAATTCTCAATTTATACTTCCCAGAGGATGTATAAATAAGTTGTTTCCTACAACTAAGTTGGGGGTGTTTTACACAGGTATTTTACTTCAATGGTACAAAAATTCATTCTAGTTTTGCTCAACCTTTACAAGAAAAAGGCAGAATTGGCTCAGAGATGTAAGGCAAAAGCATATGTTTTAGTTTGTTACTTTTTTTCACTTGTGTATAAATGCATTTTATATTTATTTTCTTTTCAGACTACAGAAGAGATTGCAGCTGAACATGAAAACTCTACTGAAAGACAGAAATCGGTTGAGAGTATGGAAAGTGCTAATGAATGCCCATGTGAAGAAGGCCCAATTGATACATGTGAAGAAGGCCCTATTGATACATGTGAAGAAGGCCCAATTGATACATGTGAAGAAGGCCCAATTGATACATGTGAAGAAGGCCCAATTGATACATGTGAAGAAGGCCCAATTGATACATGTGAAGAAGGACCAACTGATATGTCATGTAATAGTGATCCCTCAGAAATGAGTGACAAGACTGAAATTCAACAATCGAGTGATGATGGCCCAACTGCTATAGAAAACAAAGTAAATGAAGAACTGGTTCCTGTGTCACAAACTGAAACAAATGAACTGGTTCCTGTGTCACAAACTAAAACAAATGAACTGGTTCCTGTGTCGCAAACTGAAACAAATGAAGAACCTATCACCGACTCAAATATAGTTTGTGATGAACCAGCTTCAACTGAATGAAGGTGGGTACATTCATTTGAGAATTCATTGTTAATGTATAACTTTAAGTTCTTTGTCCAAATGATGATAAACTTATCCATATCCTAAAATCTAGTAAATATTGGTAATAATCACTTTTTTCAATGAAACTGTGTAAACTCCTAAAATTAGGCTTAATTTCCCAAGTGTCCATATGAGGAGCTAAATTTTATTCAGTTTTTGCCGACAGATTATCTCTTTCATATCCGCTTAGTTTTGAGCAGTGTCCCCAGATATCCGAGGTGTCTGGGAGCGCTCGACAGTGAGAAAAAATAATTATTTTGAAAATTCAGCAAAAATATAAATTTTATGCCAACAACATTCATTTTGCTGTCCTTTTTTTCTAAGTGTTAGTATTTTATGGTGGAATAGTCAGAATAAGAGTCCCAGCCCTCTAAATACGAAAAAATGTGTTATATAACCCTCTTACGCAGACTGGACGTATTTTACGTCGACATTTTTTGTCTCCCGTGTGCCGACTGGATGTATTTTACGTCGACTTACAAAAGTTTTTTTTAAAATTCGCGGAAAAATACTTATAGGCCTACCAGCCTAAAACTTTTGAATCACGCGCCTTGGGGGATGCTGGGAGTTCACGGATCAAGGTGTTGTTTTGTTTACAATCGTTACGCAGGCGCGCAAGCGCGAATTTCTTTCTTGCCGCACTAAAAAGTATCTGTGACACATCTCTGAAATTATTTTGTCACTTTGACATAATTTTTGTACCATTGTAAATTAGCCATTACATGAAGTATTATACATGAAAATGTGCGCATTTTTATGTAGAATACAACAATAAAATACTCATGATTGTAGCTTTTATCAGTTTTGAGATATTTTCATGTAAATAACGATAATTGCCAAAATTTCAACCTTCGGTCAACTTTGACTCTACCGAAATGGTCGAAAAACGCAATTGTAAGCTAAAACGCTTATATTCTAGTAATATTCAATCATTTACATTAATTTTGCAACTAATTGGAAGTCTCTAGCACAATATTTTGATTTATGGTGAATTTATGAAAAAACTTTTTCCTTACGTCCGCGCAGTAACTCTTCCGAAAAAAATCATGCATGCGATTGTGGTAATGTTTGCACCATTTTAAAATTAGCCGTTATATAAAGTTTTATATATGGAAATGTGCGCAATTTCATGCACAATACAACTAAAAACAACCCATGGTTGTAGCTTTTATCAGTTTTGAGATATTTTCATATAAATAACGATAATTGCCAAAATTTCAACCTTCAGTCAACTTTGACTCTACCGAAATGGTTGAAAAACGCAATTGTAAGCTAAAACGCTTATATTCTAGTAATATTCAAGCATTTACCTTCATTTTGCAACAAATTGAAAGTCTCTAACACAATATTTCGATTTATGGTGAATTTATGAAAAAAATAACATTTTTATGTCCGCGCGGTAACTCTTCCGAAAAAATCATACGTGCGATTGTGGTAATGTTTGCACCATTTTAAATTAGCCGTTACATAAAGTTTTATATGTGAAAATGTGCGCAATTTCATGTAGAATACAACTAAAAATAATTGAAGGTTGTAGCTTTTCTCATTTTTGAAATATTTGCATATAAATCACGATAAATAGAAAAAAAATCATGTTCGGTCAACTTTGACTCTACCGAAATGGTCGAAAAACGCAATTGTAAGCTAAAACTCTTACAGTCTAGTAATATTCAGTCATTTATCTTCATCTTGAAACAAATTCGAAGTTCTAGCAAAATATTTAGATTTATGGTGAATTTTAAAAAAAATCTTTCCTTCCCTCCGCGCGCGGATTCTCCGCCACAAATCTCCGAAATACGTACGTCCCATTCTCGGAATATTTGCTCCGTTTCATATTAGGCATTTTATAGAGTTTTATATATGACAATGTGCGCAATTTCATGTAGAATAAAACGAAAAATATTTGAAGGTTGTAGCTTTTCTTATTTCCGAAACAATTGCATATAAAAAATATATATATAAAAAAATTCGACATTTGGTCAACTTAAACTCGTCAGATATGGTCGAAAACTGCAATTGTAAGCTAATACTCTTACAGTATAGTAATATTCAATCATTTGTCTTCATTTTGAAAGAAATTGGAAGTCTCTAGGACAATATTTAGATTTATGGTGAATTTTTGAAAAAAATATTTGTTTACGTCTGCGCGTTACGAATTCATGCATTATTTTGTGATAATATTTTCTGTGTGTTGCTTTTATTGTTTTACAATGTGTTATATACCAAAATGATTGCAATTTAGTGTACATTACAACGAAAAAAAATAACTTGTTACCTCTAACCGTTTTGCGCACGGCGCGATTTGAATACAATTATATATGAAATTTTGTTTTTGCGCTATCATATATCGCATTATTTATATATGATAATGATAATTTTTTTCATTTCTGATGGTTGCATACTCAACTTCAGGCAATGACAAAAAAAGGAGCCAAAAATTAACTCTTAATCTTGAAAACTAAGCGCGCTGTGATTTTTGAAAAAAAAAAATTTTTTCTGCTTCCGCTCTCACTCCGAAACCCCTCCGGCACACGAGACACAATTATTTACTGCTCCGGCGTAAGAGGGTTAACAAAAAAACTAAAAAATCTTTACTTTTTTTTTATATTTTCGTTCCTAACCCAAAAACTATGAAATTCAGGCGAATGAATTATTTTTTGAGAAAGCCATTAAAATTCCTTAAATATAGACATATAAATCAATGGAAAACGAATAAGTCCAGCCGGTGAAAAAATTGATAGAAAAGAGGATAAGAAACAGAGCGCTCTATCTGGCGCATAGTGAGAATTATCGCTAGTTTTTTTTTTTTTTTTTGAAGAGCCTTATCTCTGTTATTTTTCATTGAAATTCCTTTGTAAATATACGAAAATGTAGAGGAAACGTTGAAGAATAAAGGGAAGGTCAAGAAAAATGGCTTTGGATAGGCAACAGTTTCATTTTTACGTTATAAATTGATAGAAACGAAAAAAAATTTTACCGTTGCCAACATTTATTGTTAGAATAACGATTTTTTGAAGAGCCCTATCTCGGTTATTTTTCATAGAAATTACTTTGTAAATATACAAAAATGTAGAGGAAAAGTTGAAGAATAAAGGAAGAGTTATGAAAAATGGCTTTGGGGTCACTGAGAGGGAAGTGTAGGTGCGATCAGCTGATTTCATTGTGAGAATTTTACTACGCCAGGGATTTGAGCATGCACAGTACAGAAACTACTTTGCTGGCGTATTGATACCCGAGATACACGGTCCAAGGTATGATCTAGCCTATGGAAATCGCTATTGTCCGAAAATTAAAAAAAATGCCCCTACCACACGTACGAAAAATTTCGGTAAATTTCACGTACCGCTACGTCAGTTGGATAGATAGGGGTTAGAGTATTTTTACGTACTATTACGTCAGTTGGACATGAAAGGGTTAAGTTGTACACAAGTACAGTGAATAGGAACTCAGTATGGCCCATGATGCCCAACAGGCATTTGCCAAATAGTACATACTGTTTTTGCATGGGCATCTGTTGTTTGAATTGTTAAAAGGTATTAAAACAACTTGAGATTTTTATATGTGGTTTTCAGAAGAATGCAACATTGCTTTATTGTTCTATTTTTTATAGACTTAAGTGAATATGCCATGGATACAATTAAATTACAGTATTTTATAACAATGCTCATTATATATCAGAAAAAAAAATTCATGAATAAGATTAGAATTGAAAGTATCAGACCTTTTTCAAGATTTTATTCATGGGACATTAGCTTTATATGGTCTACATTTTCTTACTTTTTACTTTATATGTATCAATAACCAGAGCATGAAGTAAGGGATGTTAATAACGCAGAAAAAAAAATTGTGGCAAAGTCTATTATTTTTCCTTGCTGTTCACCCTCACTGTTAAAATATTTGTTCTGTCTTAACTCCAGAAACCATTTAGATTTTGTAAATTAACCCTTTAACGCCGATTGGACATATTAAACGTCAACGAAAATTGTCTGTCGGGTGCCAAACCGACGTACAAAACTTTGACGAAAATATAGGCGTACTAGGCGAAAACTTTTGAATCACGCGCCTTGAGGGATGCTGGGAGTTCATGGATCAAGCTGTTGTTTTGTTTACAATCTTCACCCAGGCACGCAAGCGTGAATTTCTTTCTTCTCGCACTAAAAAGCATCAGCGACACATCTCGGAAATTATTTTGTCACTTTGACATAATGTTTGCACCATTTTATATTAGCTGTTACATAGAGATATGTATGAAAATGTGCGCAATTTCATGTAGAATACAACAATAAACAACTCATGGTTGTAACTTTTATCAGTTTTGAAATATTTTCATATAAATAACTTCAAGTGCCAAAATTTCAACCTTCGGTCAAACTTTGACTCAACCGAAAGGTTGAAAAATGCAATTGTAAGCTAAAACTCTTATATTCTAGTAATATTCAATCATTTACCTTCATTTTACAACAAATTGGAAGTCTCCTGCACAATATTTCGATTTATGGCAAATTTATGAAAAAACTTTTTCCTTATGTCCGCGTGGTAACTCTTCCGAAAAAATCAGACATTTTTTTGTCCGATTATCGTAATGTTTGCACAGTTTTCTATTAGCTGTTACATAAAGTTTTATATATGGAAATGTGTGCAATTTCATGTAGAATACAACTAAAAAACAACCCATGGTTGTAATTTTTATAAGTTTTGAAATATTTACATATAAATAACGATGTGCCAAAATTTTGACCTTCGGTCAACTTTGACTCTACCAAAATGGTCGAAAACCGCAATTGTAAGCTAAAACTCTTACATTCTAGTAATATTCAATTATTTACCTTTATTTTGCAACAAATTAGAAGTCCCTAGCACAATATTTTGATTTATGGTGAATTTATGGGGGGAAAAAAATTTTTTCCTTACGTCTGCGCGATAACTCTTCCGAAAAAAAAATCAAATTTTTATGTCCGATTGTTGTAATGTTTGCACCATTTTAAATTAGCTGTTACATAAAGTTTATATATGAAAATGTGCACAATTTCATGTAGAATACAACTAAAAACAACCCATAGTTGTACATTTTATCAGTTTTGAAATATATTCATATAAATAACGATAAGTGCCAAAATTTCAACCTTCGGTCAACTTTAACTCGACCGAGATGGTAAAAAAACGCAATTGTGAGCTAAAATTATTACATTACATCTTGAAAATTAAGCGTGCTGTTATTTTTTTAAAAAAACTTTTTCCGCTTCGGCGCTCACTCACGACAGCATACGGGAGACACTTTCGGAAATACCGGCTCGGCCTTTAAGGGTTAAAAATTTGATTCTTTTAACATTTCATCTGGATACTTGGTTAATGTTTTCTCAAGTGAAAATGAAATACCATGTGTGAAGTATAGTGAACCTCTCTCTTCATTCCATGACCCAAGCCCTTCTAGCCATAATATGCCTTATCATGGAACACCAACCCCCACGCAACTCTTGGAAGAATAGCCTTGAAGAATAACTCTCTCTTATCAAAGCTAGCTGCAGCTACTGTTGGAGATAGGAGACAACCTGATCATATCCAGAACAGAGAGGTTGCAAATAGCCTTGTCATCATTGCAGACTATGAAGAGCAATCATGTTCTTCAAAGGTGAGGATAAATAAGGCTTACATACATATATTTGAAAGTATATACTACATTGGATCCATTGTTAAAAAGAAATTTAACTTCCTTATCCTTGAAGATGACTGCTGACAATAAGGACAGTACAGTAGTACCTCGAGATACGAAATTAATCTGTTCCGAGGAGCCCTTCGTATCATGAGGTTTTCGTATCTTGGACCACATTTTACATGTAAAATGGCTAATCCATTCCAAGCCCTCCAAAAACACCCCAGTAAATTTCATAATAAAGCTAAATTGACCTATAAACAATGAAATACTACAACAATTTAGACCATTCAATGCCTAACTTGGTAACGAAATGCAAATTAACCTGTAAATAAAGTGTATTAGTGTACATGGTATACACGAAATACTGTACGTAAAATGTGGAAGCTTACCTTTGAGCGAGGCTATCTCTGAAAGTGGCGGCAGAGGAGGAGGAGGACAAACGGCAGATACGTACGTACACTTAACTTTACGAAAACATAAAAAAATGTAAGGAAAACATACATAAACTAAAATTTACGAAACACATTAACAAAACTGTAACACTTAACTTTACAAAAAACTAAAATAAAAAAAATTTTCTTTTTTTGATTTCTAACTTTTTTTTACTTTTTTTTACTTTTACGTAGGTTTTTTTTTTTTTATTTACAGAATTTCAACTTCATTGCCACTTTCAACTTTCTGTTTATCACTTGGTTCTTCCTTTTTGCTTACTCCTGCTAATGCTAAAGGCCTCTTTAAAAAATAACGATCCAAGGAAGATTGCTTCTGCCTACTTTTCACAATGTTCCTGAAACGACTCAGGCAAACGTTATCGAACTGCGCAAGCATACGACCTGTGTGAGCCTTTTCGGGGTGTCTTTTTTTCTATAAACGATTGCACTTTTATGAAAAGTGGCTAGAACATCCTTAATTTCTGCCGTTGTCATAGGGTCCTCCTCCTCTTCCTCGCCGCTGCTAGAGAACTCCTCTTGAACGACGTTATGTTGCATGGCCTCCAACTCCTTCAGGTATTCCGTCGTAAGCTCCTCTTGGTGCTCCTTGAGAAGGTCGTTGATGTCGTCCTCGTCAACGACCAGCCCCATGGACTTGCCGAGTGCAACGATCTCATCAGGTTCTGGTTGGGAAACAGTTTCGGGATCGCCAATTGTTTCTGACTCTGCAGCACCAGCTTCGCCCACGTCGAATCCCTCAAAGTCTCAGGCGGATACGGCATCAGGCCAGAGTTTCCTCCACAAGGAATTCAAGGTTCGCCTCTAAACCTCCTGCCAACTTGGTCGATGAGTCGGATGCAAATGACGATGTTGAAATGCCCCTTCCAAAATTCATGCAAGGTGAGGTTTGTGGTATCGGTGATGTCGAAACATCTCTTGAAAAGATGTTTCGTGTACAGCTTCTTAAAGTTCGCTATCACTTGCTGGTCCATGGGCTGGAGGAGAGGGGTGGTGCTGGGCGGAAGAAAAATAATCTTGACGAAGGAATACTCCGCTAGAATGATGAAGGAATACTCCGCTAGGATACCTTCCTCGAGGCCAGGAGGGTGGGGAGGGGCATTGTCCAATACCAGCAGACATTTCAGGGGGAGGCGCTTCTCTTCCAAAAATTTCTTCACTGTCGGGCCGAAACAGATGTACCCACTCGGTGAACAAATGCCTCGTTACCCAGGCATTTGCATTAGCCCTCCACATCACTGGAAGCTTCTCCTTAAGCACTTTGTGCGCCTTGAAGGCTTGAGGAGTCTCGGAATGATACACCAGTAGGGGCTTCACCTTGCAATCCCCACTGGCGTTCGAACAAAGTGCGAGCGTAAGCCTGTCTTTCATAGGCTTATGCCCAGGTAGCTTCTTCTCTTCCTCTGTGATGTATGTCCAATGAGGCATTTTTTTCCAAAAAAGGCCAGTCTCATCACAGTTGAAAACTTGCTGAGAACTGTATACTTCCTTGGTCATCATCTCGTCGAAAGTCTTTCTAAATGCTTCAGCCGCTTTCGTGTCCGAGCTGGCAGCCTCCCCATGCCACACCACCGAATGGACGCCAGTTCGTTTACGAAATTTCTCAAACCAGCCATGCGAAGCCTTGACTCTGGGGTTTGCGCTGATGTCCCTTCCCCTCCGTCGTCTTCCGCCTGCGCAATCAAATCGCCGAAAATAGCGCTGGCCTTGTGGGAGATTGCCGTCTCCGTTACTGTATCGCCAGCGATTTCTTTGTCTTTTATCCAGACAAGAAGCAGCCGTTCCATCTCGTCGTGCACGTGGGTCCTCTTGCTGGACAAAATAGTGATGCCCTTGGGCGGTATAGCTGCTTTGATGGCATCCTTCTGTTTAAGGATGGTGCCTATTGTTGACAGATTTCAGCCGTATTCCTTGGCGGTCACACTCAATCGCATACCAGCTTCATACTTCTTGATGATCTCCATCTTTGTCTCCAAAGAGAGCATTCGCTTCTTTCCGTGAATTTCAACTTTTCTGGGACTCATGACTACGTTATCTTGTATGTAATTTACGTATAAGTACAATAAAGTTTTCGCACAACACGATAAAGTACGTATACTGTAACGAAATCACTAACAAATTTACGTTACTAAACGAAATCGTTAGACCGAACGAATACCGCGTGCGTACGATAACGATGCTGGTACGAAGTGGACGAGGTAGGCACGCCACCACGTATACGTACATAGATGCATGATGGGAGGGATGCTGTCCAATAGGAGAGAAGGATCTCATGGTGGTGACTAGCATCAGGAACCAATGGGAGAGCAGGAGGATGGTGGTTAGTCTACTAAGTTGGCGGCTTATGAGTTTCAAAATTGTTATCGGTGGTTCGGGCGAATCTCGGACTTTCAGAAACCTTTCGTATCTTGAAAACTTTTCGTATGTAGAGCCGTTAAATTTTTCGTATTGGCTTTTGTATCTCGAGTTTTTCGTAAGTTGAGCCTTTCGTATCTCGAGGTACTACTGTAGTTCTGATAAACCTGTAAAACCTCAAGCTTGCAATATACCCAAAAAAAAAAATTTTATCCTCCTTGTTATTTTTGATAGTACAAAAGGAACAATTTTGTACTGTCAAAAATAAGGATAAAATAAACTCAAAAGTTAATTTTGTTATGTATATTGTAAATTTGATGAGCATAAAAAAAACTTTTCTTGAGTCAAAATTTATTTTACCCTCATTAAATTTACGCTATACCAAGATTAACTCTCAAGAACTTGAAATTTCTTTTTATCCCCATTGTTATTTTTGACAGTACAAAAGTCTGCCATAAATAACAATGAGGATAAAATAAACTTTGTTAATCTTAGTATGTTGTAAGCTTGATGAGGTTCTAAGCTTTATCATGACTACTGTCCTTATTGTCGACTGGGCAGTCATCTTAAAAGATAGGAATGTTAAATTTCTTGTAAACAATATCCAAAAATGTATACATCAATATATTAAGCCTTATTTGTCATCAACCTTAAAGAACATGATTATTCTTCATAACTGCAATGATGACAATGGCTATTTGCAACTTTTTAACTCTGGATATGATCAGGATGTCTCGTATGTCCAACAATAGCTGTGTTTTGATGGAGAGGGAGTAATTCTTCAAGACAATTCTTCCAAGAGTTAAGTTTAGTGGTTAGCCTAACTATGACTAGAGGGGCTTGCATCAGTGTGTAGGAGAATGGTCCACAATACTGATCCTCTTGGAAGTTGTCATTGCAACAAGGTAGTTGAGAAGTCCGAGACTGTGGCCATTACTCCATTTTAGGTTTAAATCTAACAAAGTCCTACTAAAGCCACATCCTGCAATATGGCTGTGATTAGTGTCATATCTGGGTTCCTCTAGAATCATATTCTGCTCTCTGCTGTATTTTACGAGTCCGAATGGCTTATTTTACAAGTCTGAATGGCTTTCCTTATAGGTTCTGGAGTCCACATAGCCCTACTCTGATATTCTTAAAGAGTTCTTACATGTATGGACTGTATCGCAGCATAGCTCAGCTGTGTTTGTGGTTCCCAAACTCTAGTCAGCTCATTATCACATCTGTATCCAATTCAGGGTTTTTGTATGTTCATGGCTACACAGTTCTGCTTAAACAGCCGAGGTCTTCAAACCTGTCTGTTCATGTGTGAACTCTGTGGAGGGGTATTATCTATAATCCTCTTCTTCCCTTCAGAAGCAAGACTGCTTTTTGAGGCAGGAGAAACAGGAGGCTGTGTGTTCTGTAGGGATGCTATGGCTTCAATTCTGGTGGGGTCATGGAGGTGGTGCTCAAGTATTTCTCTGCCATTATATGAATGATTTCATCATGCAAGTGGTAAATGTCTCCTGTGCAACTACTTGGGATCCTCCTCCTGGACCTGGAAAAGGAAGTATGATTACACCTGTAATAGTAACGCAGTATTTAAGACTATCTTATAACACCACATATGGATACTCCTGGAACTGTAAGCAGTATGCTGCCTCTTCATTGATGTCAGCATCAGCAGAAAGCATGGTTTGGAAAGCTGTGGCATGGGGAGGAGCTGAACTGGGTCGAGTATTATGGGAGCCAAGTTGGACAGAGCAGATCATCCTTTGAGAACCTCTCCTTCACAACCCAGGCAAAGAAGAAACATTACTATTTGAATAAGACATATATCATCCCGATGGTGAATCACTTTTGAGAACTAGGAGGCTGGATATTCTTGCTGGGATAGTATTTCTAGTGAGACATATGATAGAATGCATCAAAATAAAAGTAGGCATGAACTTTATAATGGAAGTATTGAAACACACATTCTAAAGAACTGTTCTTATTGCCAAAAAAAATTTAAAAGAATGTGAAATACAGTATTTTGTTACTACTGACATCAATATGAAGTATTCATAATACTTAATCTATGATATTTAAGGTAAATAATGCTAAGAATCTTAAGTACAGGCAGTCCCCGGGTTACGACGGGTTCCGTTCTTGAGACGCGTTATAACCCGAAAATCGTCGTAAGCCGAAACATCACCAAAAATACTAAGAAAACCTTACTTTTAATGCTTTAGGTGCATTTATAACTATGTAAACTGCATTCTTATTGCATTTTGCATCAAAAAAACCTTCAAATATTGATTACTTTGCATTTTTGGTGTCATATTTCTTCTGCCAAATGAGTGTTGTAGGCGTCGTAACCCTGGAAATAATTTCTGATGAATTAAAAAGCGCCTTAACCTCGGAATGTTGTAAGCCGAACCCGTCGTAACCCGGGGACTGCCTGTATTAATTATTCTGCCATATTTACAGTAATGAACATTTCATATTTACGGTAAGAAAACTTTATTTCCCTAATACTTTTCAGTTTATTTTCATTCTAGTGAAGGATATGACTAATGAAGCCAAGCAATGGAAAGCAAAAAAATTACACTCTGAAGAATGAAAAATGAAAATATTAAGCTCAATAGGAAAATCACTCTTAACGTTCTTTATATATTCAATATACACTGTTACAGTAATTACGTACTATTATTCCTCAAAATAATTTCAACTTTATTCCACAAAATTTTAATTATCATGTATTTTTGTTCTTAGAAAGAAAACAAAGGTGCTAAAACACAAAAAGTGCCAAATCAAAAAATTTTCAGTTTTCCTTTTCCCACCAAATAGCAAAGCCTGGCCTAGACATGACAATGGATATTCAATTAACCCTCTTACGCCGAAGCCCTAAAAATCAAAACCTCTCCTGTATGCCGGCGCCGGTTTGGAGTGAGTGCGGAAGCGGAAAAAATAATTTTTTCAAAAAATCACAGCGCGCTTAGTTTTGAAGATTAAGAGTTCATTTTTGGCTCATTTTTTTTTCATTGCCTGAAGTTTAGTATGCAATCATCAGAAATGAAAAATAATATCATTATCATATGTAAATAATGCGATATATGGTAGCGAAAAAAAAAAATTCATAGATAATTGTATTCAAATCACGCTGTGCAAAAAACGGTCAAAGCTAACGAGTTAATTTTTTTTCGTTGTATTGTACACTAAATTGCAATCCTTTTGGTATATAACACATAGTAAAACAATAAAAGCAACACCAGAAAAATATTATCACAAAATGATGTACAAATTCGTAATGCGCGGACGTAAAAAATTGTTATTTTCAAAAATTCACCGTAATTCTAAATATTGTTATAGAGACTTCCAATTTGTTTCAAAATTAAGACAAATGATTGAATATTACGATACTGTAAGAGTTTTAGATTAGAATTGCAGATTTCGACCATTTCGGATGAGTTAAATTTGACCGAATGTCGAAATTTTTATATATATATTTTTTTATATGCACATATTTCGGAGATGGAAAAAGCTACAACCTTCAATTATTTTTTATTGTATTTTTCATGAATTTGCACACATTTTGATATATGAAACTCTATAAAAAGGCTAATATGAAAAGGAGCAAATATTAGGATAATGCGATGTACGTATTTCGGAGACTTGCGGCCGCGAATCGGCGCGCAGAGTGAAGGCAAATATATTTTTCAAAAATTCACCATAAATCACAATATTGTTTTAGAGACTTCAAATTTGTTTCAAAAGGAAGAAAAATGACGGAATATTACTAGGCTGAAGAGTTTTAGCTTACAATTGCGTTTTTCAACCATTTCGGTAGTCAAATTTGACCGAACGTGGTTTTTTTTCTATTTATCGTGATTTATATGCAAATATTTCGAAAAAAGAGAAAAGCTACAACCTTCAATCATTTTTAGTTGTATTCTACATGAAATTGCGCACATTTTCATATATAAAACTTTATGTAACAGCTAATTTTAAATGGTGCAAACATTTCGACAATCGCACAAAAAAATTCTGATTTTTTCGGAAGAGTTACCGCGCGAACGTAAGGAAAAAGTTTTTTTTTTTTTTTTTTCATAAATTCACCATAAATCGAAATATAGTGCTAGAGACTTCCAAGTCATTGCAAAATGAAAGTAAATGATTGAATATTACTAGAATATAAGAGTTTTAGCTTACAATTGCATTTTTCGACCATTTCGGTAGAGTCAAAGTTGACCGAAAGTTGAAATTTTTGCACTTAACGTTATTTATATGAAAATATTTCGAAACTGATAAAAGCTACAACCATGGGTTGTTTTTTGTTGTATTGTGCATGAAATTGCACACATTTCCATATATAAAACTTTATGTAACGGCAAATTTAAAAGGGTGCAAACATTAGGACAATCGCACAAAAAAATTTATCGGAAGAGTTATCGCACGAAGGTGAGGAAAAAGTTTTTCTCATAAATTAACCATAAATCGAAATATTGTGCTAGAGATGTCCAATTTGTTGCAAAATGAAGGCAAATGATTGAATATTATTATAATATAAGAATTTTAGCTTACAATTGCGTTTCTCGACCATTTCTGTAGAGTCAAAGTTGACCGAAGGTTGAAATTTTTGCACTTATCGTTATTTATATGAAAATATTTCAAAACTGATAAAAGCTACAATCATGAGTATTTTTTTGTTGTATTTTACATGAAATTGCGCACATTTTCATATATAATACTTCATGTAAAGGATAATTTAAAATGGTGCAAAAATTATGTCAAAGTGACGAAATAATTTCCGAGATATGTCACTGATCCTCTTTAGTGCGATAAGAAAGAAATTCGCGCTTGCGCGCCTGCGTAGCGATTGTAAACAAAACAACGCCTTGATCCGTGAACTCCCAGCATCCCCCAAGGCGCGTGATACAAAAGTTTTCGGCTGGTAGGCATATAAGTATTTTTCCGCGAATTTTTAAAAAATCTTTTTTGAGCTGACGTATGATACGTCCAATCGGCATACGGGAGACATTTTGACACGACGTTTAATACGTCCAATCGGCGTAAGAAGGTTAATGCTTTAGTTTTCCTACAGTACAGAGCCTAGCATTGACCTGATTACACCAGTGATTTTGTTTTCCTCACAGGAATCAGAACCTAGCCTGTCCTAGATGCTATAGTAACAATTCAACCAAGGCTTCCATTTTCCTAGCCTTGACATGGTCTTGGAGATTTGACTTCTGCTACTGCTTACCTAAATTCATAGCCTAGCCTAGCTTACAAGGTACTTGGAACAAGTTTTAAACTTCCCTAGAACTCTTCTTACATTATCTTGCATCCTATTCTAACATGACAAATTTGTTGGTTTACTACTAACCTTAAACATCCCTAGAACACTTAGCTGTACAGGTGTTCATCCTAGCCTAGCCTTACCTAACCTTTTAACTTGACTAGCAATTACACTGGCCTACATCCTAATAGCTACCTTAACACATACTACATAAAATTTCCTTGGCCTATATGGTATCCTGTCCTAGCCTAACCGTAAACATGTCTGGAGCACTTACACTGGCTAGATCCTAGCTTAGCTTTATCATGCTTCGAAGACATTTGTTGGTTTACAATGGATATCAAATCCTTGCCTAATCTTAAACAAGGCTAGAACACTTAATTTAGCCTACATCCAAGCACAGAATAAACATACTTAAATGCTTACTTTAGTCAAATTAACTGCTGGATGACGGTTGATGGAGATACTACTGCAGCAGGATCATCCATCTCTATCTCATACAAGGCTAGAGTTGATAGCTGGAACTGGGGAAGAGTTGGTAGAAGGCACTGAGGATCTGTCTGGTTTTTTCTTGAGGATATGGAGTGTTGGCCAAATCCTGTCATTTATTTCATTATAAATCTTTTTACAGCAGACAATAGCATCCTGAATCTGCCATTCTCTTTGATTGCTTTGATTTTTATCCCCTGACAAAACACGCAAATGCCTTAGCCAATCTGTTTGTTGTGAGTCTGTTTTTGGCACAGGTTGTTTTTGGCACAGGTACTGCCGATTCTTCCTCTTCCTGAACTGCTTGGTCTCTTCCTTCCTCCAGCTCAATAAGCTCAGCCTAATCGGCTCTTTACGTATTTCAAAATTCTTAAGCCGCTAACAATTTCATGACCTACTACTGCTGTGATGTCAAAGCTACTTCCCAATGATTACCATTTTTGTTTTACAACCTTCTGATTCAGTTCTCCTTAAATGCTTCAGCCCCTGCATGATGATTAGCTCTTGCTGCTCCACCCCTTACCTTCACATTTGGGAAATTATGATGCCCTTTTATCATAAGTGTTGAGACCAGTCATTATTTGCTGTGAAGTTTTGTGTATAACTTAGGTCATTAGCACGCTCCTTTGGGGTTTAAATAATCTTGCCTTCACTTGGATTGCCAGTAGGCTGATAAGCACATTTTTCTGTTATGTGGTCTTCAATCTACATGACAAGTAATTTCTTCATCTCCAGCTCTTCTTTATATGACCTTGGATTTTATTGTTGCTGAAGATTTAACAGCATTATTAATCCATTTCAAGTTTTAGAATCAAAATTATTGACAAGCATGAAATTCCTGTACTACAAATATTACAGGCATGTTGCCTTCACGTTTGGAAATAGGGGGATGTGATGGTTTTCCTCCTCCTCTTGTCACCAGTAGTACAAGACTCAGCTAGGCATTTCGTAGCTATGTCTGATGCTTCTGCAACAAAGATAGATGGCAAATAATTAATACTGATAAACAGCAACAGTTGCAATTGTATGTTTACTGAGCATGTAACTTACCGAGTAAGAAAGTGTCTTCCTACCCCCACATTTGGGCGAGATCGTCATATACCCAACACTGCATGCCTGGGAAAAATGAAAATTCAAAATTTTGATCAGTTACCAAGTTACCAAATGAGTCATATATAGTTAGCCCTCACCAAAACCAGAAAACTCCCAAGTGGTATTACTAAAGTGTAAATACCAAAAATAAATAAAAGAAATAAAGCTGAAATGAATTGAAGGAGAATTTCCTTTTCAGAATGAATGGGGAAATTTCAGCACTAACAAATTCTCATTGCAATCACAGATAAAAAAGTTAATCCCATACCCAGAAGAAAATTCACCATGGTAAATGAAATACACAATTTTTCTTTTTGTTTCAAGAAAAAAATAGATAGTTATGATGGAATGATAGTAAAGTTGGAAAATTAATTCAGTAAATGAATTGACACAATCTAATGAAACTCATAAGATGTAGCAAGACAGTGTGTCTGCAGGAAAATCATCCACAAGTGATGGCAGCTACTGTATAGACAGTAAGTTTGTAGTACAACAAAATATTAATTTGTAAATGTGTGTATAAAAGTATGGGAAAGCACTTATGATATTTTCTTTTTTCAGGTGCTCAAATTAGCTAAATATGTTGGCAGTCCGAAACAGGGAGACAGTACCTATGGAGAACTTCATCTTCATTACAGTGTCTGCTCTCTAGGTATCTCTGTTTTAATGCCTGAAATGCAATAAGAATTCGCTTATATTTTCACAAATGGATAGCTATGAATTTGACTCGGAGCAGATCTTTGACAGTTATCATCAAGTGATATAAATGACTGTCCAAAATTTGTTGTTGTTTTATTAGGTATATTTTGTACAACATTTAAACTGTACTGTAATCGTTTTGTGCTACACTTGAAAGCAGATGAATATTTTTAAAGCTTTGCATAGAATTATAATAAAGTTTTATACTTCAGCTTTATCTGTACAGAATTCTAAATTTTTAGATCTATGGCAGTTGTCTTAATTTACTGTATATGTTTAGCTGCACTAGTTTTTAGTTCACCCAAGTCTCATACTTCCAAGTATGAGTAACATGGTTGATTTTGTCGTCATTTATTTATCGTTTAGCTTTTACATCACATTTATATTTATTCATTCCTGTAGTCGTTATTTATGTATTTATTTATTTATTCATAATGCTCAATTGCATATTTTCCCTATAGGTCTGTGTGAATGTCCATGATCTCAATTGTGGGTATGCAAGGTGTACGCTGTTTACACTTGTGGAACCTCATCATAATTAAGTAAGCAAGTGATCAATTGAAATGGTGTGCCTTTGCATGACAGTGAACACCCAGACTACCAAATCACTCCATAAATGTGTATATAAATGGGTGAATGAGATTGCATGCTGTATAATACTGTACAAAAGTTATGCTGTTATACTTACAAATAGAATTTGAGGTTATCCAATGAATTCTTTTAATTTGTCCTTAAATATCAATACAATATCGCATTTATATGTTCGATATCACATTCATAAGTGAAATAATTAAGTACTTATTACTGAAAAGTGGATAAAATTCAGGTGTTTTTCGGAATATTTTTATACTGAAAGTTTGCAAGCGTTTTACAATGCTTGGTATAACATTCAATTATCAAAATCTTAGGGGGGTTGTGTGTGTTACTTTAGAATACCATCAATTTGTCAGAATATAAAAATCAAATGCTAATATCACTTCCTTGGTATCCTAACTACAGTACCATGAAGATCAAGCACACCAGTTTACATAACTGTAACCTTATCTCCTTTAACTGGGTGGTTAAGTAAAGTATTGGTACATATTTGAAATTAAAATACAGGAGCCGAATTGAATATAGAATTTTGGCCACAGGCCAAGCACTTGGATCTATGAGGTCATTCAGCACTGAAATGGAAATAGACAGTAAAAGGTTTAAAAGGTGTAAGAGGAGGAAAACTTCAAAGCAGTTGCACTATGAATCAAGTGTTAGAAGAAGGTGGAAGGCATGCTGCAAAGAACCCTAAGTAATGCCTACAGTGCACTGCATGAGGTCCATTGATGGCACTAACCCCCTACAGGAGAAAAGAAAATACAAAAGCTAGACTTAGGTGGTTCTGTATATACAAAGGTACAAATGTCCAATTTTGTAACTGCCAGTCTTGTCTCTTAATAAGTGATTGACATTAGATCATCACTGGTCCATTTAAAATACCAGATCAGCAGCCAAACAAATTTTTTATATATATATATATATATATATATATATATATATATATATATATATATATATATATATATATATATATATATATATATTACAGGCATTCCCTGGTTAATGGCGGGGGTTCTGTTCTTGACCAAGCACTGCTAACTGAAAATGGGCAATAATAGCACTAGTAATAACCCGCTTAATGGTACTGTTCACCAAAGATCGGTGCCACTAAATGGGGATCAGCGGTGCCATTGAACTACGATCCGAGCCGAAAAACCAGTTAACGTCATCACTAGACCAGCAGCATAAAACCGGATCACTGTTAACCAATGCTACCAGTAAGCAGGGACTGTCTGTATTTAATACACAAAACATTCCATAATAACTGTTGACAATTGCCAATATGTATTAATAAAACCTGTGATCACTGTTCTTTCCAAGTACATGCATATGATCAATACTACTACGTATACACAAACTGGAAAATGGAGACTAGTGATTGTACTCATTGCACACTACCTTGACAATGCCATACAACAATTACTTACCAAGGTTAAAAGTATTTACACACATGATTTTGCCATGCAGGACTTTCTGCAGTATCCAACCAACAACTATCCCAATGAAGACAATTTGGCTATACACATAATTTTTAGTTTATGTAAGGACTTCCTTAGCAGGATTGCAGTTCTCTGTTGGAAAAAGTCACTGTTTTATCAAGAAGTAGTAGTTAAGAGAAAAACAATAAAAAATTGAAAATTAGAGAAAATGGTACCCAAATGCCATAGTATTAAAGTTCTTAGATCTGATAATTGCTACATTCTTGAACTGAAAATTAATAGCAATGAATATAAAAGGTGAATGCAAGAATGCTTTAAATCTGATTATAAAACTCTTATACTAGAGCAAAATCCACTTAGCTTTGCAGTCAAGTCCTGCCCAGATTACATCAAGACCATTCCTTGAGGCTGACTTGGTTGGCAATATAGTTTCGAAAAGTTGGTTAACCGTCACAGTCCAGGCTAATATACACTAATACATACACTGTGACCAGGCTAAATTTAAGGATGGGCAATTTAAAAGAAAAACTAAAAAAAAAACTCATTAATGGAGTGAGTATTTCCCACCCCTTGCTATGGAGGAGTGATAATGGTAATTACATTTGACAAAGTCTTCGAGGGTTGTATGAAAGAGAGAGAGAGTGTCGTTGGGTTGAGTTTAAATGTTTTTGTATGTTTGATATGTCGTGTTTAGTGTGTGTTGTGGCTGTATGAATAGTACGTAAGTGCGTATGTTTTTCTGAAGAGTGTGAGTAAGTGAGTGAGCGATCGAGAGAGAAAGATTGTAATTGGTAGATGGATAATAAGGAGTGGTTTGATGGCGGGCGTAGGTGCCTGACCATCAATACTCTCTTTTGGAAGTGTGTGTTGACAGTCAGTTGTATTGTGGTTTCCTGGAGCTGTTATCATGTGTTGGAAGGTTGTTGTGCTGGTGCATGAAGGTTGTGTTTGTATGGTTGGCAGGTTGTTGAGCTTTTGAGTTGTGGAGTGTTGTTGTTGGTGAGCTGTTGTGATTTCTTGGTCTCGCCATAGACTGCTTTGGCGACCGCTCCAACAAACCACCCAGACGTTTACGCCCACCATCAAAACTCTTATTATCATCCATCCACCAATTACGATTCTCTCTCTCTCTCTCTCTCTCTCTCTCTCTCTCTCTCTCTCTCTCTCTCTCTCTCTCTCTCTCTCTCTCCACATACATACTTATAAACTATCACACAGCAACATCAAACACGAAACACAACATATCAGACATAAAAAACAATTTACTCTCAACCCAATGACGCTCTCTCACTCTCTCATGCAACCCTCGAAGACGTTGTCAAATGTAACTACCATTATCACTCCATAACAAAACTCAAAATCCGTACTGGCAATCATTTGGACTGTTAACTAGTGTGACATCATTTCCCCTTCAAGAGCTAGCCAATCACAGGCATGCAAGTGAGTGGGGGCTTAGCTGCAAAGCTCGGTGGACTTTGCTACAGTACACACATTGCTGATAGATCCAGACTTGTACGTATAAAACAATTGCATCATCAGTGACAGACTAAGTAATAACGTGATGCTTTTCAAAATGTAGGAGAGAACATTTCCAATGGCATTTTTCATATGCTAGATACAAGTACAAAAGCAGTGAGCTTCCACTGTCTTTACAACAAGACCTGATACCTACGTGAAATACATAAATACAAGCATTCATGCCACTAAAAGGCTATTAATCAGAATAAATTTTATAAATAATTTTCTTCCAACTTTCCCAGTTCAAGTTGTCTTAATGAATCACTAGACCTATTACTAATTATTAGACAAAAGACAAAAGTTCTCAGTATAAAATTTTTATTCTAAAATTAATATCAATAATACTTACCTGTATAATTTATCTAGCCCTAAATCCCCAAAAACCACACCAAAATTTACCACATTGGCAACCCTGTTACCTCTTATTCTGTCCGCCAGTTGGCAACGCTGCCGTTGACAGTTACAAAACCTTCCCTCAAAATCAGTTGTGATAGGCCGATTGTGGGGTAGGATGGGTGGGACAAGATAAATTATACAAGTAAGTATTATTTTTATTAATTTTAGAATAGAAATTCCATATTAATAAACATTACCTTAATATAATTTATCTAGCCCAATTAACCACATTGAAAAGGAGGAGGGAATCAGAGTACAATTTCCCTTCGGATAGAGTAGGACATAAAACAATCAAAGAAATATATATCATAGGCAGTTAAAATTCAACCCAAGGTCTAAGATATACTAACAACTCAAAGTCTCCTACCATAATGCCGCCAAACTGCAGTAGCACAGGACAAGGAGTAAGTGCATAGTCAGTCCATCTGTACTAAAGTCAGGTGACCAGTCAGACGAATCGAGGGCAGCAAGGCCCTGAAGACTATCAAGCACTATTCTTTCCCTGAAGGATGAGTGTCTGGACTGTCTGGGCGATTCAAAGCTAAGCAAACCTTGGGGGTGTATCAACGCAACCTAACGTCGCCAGCACCGAATCGGCTCATGAGCAACTCATGACTCAAGCTTTCTGGTGCCAAGAGAAAGGACCGCGGAGCAAAAAGGCGATTCAGTCCCGAAGGACGAATGCCTGACAGTCCAACCTGGTCTCATGTTACACGATCGTCGGAGGGTGTATCAACGCAACCGACTTGGTCAACAAGAAACTCAGGGCTACTAAATGTCGCCTGATCTCGCACGAGTGTCTGACTCCGAGAAAACAGATGAGACAAAAAGTAGAATGTGAGCGAGTCACCAGATGACAGCAGACGATCCATCGACTAATTCCCTGTTCAGGACAGTGGAAGAAGCATGAGTCATCAGGACAAGCAAACCAGTGGCTAGTCCTAGGTCAGCATCAACTCTGGGAGAAGCGTAGTCGCCAGTGCCGACAACCCAGTGGCTGGTCCCATGTCACACTGACAATGGAAGCAGCACGAGTTGCCAAGCAGTCAGTCCTTGTCATCAAAAACACCTAAATACCAAACTGCCTAGTTCCCATTATACCTAAGCCAAAAACTGCCATGGGTTATAATACAAAAACAAAAAACAAGAAATATATACAAAACAAAAATTAATGAATAATATACAGGTAGCAACCAAACGTAAAACAGGAAGACTACCTAATTCTCCTGTCTGACGACCTGTCCTGCCATCACCAACGAGCCCAAAGAACGAAGGTCACCTAGAACTAGAGAAATATCCCTCAAGTAAAAAGAGACAAAAACAGAATTAGAACGCCAAGTCGCCGCCTCAAGCACCTTGGCGACTGAGACGTTCTTCATAAAAGCTACTGATGTAGCAACTGCTCTAATACTGTGTGCTCTCGGCGTCTGGTCTTCACCTGCAGCCGAACCACCAGTTTTAACGATCACATCTCTGAGAAAAAAGGATACACCATTCTTTGATATAGATCTCTTGACATTTCGGGGTGAAACAAACAGATGACGGGGACAACTCCGAATGTCTTTCGTGCAGCGTAAATAGCATGAGAGCGCCCTAACAGGGCAAAGAACTAATTCCTCATTTAAATTACCAAAAAAGTCGACCAGCGACTTCAGTACGAAAGACCTAGGAATGTGATCATCAGACGATTCAGTCTTTGCGACAAATTCAGGAAGGTATGACAAAATCATGTCTTGTCCAGATCTGGCAACCAGAAAAGAGAGTGCTTGCAGTTCACCCACCCTCTTGGCTGTAGCCAGCGAGACAAGGAAGAGTGTCTTAGAAGAGAGGTCCCTAAATTTGGCAGAATTCAGAGGCTCAAACGGAGGGAACCTTAAGGCTTGAAGGACTTTGTTAACGTCCCATGTCGGAGGCGAACACTGCGGACTGGGTCGAGATAGGGAAAAAGATTGAAGTAAATCTCTAATGACATAAGATGAAGAGATCTCAGGGAGCCTTGCCTTAAAAACATAGGAAAGCATCGACCTATAACCCTTAATGCACGAAGGTGACACGGCCCTGTCATGATGTAAATGAACTAAAAACTCTGCTACTTTCGGTAAGGAAGGTCTAGAAATTGAATGTCCTTGAGACTTACACCGTCTGTAAACCGACCATTCAGCCTGATAATTTACTCTGGTTGATTGCCATTTGGCAAGAGCCAATTGTCGCGCCACTCTGGAGGAGAACCCTTCGTGTTTGGAGAACCTCCTGACAGTCTCCAGGCATGAAGATGAAGCATGTGGAGCCTCTGATGGAACCGATGAAAATGGGGTTGTTTGAGAAGAGCTGGTCTCTCTGACAGATGAATGGGAGGCTCCACCAGTGCTTCCAGAAGGTCAGGAAACCACTCCTTCTGTGGCCACAAGGGGGCGATCAAGGTGATATCCAGACGCTTGGTTGCCCTCACTTTGTTGAGGACTGACCTCACCAGAGAGAACGGAGGAAAAGCATAGGCTTGAAGTCCCTCCCAGTCCTGCAAAAGAGCGTCTGTCCCCGCACTCTGAGGAGTCTGGTAAGGGGCAAAGAATATCTGGCACCGAAAATTCAGTGGGGTGGCAAAAAGATCGACTGTTACAGGCCACTTCTTCCTCAGGCTGTCGAAGACTTCCTGGCAAAGTGTCCATTCCGACCCTTGAACTTCGTTCGGTCTCGACAAGGCGTCTGCTAAGACGTTGTGATGGCCCAGGATAAACTGAGGGACCAACGTAATCCCCCTGTCTTCTGCCCAACACAGGATTGATCAGGCTTCTAGAGTGAGAAGATCCAACTGTGTGCCACCTTGGTTTCTCAAGTACGAGACTGCTGTGGTGCTGTCGACAAAGATCGCGACAACCGACTCCAACAGTTGATCCTGAAATGAAAGAAGGCCTAGGTACACTGCCCTTAGTTCCCTCCAATTTATTGACATGATCCTCTCCTCCTCTAACCAAAGGCCCGAAGCGGCTTCGGAGCCCAGGTGTGCGCCCCAACCTTGATCCAAGGCGTCTGACCAAAACATTAGGTCCGGAGGAACCGAAAGAAGAGATGTTCCTGACTTGAGGCGGTGAACTTGCATCCACCAACGGAGATCCTTCTGACATTGTGGAGAAGAGGCGACTATCGTGTCCTCGGACAAGAAATCCCACGACTGGCGAAGTCATGATCTGGCAAGGGATTAGATTGGACTTGTCGAAGTTGACACGAATGCCCAACTCGACACAGAGACAGAACTATCTCCCTCGACCGGAGACATTTCTCTAGAGATTCGGCCTGGACTAGCCAATCGTCCAGATACCGAAGCATCCTTACATTTAACTGATGCAGAATAGTCGAAACAGGAGCCATCACCCGAGAAAAGACCTGTGGAGCAGTGGTGAGGGGTCTTGAACTGGAAAACTCCCGAGTCCATGAAAAACCAAAGCTAAGGTCTGCTTCTTGGATGGATGGGGATTTGCAGATAAGCATCCTGCAGATCGATGGAAATCATCCAGTCCCCCCCTCTTGACGGATGGAAGAACAGTCTGGACCGTCTCCATCCTGAACTTGGACTTTAAAATGAACTTGTTCAAGACCGAAAGATCTATGATGGGGCGCCAGGTACCAGAGGCCTTTAGAACTACAAACACCCGTGAGTAAAACCCGGGAGGAGGAGGAGCTCGCTCTATGGCATCCTTCTCCAAGAGGGCCGAAAGCTCCTTCTCCAAGGCTTGACCCCTGATTGAGTGAGGGGAATAACTGCTGAACTCGAGAGGACGATTGGAAAGTGGAGGTCTGGAAACAAAAGGGATCTCGTAACCTTCCTTCAGGACCTCCACCACCCAAGCTTCCACCGCTCTCCCCTGCCAAGCTGACCAATGGCGGGAGAGACAAGCTCCTACTGCGGTCTCCAGGCGAGGTGATGACTCCTACTTCCGAAAATTCTTATGCAGAAAAAAGGAAGAAGAAGAAGAAGAGGAGGAAGGTCCTCCTGGAGGTTGAGCTCTTTCTCTGCCCTTAGAGCCACGCCAAGAACCTCTCCCGCATTTCAAAGGGTGAGCACCAGAGGATGAAGTAGAGGCACCAGAAACCCGAGATGTACTCTGGAAAAACGAGCCAGAAGGAGGTTGTTGGGCTGAAGCAGAAGGTACAGATCTGGCCCTAAACTTACGCTTACTCCTTGTAGGAGCTGGAGGAAGACCAGAGGAAAAAGCTCTTGATAAGGCCCAGTGAGCTTGGGAAGAGGCATCACCTTGATGTTCCTTTAAAACCTCAGAAAGCAGACATATCGAAAAGGAAATCGCCAAAAGGAGAAGAGGACAACAGACGGATTCTCTGAATCTCCGATACAGAGGAGGGTAACTGCGACAGATACAGGTTACGCCTTACAGAAACAAGAAAGGCCTGCATTGAAGCAGCAAGCTCGTTCTGATGTACAGAAGCAATTGAAATGGATGAGCAGAATTTCTCAAAAAGAGGAGCATCAGGAGGAACAAACCCAGAGTCCTTAATATACATTAAAAGCCCTCCGAGGACCCACATATTGAAGGATTGAGCTTCTTGTAAGGAGCTCATAACAGACTCCATGGCAATAAAATCTTCAATTGAGACAGAGACCGAAGCCTTAGAAAGCAAGGGTTGACCCGAAAGTCGGACAAAATCAGGATTTGGTTTGGGGGGTCAGGAGAATGAAGAATCATCCGCCACCTGATAAACTCCTCTCCGGTGTTGTAGGAGAGAAGAGAGCTTCCTCTTCCCTTCCCCGATCACCTTCAAAAGTTTAGCGGCAACGTCCGCCCTCACTCTCGCGAACCTCTGAGCAAAGGGAAAACTTAAAAATTCCCGTGACCAGGAAGGACCATCAAGAAAAATCCCTGCTGTAATACAACGAGGCGGAGGCTGCTCCTGCTCTTTAGGCCTCGCCTGAGGAAGAAAACTCAAAATTAAATCAAAAAGTTTCTTGAACTCTACATCATGACATCCATTCGAGGAAACATCAATATCACACGAATCCGTGTCATCATCATCATCATCGTCAGATCCTAACTGAGAAACTTCCACTGAAGTAAGATCCTGACAACTAGCTATCTTAGGCCTGACACTAATACCCCTCCCCCCTTCTCCTAAATAAGCGCCCTTTGGCACTGTTATGGGACTAACAGGGGACACTGTTGGGTAAAGATTCGTCAGACACCTGCCCGGACCGGATCCCCCCTAAGCCTACGCCACGACGGGGTTCACAAGCCGGGGTATCTGTTGTACCGTTACCCATGGTGCTGTCAACAGGTACCTGACGAGGAGCTGAAAATGAATCTAAAAGAGTGTTAGACATTCTAGTAAAGGCTTCTTCAAAATTCTCTGACTGCTTGTTAAACTTAGCTGAAATATCTCTATCTAAACTAAGCTGTAATTTTTTAAAATTCTGTTTCCAGCACAGTTTCCATTGCAAAATCTTTGAATCTACATCAGAAATGACTTCACTATTTACCAGTTGTAACGGAGACAAAGCATCAACTAATTCGGAATCGGAATCGTACGATACCGAAACCGAAGAGCCAGAACCATGAGCGCCCAAGTCAAAAGAAATCGTTAGATACAGTTCTAGCTATCGATTTCTTTTTCTCCTTAACCGATCTTTTACGGTGCAAGATTCTTTGGTGTTTCATATAAGCAGTCATATCCTTGTCAGACCAGGGCTTACATAAGTCGCAACGAGAAGTCAAGTCACAAACCTGTCCACGACAAGAGCTACAAATGTCATGGGGTTCATACTCCCTGCTACTCATCCTTGTCCCACAAGCCGGGCAGTTCCTGATGTTGCTGGCAGAAGGAAGCATCGCATTATCTTGGCAATCCATTGTAGAATTGGACAGGTCAGTAGTTCCGGGTTGCACTAATGTTCGTAATATACGATAAGTACCACAACAGAAATCAAAGTTAATTCACTATTTCGTGATGTAATGCGTGAGTGGTAATTCACATAAAGTCTCATTAACAAATAATGAAAGCTTTAAAGGCACAAAAAGGTTTTAGGAAATTTATAAAGAGCGGCCGTGATGTAAACAACACGGGCACTCGTTAACAACTGATTTTGAGGGAAGGTTTTGTAACTGTCAACGGCAGCGTTGCCAACTGGCGAACAGAATAGGAGGTAACAGGGTTGCCAATGTGGTAAATTTTGGTGCAGTTTTTGGTGATTTAGGGCTAGATAAATATATTCTGACTCGCTCACCTTTATTAAAAGGTGTCGGTATGAATCTGGGGCGAGTGAAAAACACTACCACAGCAGCCTCTCCAATTAGCCTTTTCCACATCAAAACCCTTTAGAAAAGGGGAGCCGTGCTACGGCTCACTTCCTGCTACCGCAAAGGTAGCGTCAGTGACGTCATACCTGCAGATAGCCTTCTAGCTTGGTGACTAAGAAGGGTGGGAAATAGATTTTTCCTACGTCAAAATCCCTTTTCTGGGCTCAGCCGTGTCGCTCCGTGAAATTGTACCAGAGAAAACACCAAGCTATAGACATATAAGGTAAATGACACTAGATAAAATAAATAAAGGGTTGAAAATAAAAAGCAACTAAAATATGAGAATATAATAAACTATAATACGCATAATAGAAAAATATATCACAGCCTTAATATACAGCATATTTTAAGGCTAATAACTTATATAAAATAAAATTCAGTTACCAAAAATACAGATTTAAATGTAATTCAATAATATATACAAATACAACTCAAATTCTAAATATGAACACCATTAGAATGGGCTGAGGTAGCTTAGGTAGATTGTTAATGAGGCTGGCGGAAAGGAAATGAGTAATAAACAAAGCCACTGCAAATTGCTCATGCTGTAGCAGGGGACACTGGTCTGCCCACTGCTACTGTCGGGTATTTAAGAGCCTCCAAGGACTTAAGGTAATGGCGTTTAAAAACTGAGGGTGACTTCCAACCAGTGTACTTTTTAAGATCATCAAAACTCATATATACTTGAAAAAGTTAATAGAAGAAAAAGTTAATAGCCCGGATGTCATGTACCTTCGGAAATGACCCTGGATTAGCTTTTTTGATAAAATACAAAATTTGTTGCCTTATACCCTTTAGAGAAATGGTCCCCCCAGCTTCCCTAATGAAAAGCAGCCCTTTCGAATGGCCAGATGTCCTAGAAAGGAAATCCTTCACAGTTCGCACAGGGCACAATGATGGATCCTGCGGAAGCGAGACAATTTTCCATGGCGACCACCTCCTATTTAAAGGGTCTTCATTCTTTGCGAGAAATGTTTGATTTGGTGAAAGCAACACGTCCCCCGAAGGTAAAAATTCTATATGGCCTGGGTCTCTGGATAAAGCAGACAACCCTGAAACCCTAGCACCTGAAGCCAGACTTAACAAAAATAGTGTCTTACGCAATAAGGATTGATAATCACACCCTAAGTTGTCTGTATCCGAAGCTAGCTGAAGTACTACATCGTTAAGAAACCATGACACCGTCGACGGTCTCTGTACAGGCCAAAGACGTGCACATGCCCTCGGAATAGACGTGAAGTAAGACTCAGTTAAATTGATACCAAATCCGATCTGGAAAATCTTTTTCAAGGCTGATTTCGTTGTTGTAATTGTGCTAGCCGCCAAACCTTGTTCAAATAAATTCCTGAAGAAGGTGATAGCTACATTAACTGTCATGCTCTGGATACTGGATGCGTTGAGGATTGCCGCCAATTTCTTAACTGCTGAATCATACTGACGGAGTGTTGATTCCCTTTTGTCTAACTCCAAGAACGAAATGTTCTCTGGGTCTATGTCCTCACCCCTTTGTCCTGCAAACTTCATGAAATCCATAAAGTTAGGGTTTTGTGAAGACCTGAGGAATCGAACACAGTCTTCGTTTGTACTTGTTGTGACAAGCTCGAGTTCGGAAGAGGGTGAGGACGGAGACCTAGTTCTAGGAGAAGAGGGAACCAGTTGCTCTTCGGCCAATGCGGTGCTATGAGTGCCCCTTGACCCATGAATGACCTCAACTTGTTCAGAACCTTCAGGAGAAGGTTCACTGGAGGAAACAAGTAAATTTTTCTGCCACTGGTTCCAATCTATGGTCAGAGCGTCTGTAGCGTAGGCCAGAGGGTCCAGGTTCGGGGCCACGTAACATGGGAGTTTGTGGTTCGCTTCTGTAGCAAACAGATCCACTTCCAGACCCGGTACTATGCTGCAAACCCTCTTGAATGACTTCCAGTCCAGTGACCATTCTGATTCCAGTGCAACTGAGCGAGAAAGTGCGTCCACTACTACGTTCTGAACTCCTGCCAGGTGAGTAGCTGATAGATGCCAGGTGTTCTTGGCCGCTAGAGAAAAGATTGCTATCATTACGTGGTTCACATGGCTTGATTTTGAACCGCCTCTGTTTATGCAGTGCACTACTACTGCACTGTCGAGCACCAACCTGATATGTGTCCTCTTTGGCGGGCGAAGTTTCCTCAGAGTAAGAAACACAGCCATAGCCTCCAGGACGTTGATGTGGAGCTTCTGGAACTGAGGCGACCATGTCCCCTGAACCTTCTTGTACTGCGAGTATTCCCCCCCAACCCGTCAGTGATGCATCCGTGTGCACCACTAAGGATGGGGGAGGAAACTGCAGCGGAATTTCCTTCGCCAATTTTGATGCTTTCAACCAAGGCCGAAGACGTTTCTTCAGAATCGCTGGCATCGGAGCAAGCTTGTCCCGGGACCTTGCATTGGCCTTCGAACGCCAAACTCGATTGATATCCTTGAGCTTGGCCTTCAACAGGACGTCTGTCACGGATGCAAACTGGAGAGAGCCTAAGATCCTCTCTTGGCTTCTCCTGGACGTCTTTTTGGATTTCAAGAATTGCCTTGTTGCCTTCCCAATCTCCTTTCTCTTTGCTGATGGAATGGAAAGAGTATGCGAGTCCAAGTCCCATTGGATACCTAGCCACTGGAACTTTGACTCTGGAGTCAGGTGGGACTTGCCTCTGTTGATTTTGAACCCTAGGTGTTCTAGGAAAGTCATGACCTTTACCGTGGCTTTCATACACTTGTCCTTGTCCATCTCCCACACTAGCCAATCATCCAGATACGCTACTACCATTATACCCTGAGACCTTAGCTCCTGCACCACCGACTCCGCTAGCTTCGTGAAAATCCTTGGGGCTATATTGAGCCCGAAGGGCATTACTTTGAAAGAGAGGGCTTCCCTCCCTAATTTGAAGCCTAGGAACGGACGGAAGTGCCGAGTTATTGGGACATGATAGTATAGGCGTCTGTAAGATCTATAGCGTCTGTAAGATCTATAGAGGTGGTGACGGCCCCACGGGGAAGTAAGGTTCGCAACTGAGAGATGGTCAGCATTTTGAACTTGTCGCACAAGTCTAAGATCACCCCTCTCTTGTCGGTGCCTTTCTTCGGAACACTGAACAAGCGTCCCTGGAACTTCAAATTCCTGGTCCTCAACACTGCTCCCTTTTGGAGAAGGTCCTGGGAGTAGTTTACCAACTCCTGTGTTGGCTCCTGATAGAAGGTGTTGGGTGGAGGAGGACCTTCGATTCAACTCCAGCCTAGGCCTCTGGAAACTATGCTTTTTGCCCAATTGCTGAACCCCCAACGATGACGAAAGTGGTACAGCCTGCCTCCTACCTGTGAATCCTCATTGAGAGGATGAGGGTCTTATCCCTCTTGCTGTCCTTGTACCTCTAGCTCGGCCAGAGGCTCTAGTTCCGCCACGTTGGCGAAAGGGACCTCTTGCTCTACCACCTCTCCTAAACCTGTTAAAAGGCTGAAATGCCTGACTCTCAAAGGTTGGGTTAAAGGCAGGCAACACCGCATACGGGGTTGGAGCTTGCTGGTTAGGAGACGGAGCAAACAGAACCAATTGATGCTGAGGCTGTGCCTTGGAGGTCGAAGGCTGTGGTACTTGCTGTAATGGTACAGCCTGGACTAAAGCTTGTTGTTGAGGTGCCTGGAAAGATTGGAATCTCCTTTGTTTCTTCCTTCGCTTCGCACCCGAGGAGGACGACTCCGGTTTCCTTTTATATGGAATACCCCAGCGAACCTGATGCTTTGGTTCAGGCGTGCTGCCTCATGCTGAACCTCGTTGACCACTGAGGGCGGGAACAGATCTGCGCCCCAAATTGAAGAAGCCAGAAGCTTGTTCGGTTCATGTCTAATCACAGCTTCGGATAGGACGTTTCCTGCAATTTCTCCTAGCCACCGCAAAATCATACAGGTCGCATTGCATGCTTAACAGTAATGTCTTTGCGATAACCTTAAACAGTGGCTCCTGTGCGTACTCAAGAGCCGCCGTCTCGGTCATCACTAATGAGTTAAGAGACCTTGCAAGACGTGACCTAGCATCGAATTCTGTTTGAATCAGAGCATCCGACAGCCTAGTGATTGCACAATCCGGCTTAAGCTTCCCCACAGAGAAGGTTGCAGGCAGATCTACCCACAAATCCTCCCCGCCCGGAAGAAGCAGTGATGTAGGATCTGTTTCTCTAAGCTGGGGCATGGGCTCATCACGCGTCACTGCTTGAAGACTAAGCTCCGCCACCTTAGATGTAAAAGGTAACAGGTTCTCTTTGTCTGAGGTGAACATAGTGAACGGGCTCTTACAGGCTGTGATTCTAGTGTTTGCGCAGTTCCACTCTTCCAAACTGTGAACCCATGTCTGTTGGGCCTGGTCCCTGGAAAGGATGACCATTTCCTTTGGAACCTTATCCTCCTTAACAAGAGCAGCCTCCGTAAGCCAAACATAGCCAATGAAAGGGGGCTGCAAGCCTGCGGGGAAGAACTCTTAGTCCTCGAGTCTCCGGGTACCGCAGCCTTCTATTGTTAACATCCCATTGATGAACGGAGCGAAGTTCGCTACCCTCCAAGGGTTACTTGGATGAAAGGGAGGGAGAGTGGAACCGTCCAGCATACTCTGGCCTTGCACTAGATTACTAGAATGGGCTGAGCCTGCTGCACCCTGCTGAAGACCTGCAATGAGAGACTCTTGAGTACCCAGTCTCTTAATCACCTCCTCAAACCTTGCCGTAACTGTACTGACCAAAGTTACTAGGTTATTGACCTGTTTTAAGATATTCGTATTGAACAGATCCTACCCAGCGGGAGAGGAATCCCCTTTGTCCTTTGGTACCTTATAAGGTATCAGGCCCTTAGAAGTTGATGGTAAGGGGCTCGAAGGGGAATGGTAAGATTTCCCCTCCTTTGAACTTAGTTTTGAGGACTTTGACAGGGACTTCTGTCTGGGTTTAGTACCTCCAGTATGGGATGCCGGAACACTTATAGGAAGGTAGTCATATGATGCTTTTGGTACTGAAGCTCTTTTTTGCAGTGTTTTTGACTGAAGTTTCTTTACTTTAGGTATCACCGAGGCGGGTTGCGCCCTAGGAGGAGGCAATCCCCCGGTGAAACCTTGAAATGATTTAGAAGAAGAAGGAGTGGAAGAGTTAGACGTACTCAAGGAATGACCCTGAGGACTTAAAGGGCTAGCCTCATCAATGCTCTTACCAATACAAATATCCGGTGTAATGGGCACATCTTCTGTAAGCGGAAGTGGCACTCCTCCCAACACAAGCTCCGGTAACTCCTCGTCTTCTTGTTGAGATACCAGTTCCTGAATAGTATCAATTATTGGAGCTGCAACTTTTGGGTCCACGTAGGCGGTTTGTTTTCCTGCCGGGAAGATTAAAGCCGCCATTCCCTGGGAAAGGATGTAAGGCTTTGCCTTCCCAACGTTCCGCCCAAAGCCTCCTACCCAAACCTTGAGGGTGGAGAGAGCAGCATCCCTTGCAGACTGATCCGCCTGTAAGAAAAGAAATATGTTAACCTTGAACTTAACTTACTATGCTATCGGAGACGATAGGGCTAAAAGTTCAGTAAGATACTATACCATTACAAAGACCACATTAAAGATAGAAGCACCGGGAACGGGTAACTTACCGAAGAAGTAACCCGATGTACCATCTCGTAGCAAGCAAAACAAATCTTGTGATGCCACACTACGGAGTTCTCTATCAGCACAGCGCAGGGGGCATGGCCCCGGCAAACGTCGTGCCCATCAAGGATCCTGGAGGACGGTATTACAGCCGGCAACCAGACATTGGGTGGCCTGTAAATGTAATGATACACGAGTATCGCTATGTAAAAAGATATGAAAAACTCAAGGTAACATGATATTATGCCGGAGTGACCCGGACTAGAGAGACATATGCATCCCGGGAACTCGTGCTAAGAGCATATAAATCAACCTGAAACCGTAGTAGCCTGGAGGACAATACCTTCCGGGTATCCCGGAACCTCCTATTGAAGCTACCCAACCAGGGAGAATGAAATACAAAGGCACTAGCAACGGGCTATCCCGGGCGGCAATGAACCCGGGGGTTCAATGTACGTAATTAAACGAAACAATAAAGTAAAAAATGAATACTATTATCTCTGCCTACGGAGGTACAACCTCCCCCAAAAAAAACCCTCTACGATTGCCGGTGAGGCCGGAATGTAAACCCGCCATATGCGGGGAGGGAATGTCTAAGGCGGGAGGGTGAATACACTCAGAGGCGGGAGGAGCCGAGCGCGCCCGGACTACCGCCAACTCCGAAGTAAGGTCGGCTGAGAAGCGACACCCACCGACCTAAGGCCTGAGATGCTCCCTTCCACACCCCCCCTCAGGGACTCGGGTCGGTCATCTGCGACAACCTGAGCGAGAGAAGCACCCACTTAGTGAGGGCCCCGAGAGGAGGGGGGGGAAAGGCAGGTTGGGAGGGGTGACGATCACGTGACCCAGCAGCTCCCCGCGATTACTGGACCGTGAGGAAGGCGCAGGGGAAACCTACGTAGTAGGCTAGCCGACACAAACAACCAAGAAAAAAATAAAAAAATAAATAATAAATACTCAAAACTAATGTAAAATCATGCTCTAACACAGGGACAGGGAAAAAGAAATAGACGGGAAGAGAAATGAACATCAATTCACCTAACAACCAGGCAGGACCACCTGATAAGGATGGCACTAACCCGGACAAAGCCAGAACCGGCCTATGCCGAAACGATATAACAAAACCGTAGGGCAGATGGCCAGGGTAGGCATGATAAACAAACAAAATAAAATCATAATGAAACGAAGTTAAACTATAACGGTGGGTACCGATGAGGCACGAAACAAAGACACATGCTCGAAAGGAAACCCCCGTGCCAAATCACGAAAATAACAGAAACAAGAAACATAAAACATATAAACGATCGACAAAACTGCCATCCAAGAAAAGGCAAATAAACGGTACTGAAATACTACTCGGTTCACGAAGTATGGAAGACCACGCGAAACCGAAACGACACAAAAGGGGAACGCCGTAATGGTGGCGCGCAGTCGCCTCAGCGAAGGCGACGCCAGACAAAGCCCTAAATAAAAGGACCATGAGGGTCAAAATCACTCCCTAAATAGTGTCGAACAAAAAACCAGTACTTAACTTGGATGCAGAAGCATATTGACGACCCATGACGTAAAAACACAAGCCAAAAAAGCAGAAGAAATTAAAGCGCAAAAATAATGTGCGCCTCTCGTAATGGCTATCAAAGGAATGTAATATTTTACCTTAGAAATAGCGCTAAAGGAACGTATTTCATGGAGCGACACGGCTGAGCCCAGAAAATGCTTAAAAACTGTCCAGTCAATTTGGCAATTACTGTAATTAATCAAAATATCTCACTACAAAAATTAAGTCTTTTCATAACCTAGAAGTACTAATAAAAGCTGTTCAGATCTGTAACAAAAATTTTTTAAAGCAAACAGACATCTACGACAAATAATCTGAAAAAGTGTGCGCTGGATCCTTGGCCATCTGGGTAAAAGAGGAAATGAGGATGTTGAAAAACCAGCAAAGTTGCAACTACCACTGCCAGATCAAAAGTAGCTATTCCTTCCTGCACAGTTTAACATCTCTACAACTCATCATCTATAATAAATGGCAGACTTCATGGAATGATGAATCTCATCACAAATTAAATCCAGTTAAACCCTTAGTTTGATTGTGGCATTCTTTAAACCATAAATAATGGAACATATATCATCAACTTTAAATGTACCTCTCATTTAACCCATGAAAATTTGATGAACTGTCCACATGACAATCCTTGCGTGCCGACACACGAGTCATCACAAAAATGGTTTATGTCAATGTCTAAACTTTAATTAGCAGAGTAAAATTTAAGAAACACCAATATGGGAATCTATTTATCCAACTACATACATAATTGAATTTTTAAAACCTTAAGTTTATTTTTTACAACCTTAAATTTATTTGATCAAATTTAAATTTTATTATTCAAGACATATCCCTAGGGGAAGCATTATGAGTAGAGTATTTTCTCTAAAAATACCAAATTTGTAACTAATTTGTATTTTTCATAACTAACAAACCTGAGGTCTTAACATTAGGATTTACTAGCGCCAAGCTGGAAACCGGTAGAATTAAAATTAAACTTGTGAGATCCAGGGACTAATGGCATCTATACCAGGTCACGGGACATGTATACCCAGAATGCCCTCAGCGTCCTGTGACCCACCAGTTACATTTCTAACCCAGTTTAGACTGCTAGAGAGGTGGTTCAAGGTGGGCCTTTACATGTTAAGACCTCAGGTTTGTTAGTTATGAAAAATACATATTAGTTACAAATTTGGTATTTGTTCATATACGGAACAAACCTTCGGTCTTAACATTAGGATAGACTTACTTATTGGAGGGAGGTAAGTCTCTACGACTGTACTTACAAACAACCTCCAGCACCCCGGCCTGAGGTGCCTTGTCCTTCTTAAGTACTCTCTTAGTGCCCTGACGGGGCACAGAAGCATCTCATCTTTGTCATTGTCTACAAAGTCTGCCAAGGAAGGTATGGCAAAGGAGTAGAATCTGCCGTCCATTATTGCTGGGTTTTAAGTCTTGGCCACGAATTCTGGAACAAACTCAAAATACCATTGACCTCCAACCTCTCAAGTGCTTTATGAGATATGACAGGCCATGTAGCTCCCCCCCCCCCCCCCCCCCCCCCCCCCTTTTGGTTGAAGCTAGGGCCAATAAGAAGACTGTCTTCAGGGTCAGGCTCCTATCTGTGGACTGCCTTAGTGGTTCGTAGGGGGGTTTTGTCAGACTACTCAGTACCATGGTCAGATCCCAATCTGGGGCTTTTAGTTCCTTTGGTGGACATGACTGTTCAAAGCTCCTCATCAGCATGGCCAACTCCCATGAAGACGAAATGTCCAACGCTTTCATTCGTAAGACTAAGGCTAGAGCAGACCTGTACCCCTTCACTGCAGATACAGACATATGCCTTTCTGTTCTGAGATATACCAGAAAGTCTGCTAACTGCTGAATAGTGGTACCGAGTGGAGACAAGTTCCCTCTACGACACCAATCACAGTATGCCGACCACTTTCCCTGGTATACTGCCGCAGATGATTTTCTGATATTTCCTGCCATCTGAGTTGCTGCTTTCTGCAAAAACCCTCTCGCTCGGAGGAGATACTTGACAGTCTCCACCCGTGAAGCGATAGGGACTTCACCGACTGGTGGTACCTCTCCATGTGCGGCTGACATAGTAGGTTGCTCCATGGGGGTAACTCTCTCGGCATGTCTATTAGGAGTTCCAGTAGGTCTGGAAACCACTCTGCCTTCGGCCATAACGGAGCTACCAGGGTCATTTTGAGGTTCTGAGACCGCATTACCCTGTTCAGAACCTGACGGATTAGACAAAATGGAATAAATGCGTACACGTCCAGATTGTCCCAAGGGTGTTGTAGTGCATCTTCTGCTACTGCCTCTGCGTCTGGGACTACCGAACAATACACTTCCAACTTTTTGTTGTACCTGGTTGCGAATAGGTCTATGATCGGCCTTTCCTACAACATGAGCATCCTGTCCACTACCTGTTGGTGCAAGGACCACTCCGTTCCCAGTATCTGATCCCTGCGGCTCAACTTGTCGGCCACTTTTTCCCGGAATATATCTGGCCCTGATGTCAACCAAGTTCTCTACAGCCCACTGATGGAGTTGAACTGTCATCACATGTAACTGCCGAGAAACTAGGCCTCCTTGCTTGTTTATATAAGCTACTACTGTGGTGTTGTCTGACATCAATACCACTTAATGTCCCTTCACTCTCTCCCTGAATTCCTGTAGAGCTAGAAATGCTGCTTTTAACTCCAGCACGTTTATATGGAGTTCTCTGTCCTTGCAACTCCATTTTGCTGACACCATCAACTCCTCCATATGTGCTCCCCAGCCTTCTAGTGACGCATCTGAGAACAGCAAGAGGTCCGGGGAGGGTTGTTGAAGGGGGACACCCACTGTCAGATTGTCGTCGTTCACCCACCACAGCAAGTCTTTCTTCACTTCTGCCGACAAGGGACTTTGCTCGTACGGGTGATCCACTATTGGTGACCAAAACTCCTTCATCCTCCATTGTAGAGACCGAAGGTGTAGCCTTCCTTGTGGTACTAGCTTCTCCAGGGAAGTTAGGATTCCCAGTACTACCTGCCACTGCCTTGCTGACTGTTTGTTTTCCCAGAAAGACATTCACCACTTGTTTGCATTTCTCTATTCTTTGGTCTGTCGGGAATACTTTGGCTTCTATTGTGTCTATAACTATTCCGAGATACTCCAAACGTTGACTTGGATCCAACTGCAACTTCTCCTGATTTATCACAATACCTAGGCTGTGACAAAACTGCAGGAGGGTCGCCCTGTCCCTGAGTAATTTCTCTCTGGACTTCGCTATCACCAGCCAATCGTCCAGATATCTTATTAGCCTGATCCCCTGAGCATGCGCCCACGTCGACACGAGAGTGAACACACTTGTAAAAACTTGGGGAGATGTTGTCAATCCGAAGCACAGGACTTTGAATTCGAAAGCTTTCCCTGCAAGACTGAAGCGGAGAAATTTCCTTGAAGACTGATGGACTGGTATCTGAAAGTATGCGTCCTTCAGATCGATTGTCAGCATAAAGTCCCCGATCCTGACTGCTTGTAGAACCGTTTTTGGGGTTTCCATTTTGAAACTGGTTTTCCTTATAAACAGATTCAATGTTGACAGGTCTATTACTGTCCTCCACTCCCCGCTGGCTTTGGGTACCAGGAAAATCCTGCTGTAGAAGCCTTTTGACGGACTGTATACTTGTTCCACAGCTCCTTTTTCCTTCATCTTCTTCACTTCGTCTTGCAGAATAACGGCCTTCTGAGATTCTTGAGCATAAGCGAAGTGGGGTAATGGCTGTTCCATCAGGGGCGGGGTTACCTCGAATGGAATCAAATACCCGACCCTGAGAACATCCACCACCCACTGCTCTGCTCCCAGTTCCTGCCACACCTTCCAGTGATTTGCCAGGCAACCCTCCACTGGTGTGGCCGAGTGATGAGAGGCACCCATCCTATCTTCTTGAGCCCCTCCCTCTTCCCCTACTCCCCCTTCCGCTATTGTTTCTATTGTGAAAGGGCCGATGAACTAACCTCTTTGGGGAAGAGGGTCTTGTTGTTCTATTAGGAATGTTATGTCTCACTGTCTTCTTCCGAGGTATTTGCTGTTGCCTTACCTCCATAGAGGTAGCTTGACTGTTAAGACGTTTTCCTAACTGCTTGCTGTACCAATCTATCGTTAGTGTCCATCCTTCTTCTATCTATAGCCCTTCTAGCATGACCTCTGGCAACAGCAGTTGCAACTCCAAGATATCCCCATTCCTCATTGCTAACAGGGAATCCAAATCAACAGTGCAGCTTAGTCTAGCCAGCGCTGCATCTCTCCTCATTAGCACTTCTGAGGATGCAATCTTCACCACTGCTGTTGACCAAAGATCTAACCAAGAAGCGGTCTGAAAGACAGAAGAAGCTGTTGCTTTTAACGTAGCAGCCTCTTGGTAAGTCATTGAAGGGCACTCCATTTTAACCTGATCCAAGGTTAATCCAGGCCTTAACCTTACCACATTAGGGTTCACTTGTCTAGACAGCAAAGGGACCTTCGGTGTCGTATAATATTTCCTTTGTTTCATCATTGGAGGAGGAATAAACTTAAATGATCTATTAGATCTTAAGGAATTATCCCTTCCTGCAATCCGTGCGTTTACGTGTTGTAAAACAGACTCCGCATGACTCAAACAAGGCAATTCATAAGACACCTTGGTATCCCTTTTCAATCCAAATACGTACCATGTCAATTACCGGAGGAAGCATACTGGCAGGTGTTTCTGTCTTCTCCGAAAGGTTACTGAATTGACGAATCAAATCAGTCACCTCCGCATACGAGGCCAGAAACTCTTGGTTTTCTCCTTCCTCCGGCTCTAACATACTGTTCTCCGCCACAGGGGATGTTATCTCACCCCTATCCCCTGACAAACAGCAGGTAATTTCCCAGCCGCCTGCCCCTGATGGCCACCGTTGGCTCGATCCCGAATAGTCAGTAGGGGAACGAGAACGCCTCATTCTTTCTCTGCTCACGGATCTAGAGTGAGAATCTTGTCTAGACCTCCAAGATGAAGGCTCCCTTGAAACCGAGATAATTTCATCTTTATTAGGATTGGTATCGTTTCCGAGCGTCGGAGAATTCTGCCTCGATCTTTCATCCAGACGGACAATGCCTTCCACGAACGTATCAGACGAGGTTGCCAACTCTCTATTCTCCGAACTTTTGATAGGAGCCTTATCATCCTTTGTGCATATTTTGAACTGCCTTACGGGCGAAACTGGAACCTGCATTCTATTCTTTGCTGCACCTTTCGCCACCAACATTGATTTTACCAGCGGTATCGTAGTCTTTGTAATCCGAACTGGCAACTCCGCGTCGGCCGCTGGTCCATTGGCCATCGCCTCTCTCGCTTGTTCGGACTCTTGCAAACGGCTTCGTCCGCTAGCTTTGTGCTTACCAGCCACTGACTTCCCGACTTTCCTGCTGACTGGGATACGACAGTCCTGGTCTGAAGATGAAGAAGAATTCACTCTTCTCCTCTTAGCCCGAGGATCAGTCACGAAATCCTGAATCCTCCAACGCTTGACTGACGCTTGCCGTGACGTCATCGAACTTAGCGATGACGCCGAACTAGAGGAAGAAGATGAAGAAGACGAATCACGCCTTTTCTTTTTGTCTTTCTTAGCCATTTTCTTCTCAATGTCCTGTAATTTCTTCATTACAGTTTGTACTGCCCAGTCAGGAAGCGTATTTGAGTCCGGGTGCAGCAAAATAGGCCGAGAAGCAGTCTGTGACGTCATCGCGCCTGCCATATCGGCGAGTGATGTATGTTGTGACGTCACCAATCTTGTAAGGAGAGACTGTGTGGCTTCTGCTGGCATCCGCACGTTTGCCGCCAAACTACCCCCCACGTTCTGCATCGCTGTAAACATAGAATTTGATGGCGTAGCCGCAGCATTATTTCCCATAAATTGCAAGCCAGGGGGATGAGGAACATTCAGCGCTGCCGGACCCTGCTGGAACCGTGACGCCATATAATGCGCAAGCAAACCCTCCAAGGTTGGTACGCCTGGTAGGCCTAGCGCTGACCACATACCTTCCATCCTATGCGCTTCAGGAGCCGGCACCTGGAACAAAGATGGCGATGCTCCCCCTCTACCAGCTGGGAACAAAGGAGCGTGCATATTATGCATAAAGTTGCCCAAAACCCCTCCTGACGTTTCCAATAACGAATCGCTAGGAGAAACCGAAGGGGTATGGGACAAATCAAAAGCAGGTGGCGAAACATATGGAACAGTCTGGTTTATTGCCGATACAAAAGAAGCCGGAAAGGTTTGGTCATCCAAAGATGGCGCCACCTCCTTCCTTTTGTACTGGCCTTTCTCATAGAACTTTTTCCACTGTTCCACCGACCAACCCCGACAAACAGAACATGGATTAGTAACCGTACATACGTTTTCCCTGCACCTATTACACGTTGGATGAGGATCCATTGACACCGAAGTTAGGAATCTAGAACATGGAAAGCCACTGACTCCGGGGCATTTCCTTTGTCTCCTCTTCAAAACCGCAGAAGATCCCGATGGTGAGGCGAAAATTTCCATCATACCACTGATACACTCTTACCGATCGCACTAACACTGAGCACACTTGGAGAAAGAAAAAGTAATAAGAAAATTGAAAAATGAAATGGCTAAAAAATGGGCAAACTGAAAACCGGCTTTAAATCAGATAGACAGTAAACACGTCTTATCTTAAAGGCGGTAGGAAAATATCTGGTGGGTCACAGGACGCTGAGGGCATTCTGGGTATACATGCCCCATGACCTGGTATAGATGCTAATAGTCCCTGGATCTCACAAGTGTAATTTTAATTCTACCGGTTTCCAGCTTGGCGCCAGTAAATCCTAATGTTACGACCAAAGGTTTGTTCCGTATATGAACAATAATCTGATGATTATTATTAGCTGTAGACCACTACAACAATCGTGGCTCTAGATAAAGCAGCCCAGTATGGAAAACAAAATTTCAAGAGATAGAAAACAATAGTTTTATACATTCAACTTACCTGTCAGATATATACTTAGCTATTAGACTCCGTTGTCCGACAGAAATTCGAATTTCGCGCACACGCTACCGGTAGGTCAGGTGATCTACCTGCCTGCCGCTGGGTGGCAGGAATAGGAACCATTCCCGTTTTCTATCATATTTTCTCTGTCAGCCATACTGGCAACATCGTTGTTGGTATCTCCGGTTGGATTCGTGGACTTTTTGGTGACGTATTTGGATTGATTGTACTGGCATACGCGATTGTGGACTGTTTATTGGATTTGTTTTGGATTGTTCAACATGATATCTGACTCTGGAAGTGTAGTGAGAAAGTGTGTGAATGAGGGGTGCAAGGTTAGGATGCCGAAGGCATCGGTTGATCCTCATACTATTTGTAAGAAATGTAGGAAGTATGAATGCTCTTATGATAACACTTGTCATGAATGCGAGGGTCTGAGTGCTGAAGAATGGAAGTCTCTAACTTCTTATTTGAAGAAGTTAGAAAGAGACAGGGTGAGGAAGTCCTCTTCCAAAACCTTGCCTAGTTCTGTATCTAGCGAGGTAATTAGTAATTTTATACCCTCTTCTCCATTAACTGCTCCCTCTAACTTTGTAGTTTCTGCTCCTGTTGTAGAACCAACAGATTCTGCATCAGAGATTGCAAATCTCAAAGCCGCCCTTAAGAAAATGGAAAACAAAATGGCAGCGATTGAAGGTAAGCAAAGTGATTTATTCAGTGCTGTGGATAGTGATATAAGTGTCCCCAGTGCAGTGGAGGGGGCGTCTGATTGGCTCCACAACGCTCCTAGGCCTAGACCTCTTTCAAGCTCCCAAGCCCAGAGGAGAAGGAATGTCAAAAGCCGTAAGGAGGTTGTGGAGGATCCCCACCAGTCAGACGTCCCTTCGGCAATTTCTGTATCACCTCAGAATGCCAGAGAACGCTAGGAAAAGCGTTCTTCGCGAGTGTTTCTCTTCGTCGGAAAATTCTTCTCCTAAGAGAGGTTGGAGATCTGCGGATCTGTCACGCCCCCTGAAAAGAGGCTGGGATGAGTCCAGGATCAACTCGAGTCCTGAACCTTTCCCGGAGGATCTTCCTTCGGAGAGTAAGAAAGCCAAAAATGTGCTGCTTTCCTCTGCAGATTCATGGGAACCTGAGAAGGATCGATCTCCTTCTCCTCCATTGGACGCGAACAAGGAAACGACTAGGATCTTACGAACATGCAGGATTCTATCGCTTCTCTTGTGGGAGTTCTGTCAAGAGATCCTCTTAGAAAGAAAGACGCTTTTCTTCCTATAAAGAAATCTAGGCCTTCTGTGGGTCAGACTCGCCAGCAAGATTTGTCCTCTTCAGACGTTGAGTCGGATTCTTCAGTCTTTCACAGACCTAGCAAGATCCGTTCTCCTGTCAGGCGCAAGATGCCAGCCAGGCGCGAGGAGCCAACCAAGCGCGAGACGCCAGCCAAGCGCGAGGAGCCAGCCAGGCGCGAGGCGCTAGCCAGGCGCGAGGAACAAACCAGGCGCGAAGCGCCAGCCAGGCGCGAGACGCCAACCAAGCGCGAGAAGCCAGCCAGGCGCGAGGCGCCGGCCAGGCACGTGACGCTAACCAGGCGCGAGGAGCCGGCCAGGCGCGAGGCGCCGGCCAGGCGCGAGGCGCCAGCCAGGCGCGAGACAGTCAGGCGCAAGGTGCCAACCTGTAGCAAGGACTTAGACTCTCCTGGAGTTGTTTCTCCTTCTCAAACACATAGAAGATCTGCTGAGAAAGAGATTGTACCTTCAAAGGTGACGGTATCCACCTCTACCTCGCAGAGGTTTTCGGTGGAATTACACAGTCCTTCTCCTACCATGAGTATTTCTCCTAGGGATACTAGATCTCACGATAGAGAGTCTCCCAGGAGAAATCGTTCCCCATCGAACCTAGAACTCGAAGATGTTTCCGAGGAAGAGGTATCTACCAGCGAGGGACTTTCTAATTATAAAGTCTTAGCCTCGCTTCTTCTACAAGAATTCGGGGATTCACTTAGTCCTGCTGCTCCTCCTTCTCCGAGATCGCTGTTCTCCAGTACAAAGACGCCAAAATCCTCTTCGTTTCTGAAAATGAAGCCTGCGATCTCGATGAAAAAGGCTCTTCAATCATTAGATTCTAGGCTGGTTTCTAAGAAGGAGTCCTTAAGAACAGTTTATTGCTCTCCTCCCTCCAAACTTGCAGGCAGGAGAGGTATTTGGTACTAGACAGAGGAAGCTATGGGACTGATGCTCCCTTCTTCTGCCGAATCAGATTTCTCTAGCCTGGTAGAATCGGCTAGAAGACATTCTCTGAACTCGGCAAAAGCGTCTTGGGGTATGTCAGAATTAGATCAGCACCTTAAGGGAATTTTCCACGTCTTAGAGGTGTTCAACTTCCTGGATTGGTCCCTTGGGGTGCTGGCTAAAAAGACGAAAGAACCAGTTTTTCTAGATCCTGAAGCGTTACACAGTAGCCTATCATGTATGGATAAAGCTGTACAGGATGGATCTGGCGAATTGGCTTCTCTTTTCGGATCTGGCATTGTCAAAAAGAGATCCCTTTACGGTTCGTTTTTGGCAAAAGGAGTGTCTCCGTCTCAGAGGTCCGCTCTACTATTCGCACCTCTGTCGGATCACCTGTTTCCTGCGCTTTTGGTAAAGGATATATCACGTTCCCTTTCTGAAAAAGCTACTCAGGATCTTCTGGTACAGTCTACTAAGAAGAATAGACCTGCAGTACCTATTCCTAAGAAGACGGCACATACTCCTATTGTGCCCTTTCGTGGAGGCTCCTCGACTCGACCTCCTACGAAGAGGAAGGTTTTTGACAAACAAGGAAGGTCTTCCTTCCGCTCGTTTAAGAAAAACAAATAGCAGCCATGTCCTCCAAACACATGTAGGGGCCAGGCTTCAACACTTTGTAGAAGCGTGGTCCGTAAGAGAAGCAGATCCCTGGACTCTGTCTGTTCTAGAGAAGGGGTACATCATTCCCTTCCTAGACAGACCTCCTTTATCAACATCTCCAAAGGAATTGTCGGCGAGGTACAAGGACCCTGTTCTGAGAGAGACTCTTCTTCAGACGGTGGTTTCGATGAGGGACAAGGAAGCAATAGAAATAGTACAGGATCCACACTCCCTGGGGTTTTACAACTGCCTTTTCTTAGTGCCAAAGGCTTCGGGGGGATGGAGACCCATACTGGACGTAAGCATTCTGAACCGTTTCGTGGAGAAAAGAAATTCTCCATGGAGACTTCAGCTTCGGTTCTGTCAGCCAAGCGTCAGGGAGATTGAATGGTCTCCCTGGACCTTCAGGATGCTTACTTTCATGTCCTGATTCACCCATCGTCAAGGAAGTATCTCAGATTTGTGTTACGCGGAAAGATCTTCAAGTTCAGGGCCTTGTGCTTCGGCCTATCCACGGCTCCTGAGGTATTTACGTACCTGATGAGGAATGTGGCCAGATGGCTTCATCTAAAAGGGATCAACATCTCTCTGTATCTCGACGATTGGCTAATCCGAGCCAAGTCGGAGAAACAATGTTTGGAGGACCTACAAACTACTTTGAACCTGACGAAATCTTTAGGATTACTCGTGAACCTCGAGAAATCCCAGATGATCCCCAGCCAGAACTTAGTTTATCTGGGGATTCGGATGGATTCTCTGGGTTTTCGGGCTTTTCCTTCCCAGGAAAGACTTGTTCGGGGCTTACAGAAAGTCTCGAACTTCCTAGGGAAAAAACGAAGTTCAGTAAGGGAATGGTTAAGCCTTCTGGGGACCCTGTCCTCACTAGAATAGTTCATTTCCCTAGGAAGACTCCATCTACGCCCGCTTCAATTCTTCTTAAGAAGAATTTGGAGTTGGAAGAACGGGCAACTCTCAGACACTTTCGTGATTCCATTGGATGTGAAGGTTCATCTAAAGTGGTGGCTGATACCCCTGAAAAAGAACGAGGGCTTGTCTCTAGAGGTTCGGAGCCCAAACCTAATCTTATTTTCAGACGCCTCAGAGAAGGGATGGGGAGTGACTCTTGGGACAAAAGAAGTGTCAAGCCAATGGAAGAAGGAACAGGAAGCCTGGCATATAAACGCCAAGGAGCTTTACGCTATTTTCCTAGCTCTAATATCCTTCGAACCAGAGGTCAAAGGTCAAGTAGTACAGGTCAACGCGGACAATACCAGGGCGTTGGCCTATATCAGGAAACAGGGGGGGACTCACTCATTTTCCCTGTTCGAGATAACGAGAGATCTTCTATATTGGACAAAAGAGAAGAACGTTACCCTCCTTACGAGATTCGTGAAAGGAGAGAAAAATGTCAGAGCAGACAGGCTAAGCAGGTCAAACCAAGTTCTTCCCACAGAGTGGACTCTTCACGATCAAGTTTGTCAGAGCCTGTGGTCCCTGTGGGGCAGACCACAAATAGACCTATTTGCCACCTTCCTATCCAAGAGGATAGGGAACTTCTGCTCCTCGGTGGAAGACCCGAGAGCGATAGCGGTGGATGCCATGCTGCTGGATTGGGCAGGTCTAGATGCCTACGCCTTTCCCCCCTTCAAAATGTTAGGAGTGGTATTAAAGAAGTTTGTGGCTTCAAAAGGGACGAGACCAACACTCGTCGCCCCTTTTTGGCCCTCTCAAGATTGGTTCACAGAGGTACAGGAATGGACAGTGGACTTCCCAAGATCTCTTCCAAACAGGATAAATCTTCTCAAACAACCCCACTTCGAGAGGTATCATCAAAACCTCCCCGCTCTCGCTCTGACTGCCTTTCGACTATCGAAAGACTTGTTTGAGCGAGAGGTTTTCAAGCAAATCTTCAAAGGCAATTGCTAGAGCCCGAAGATCCTCAACTATTCGGGTCTATCAATCCAACTGGGATGTTTTCAGAAGATGGTGTAAAAAGAAGAAGCTGTCCTCCTCCGATACCTCTGTGACCAACATTGCTGACTTTCTGATATTCCTTAGAGAGGAATCTCAGTTATCGGTGTCGACAATCAAAGGCTATCGAAGCATGCTCTCTGCGGTTTTTAGAAACAGAGGCTTAAACATAGCAGAAGATAAGGATCTACATGACCTTATAAGGTCATTCGAAACCTCGAAAACCACTTCTCCTCGTACTCCGAGCTGGAACTTGGATATGGTACGTAAATTCCTGTCGTCAGATAGATTTGAACCTCCCCACAAAGCGTCGTTTAGAGACTCAACGAGAAAATGTATTTTCTTATTGTCTCTAGCGACTGCTAAAAGGACTAGTGAAATCCACGCTCTTGATTCTTGAGTGGGATTTAAGGAAGACGCAGCAATTTGTTCTTTCCAGACTCTGTTTCTGGCCAAGAACGAGAACCCTTCAAAACCTTGGCCAAAGAGTTTTGAAGTCAAAGGTCTTTCAAATCTAGTGGGAGAGGAAATGGAAAGATCCTTATGTCCAGTTAGAGCCCTGAAGTTCTATCTAAAGAAGAAGAACGAACTCGGGGGATGTAAACAAAGTCTATGGTGCGCAGTACGGGATCCTAGAAGACCCATGTCAAAAAATGCGTTAGCATTTTTTGTAAGGAGCATTATAACAGACGCTCATGGTACCTGCACAGATGACTCTTTCAGGACTCTTCAAGTGAAAGCTCACGAGGTAAGAGCTGTAGCCACTTCCTTAGCCTTTCATAAAAACATGTCTTTAAAAGACATATTAGATGCGACTTACTGGAGGTGTAATTCAGTTTTCGCATCTCACTATCTTAAAGACGTTAAAGTGACCTATGAGAAGTGCTTCTCTCTAGGTCCTTTTGTATCAGCGGATACGGTGCTGGGACTTGGAACACATACCGATCCTTAAAAATTTTCAATTATTTATTTTGATTATTGTACGTAGACCTGCCTTGTGAGACGAGTTTTTGGTTTTCTACTGACGGGAGCGCTTGATGTCGCACAGGCGGCCGTTGCTTCTGTCAGTAAGGAATCAGGAATGCGTCTTACTGGCCAGGTTGTACAAAAAAAAAAATTTTTATTATTATTATTTTTGTACTTTTGCGTGTACGAATGTTTGTGATTCGAGTTTGTGGTTGTTTGCGAGGAGTTCGGGGATAACTCCTTGCAATCTTAGAACTAACACAGTGGTTAGGTTAAGGTGATCGGGATCGGTGTTGTGCTCCTTGAATAAGGTTCTTGTCAAGTAAGTGGATCAGCACCCATTGACATAGTCCTTCCAGGCTCTGCCGAGTAAGTGGATAAGACCCCTTTGGCAGAATTACAAGAACTCTTAGCCATAGATCAATATCTCGCTGAGGCTCTTGAGACTGAGCAGACTCCTGGATAGTATTCATGAAGTCTTCAGTCTAATCAGGTAGGAACCAAGGTTTTATTTGTTTATTACCTACAACGTATGTTGTGATTCCTGTTTAAATCTGTAATTAGCTGTCTCTTACCCTCCTCCAATGGTGTGAATCAGCTAAGTATATATCTGACAGGTAAGTTGAATGTATAAAAATGATATTGTTATGATACAATAAAGTTTTATATATACTTATCTGGCAGATATATACGATTTATACCCACCCTACCTCCCCTCAGGAGACAGGCGGTATAGAGAAAATATGATAGAAAACGGGAATGGTTCCTATTCCTGCCACCCAGCGGCAGGCAGGTAGATCACCTGACCTACCGGTAGCGTGTGCGTGAAATTCGAATTTCTGTCGGACGACAGAGTCTAATAGCTAAGTATATATATCTGCCAGGTAAGTATGTATAAAACTTTATTGTATCATAACAATATCATATTAAATACAAATAATTGAAACTTGTGTGAGCATGCTCAGTGAGAAAGCATTTGCTCCTAGCTTCTGAAAGCCAAATGTGGAGTGGCTAAATCTCTAGGTACTACGTAATAGGCCTGATGATTGCAGTCATGGGTATGTTCTCAGTATGATAGTACTTAAAAGTAGCCCTTCTTAAAAGTCAAACTTAAGAAAATTCATGTTTTATGCAGGGAAAATTCTTGTTATGCAGGGTGGAGAAGATTTCCATCAGGTCTGGAAATGATTAGTGGTTTGGCTTCATCTGTAGATTGATGCACCTGTAGTTTCTGCAGGGGTGTCAACAGTCATCAGATTTTTTTTAGCATATGAGCAGGGAGGTCCATGGGCTGATGGGCTGCAGGCCTAGCAAAGGTCCATCCATTATTCCTAGGAAGATTTTTTGCAGTAGCTAGTTTTTCAGGTGACAAACAGCAGAATTATGAGGTGACCACAGGTCACATATAGTGGAGCATGATTTGCATCACTGGTATCCCAGAGTTGAAGCCAAGGCTTCAAAATGCCTGGGAATCTTGTAGGAGGCTGCTTAAGTTCATGTGCCCTATCAAAGAGTGACTGCTGCTTGGGTCCAGCAGTGAGGGGTGCTATCTGGAAAGTGGCAAGGTCCAGGAGGCAATGATGGGCAATATCCACTAGCCTAAAGTGTCCAACAAGTCTGTATGTACTGAGCAGGGGTGTCTAGTCACTGACAATGATGAAATCCCGCTGGTATTTCTTTAAGAAGCGAAAGGTGAGGGTCCTGACACCGTATGATGGTACAAAGGTGATGTTGGAGCCACAAGTAAATATCTGGGTCCTTTGGTGATCAGCTGATGACACTGGAATGGATGGATTCATAGGCACTATCACCATGAACTTGCTTGAGGCATCCATTGGAGCTGAGCTGAACTACTATGATTATCTTGGGTGGTCACCCTGATTGTTTTCTTCTCTAGCTTCATCTTGGGAGCAGTTCCTCACAGTTCTGCCAAACTTTTGATGGTATACACAGAGGATAGTCAGTAAGGGCATCAATTTTGTCTCTGCCTGGAAAAGTGTGCTTTTGCACAATATTGATCGAGCCACATTGTCATTCTCTTGGTTCTGGTTCTGTTCTTTATAAAACTATGGGTGGTGTTTTACAAAGGCCTTGGAGGCCACAGCAACTCGTCTTGTCATCTTCATTAAGTTAGCCGTTGGTATTTCTTCAGTTTAGGGGAGGTCAGCAACATGTTCTTCAGCGGTTGTAGGTACCACATTTCCTTCACCAGGTTGACCTTCTTGAGCTTCCAGTCAGCATCAAGATCTGGCTGTGTCAGGATGTCCTTGCAACTATTCCCCCGATCAGCAAGTTGAGAAGGTCAAGCTAACAGGCACTTATGGGAGGGACAAGTCTGATCAACACCTGATATCAGGAACTAAAGAACATCGATTGTTGTCTTGGGTATCAAGGCAGGGGACCTGGGAGAGACTTAAGGCAAACATTCCATTCTTCATTGAACTTATGAAATTGCAAAGGCCAAATTATGTGTATCCTTATGGAATAGGAATGAGGTTTATGCCAAGGGCAAGCATTGGGATCAATGAGGTCATTCATCACTGATGAATGAACATGATTTTAAAACAAAAAACACACATTTATACATACTGGCACATACACAGATGACATACATTACATATTTTTATATAGGGTTTAAATATACAATAAAAATTATATAAATATAAAACAGAAAACTTTATACTATAAAATTTTATAAATTTGTAGCTTTTAAAAACTTCATGCATAGTAATAATGTAAATATTGATTTCAATTAGAAAAACATAAAATTGTATAAATTTGTATCTTACTTCACTAGAATTAAAACATTGCAATTGTCATTAAATTGCACAAAGTTTGCCTTTCAGATGATGTCTACAACACATACGATGATATAATTCACCATTCACAAGCATGTACTCCACTGTCAGTCGAGCACGACAATTGACACCCAGCGGATTACTTTTCTCAAATAAAACTCTATAAAACAAGAAATGTTGTTTTCAATTCTAAGGAAAGAAAGATGTGTTTCATAGCCTCCAATTAAGTTGTTTGATGAAGGCCAAGGCTGGATATTTGCTCAGTTTTTATCATATATATTCTATTAGGAGTGAGGGAGAGGCCCACCTCTTTTGTCATAATTTTATGTATGTATGGACATATGACGGGTTTCATGTCAGTATGAGGCATTCTCCTATAGCTGATCGCATTTTCTACAGATGCCGTCTTTGCTTATTCATTAACAGCCTCATTTCCAGCAGTGCCAAAGTGAGCTAGTACCCAGCAATGCTGAATTACCATGGACATAGAGGCTACATAAAATAACCGTTACAACTGTATTTTACTTAAAACAGGACTACAAATATTCATGTGCTTTATGGAGGATAAACAACTAAAAACTGAATAAAGGACAGTAAGTATCCTGTAGTAAAATTATTACCTCTCATGTAATATGCTTCCTCTAAAGTTTTTTCTATAGCCACCATCTCAACAGTACAGAGGATGCATAGTCTGAAAATCCCCTAAAATGTGTTACATCTTTGCTAACAATGACATGTGTTACACAATTTGTAGATTTGGAAGCATCAGTGAATATTTTAATATAGTTTTCATGTACAAATTAGGTTGTTCCCCTTTATCATAAAATCAGCAGTACATATAAGCCTTAAATAAAGAATTTGAATTGCCAGAGTCTGCCTCTTTAACCTTAACCTTACTTTTGGATATTACACTGATAGCATTCAGCAAAATCAAGCTCATTTATTTCTTTAAGGGATGACTTATCAAAGTTAGTGATATGTATAGTACGTACATAGCTAGAATGTCTATCTTGGAAACAAAAGATGCTGTAACCATGGTAGGATTGAAAGAGAAACATTAACAGATGCAGAAGGAACAAGCTTGCAGATAGCCAAAAAAAGATCATTAAAAGAATGAAAATGTGCATTTCATTCTTTTAATGATCTTTCTAATAGTATGAGAAGTACATACTATATGTAGAAGAGATGATCAAACAAATTTGAGCCAACGTAACATCACAAAAAGTACAACTCCTACAGTAATTAACAAAAATGTAATTTTCATAAAATGTAACTTTACTGCATACTTACCTAACAATTATCACAGCTGTAGATTCCCTAAATGGCAGACAAAAGACTCACTTTCTTGGTGGTGCCGTCATCACTGATAAGGTGACGTCTCTCCCATCACTCGAGGGAGGAACAGGTACAACAGACCAGGTGTCATCAATTTGTTCTCCCAACTATCCACCTGTGGGAAGGAGGGGGACTTTAATTACTAAATAATTGTTAGGTGCAATAAAATTAAATTTTATTAAGAAAATGACATTCTTATTGCAATGTCTTACCTAACAATTATCACAGCTGATTTCCAATTTTATGTTGTATTTTTCTTTGTAGGCCAGAACAAAAGAGATTACTGTTTACTTTGTATATTTTGTATTATGTCTCCTTGTGGACAAGTTTGTACTAATTGTATATATATTTGTCAATAAAATGACTCGTGGAGAGCTTGAATGTGAGTCCAAAGAGTGCCTCTATAGAGTAGAATGCTTTTGCATGGCAGTTCACCACTGACTTAACAAAGGTGAAAACACAATATTGCCCTTGCCCTGGATGAAGGCCAGATACCATGTACAAGCGAACAACAAGTCACCTACACTATTAAAAACCTATACCCACTGTATTAAAAGCAATTGACTGGCGAGTACCGAGGGTAAAAGCACTCCCAGCTTCCTTTAACCCTTAAGGAAGGATTGATCTTTGGGAATAGTAATATAACAGGTTTGGGGTGGTGGACGGATTGATCCTGTAGAGAAACAATAGTATGCGCCATCAATTTGTATAGAAGAGGGCAGGAAAGAGGTGGCAATAGTTTTATAGCACATAAATTCAATAATGGCAACTTTTACACTGGCTAAAATCACGAGTGTGGGCGTCTCAGGACTTCAGTAGTACTTGTGACTAGAATGTTCTGCATCTCTCTCTTACATGACGTCTTTTTGTAAATTTGCTCGTAAATATACTAAGGGGTTGCTGTTGCTTTTTGTTCTTGTCTTTTGCAATATTATGTTGGTTGTAAATGTAATTTTACAAAGAAAAGTGCAAATAAATATTAGAAAAAAGTTTCTGAATCTTCGTCCTCAGGAAATTTACGAAAATATTTTTCAACAAATATGCTAAGAATTTGTTGAATTTGTTACTTCTTTTATTTCTTATGTGTTTTGATAGTGTGAGCAGTAATTATAATTTAAGAAAATGAAATAAATTTATTATCAAAAACATACAAGTTGGTAAAATTTACGATTGTCTTGTAAAGAGGCCCCATAAGAGTTGTAAATAGTCATTTTCAACTTCTTGTGGAAGGTATGGAAAATTTTTTTTAGAATTTTTTTTTTCTTTCACCATGTACATTTGCATATCTTCCTCTTTCCATTGATTTGTTTTTTTCATAAATTGGCCGACCTCAAAATTTACTCAGCCTGAGGAGCTGCATATCGATACTATATTTACCCGTTCCAGTAAGGGTTCACACAGTAATCTTGATACAAGGCAAAAATACAGAGGGGAACCCAACCCCTAAGTAGTTTCTCCTACCACCATGCCAGCTACAAATATGTATAGGACCAAGAGAAATACAGTCTTCAAACAACGTCTCAATCTCTTTAATGTAATGAGATGCAAACACCAACTTGACCTCCAAAAGGTACTCTGCAGAATAGCGGACAGCAACAAATTATGTCAGAACGCCAGAGAGATTGCCTCTGCTCAGGATAATCTTCGTTGACATGAGAATATGCTTCAATAACAAGTTCTCTCATGAGAATATGCTTCGATACTAAGTTCTCTCAAGAAGATCACATTCTTCAAAAGAGGACAAGAGGGATTCTTAACCAAACAAG